>NW_022631052.1:12642955-12992263 GCF_010015895.1 Lontra canadensis
CCCCTCCCCCTCCCCCTTCTTCTTCTTCTTCTTCTTCTTCTTCTTCTTCTTCTTCTTCTTCTTCCTCTTCTTTTAAGTGAGCAACAGAAAGATTTCTAGAATGATTAAGATCGGCAGGTGCCCAGGTTGGTTGGTCTCGAGTATATGCAGGGAGAGCCAAGTGGGAGAAAATCCCTGCCCACAAACAATCTCTAAATGTTCACAGGCAGGTGTTCATGCAGATAAAACGTGGCATCCTACCTTGATGTAGGTGAGATTTCTGGTAAGATCTGATTTGTTCACCATGAGAGTTTTGTCTTCTGGTACTTTTCAGTTAAGAAGATGCTTCTGCTGGCCTTTTATAAAATGAAATCGGCAAACATCTAGCCCATGTCTGCCTATAAGGGCCAAGTAAATGGCTTCATGAAATACAAACAGCAAATACTCAGAACACCATGAATTTTCCTGAAAAGAGACCTGAACTTGACACTTGGCCCCTGATGCCTGACCCTAAAATGCAAGAGTATTTTCCCAAGCAACTATTGCTAATATAATTATGGAATGATGCATGTAATTTTACATTATGTATTTATGTTGCTAAGTGTGTCTGTGTATGTGTGTTTTGACCATATAAATCCAAATTGGTAATTATCCGGTGGGTAATGATATTCTTTTCTGAGTACAATTTCAAAAGAGCTGTACTCAATTCCTACCTTCAGCATTTTGTATGGAATCCATCCTCCAATCAATAGCTTTGTTAAGACAGAGACCAAGATTCTGGGAATTTAGATTTTCTTTAATTAGAATATGAAAGAGCTAAATTAAAAATTTATTCTAAGAGAAAGCACCACTGGGGATTTAAATAGGCATTTCTCTGAAGAGCATATACAAATAGCCAATAAGGACGTGAAAAGAAGCTTAATACTATTTGTCGTCAGGGAAATGCAAATCAAATTCACAACGAGATAGCACGTCCCACCCATCGGGACGGTTATGATACAAAAGATAAGCAATAAAAAGTAGCAGTGAGGATGTGGTACCATTGATGGTAGGAGTAGAAAGTGGTACAGCCATTTGGGGAAAATAAAAATAAATTGGCAGTTTCTCGAAAAGTTAAACATACCTGCGGCGCCTGGGTGGCTCAGTGGGTTAAGCCTCTGCCTTCGGCTCAGGTCATGATCTCAGGATCCTGGAATCGAGTCCCGCATTGGGCTCTCTGTTTGGTGGGAAGCCTGCTTCTCCCTCTCTCTCTGCCTGCCTCTCTGCCTCCTTGTGATCTCTGTCTGTCAAATAGATAAATAAAATCTTAAAAAAAAAAAAAAGTTAAGCATACCATTACCTTGTTATCTAGAAATTTCATTCCTAGGTGTTTACTTTTCCAAGATCATTAGAAATGTACATCCACCAAAAGAATGGAGCAAATGTTTATGGTGCATTACTCATCACTGCCAAGAGGTAGACACCAACAGATGTTCATCAACTGATGAGTAGCTCAACCAAAGGTTGTATATTCCTACAATGGAATCTTAGTCCATCATAAAAATGAGTTAGTGATTCCTAGAACATGGATGAACCTTGAAAATATTATGTAAAGTGACGGATCCCAGTCACAGAAAGACACGTGCTGTATGGGTCTATGTTTACGAAATGAGCCCAAGAGGCAAATCCGTAGAGAGAGAAAGGCCGATTCGCGGTTTCCAGAAGCCGTGGGGAGGAGGGGGAGACTGCTAATGGGTACGCGGTTTCTGTCCAGGGTCCTGAAAATCTCTGGAATTACATGGCAATGATGGCGGCACAGACTTAGGAATATACTAAAGACATTGAATTGTGCACTATTTAAAAGAGTGAATGTCATAATATGTTGCTTTTATTTCCATTCAGTGAAAATTATGAGAGCATCCTTTATTGGCTGTGTTCCCTTCCCTGTCCCATGCTCCTCTCTGCTAGTTCCTGGGAACACTTGCTACAGAAACTACTTATATTTCACTCATTCTCTCAGGGCTTGATTTGGAAGGAATGCAAATTCAGACAAAACCTTGCTCACTTCCAGCTTAAGGTAAAAGGGAGGAGCAGGGATCACCATCTCCAAAGAAACCCACTCTGGCCTGCACCCTCTGGGACCCTCCTTGTTGTGTCCTCAAGAGTCGTAGCCCCCGCCCTCACAATAGTGGCCTTGCACCTCCCTTTGGACAACTAGGGTTCTTATATCTTCATCCCTTTGGTGAACCTTGACAGCCTTCCATGAGGCTTCACTGACCACGTCTCCAATTTGTATGAAAATATGCTTAACTACGTACAGTAAATAATGTAAATACGTAATATAAAATTATAGCTATGTTAATTTTACATTTTTACAAATAATAATATTATTTACAAATACAAATTTTTAAAGTCATGTCGTGCCATTCCATCACGACTTTGGGAATACAGCATTATACATACATTTGGATTCCTTAGAAATGCCTTGTCTCTCTCCTGTTCTGAGATCTTCATGGTCGCAAAATTGGTGCCAATCACTCTTAGCAGCCCCGTGGTCTGAGAGCTTAAGCACATCATTCACAGTTTGAAATCAAAGTATCCGTAAAAGAGAGAGCTCAAATTCAGACTTACAGTGACCAGATTTTTCATAAAGAAACGATTTATTTCATTATGATTTAATTCATTTGACCTAACAAACACTTCTTCACAGGCTGTGCTGACAAACTCAGAAGTACATCATAAATCATTCATCAATAGTCAGTTTGTCATAAATTCACTCCAGCTTTCAAAATAGGCCCAAGAGCTAATTTTGTATTGCTTCTTGCAAATGATCCATAATTCATAATTACTGTTTTATTCAAATGTGACTGGTATATGACTCTGTAAAATGCAAAGTTTGCTGACCACACACACACACACACACACACACACACACATTCCCGTAAGTAAAAAAGACCAGAGCCTCTCCAAAGGCTGGACATTGGTGGCCACCTATTTAAAAATACTCTAGGGGAGGGACACCTGGGTGGCTCAGTGGGCTAAGCCTCTGCCTTCGGCTCGAGTCCTGATCTCAGGTCCCGGGATCGAGCCCCGCATTGGGCTCTCTGCTCAGCGGGGAGCCTGCTTCCCCCTCTATCTCTGCTTGCTGCTCTGCCTACTTGGGATCTCTCTCTCTCTCTGTCAAGTAAATAAATAAAATCTTAAAAAAAATACTCTAGGGGAAATAAAAGCAATTTTTAGGGAAAACATAACAAAACACAGGAACCACTGAGCAGAATTCCCATTGCTGATTTCAGCAAAAGGATGTTAATTTAACTTTTATGATTGCTACTGGTATATGACCTCGAGTAACTTTCTGTGCGTCGGAAACAGAAATTTATTTCCAATGTTCGGATAGGTAAATTGAAAGCCCTAGGAATTTTAGCACCATAAATCTCTGGTGTGGCATTGGAATAAACGGGGTATATTGACTTCATCCTTCCTTTCCGACTCAAAAAGTAATTTATTGAGCACTGGCGTGGTAAGTAGCAATATTGGGACCCGTTCAGTGGTGAGAGAAGCCGTATATGTTATCCTGCTTGGAACACTTAACCTCCTTGCAGATATGTGAAAAATAGCTACAAAAATATTTTTCTGCCTTGTGAACTCAAAGGAAACAACTTATTTAAGCCCCAGAGACCATAACAAGTTCTTCCTTGTTAAAAATGTGACAGTAAACGCAATACCCCTCTTTAGAGGGAGGGATGTGACTGTGAGGGTGTTTTCTCTCCAGAAACTCCGTTACACAGTAATTGAGAACCATATAGAAAGAGACGGGAAAGGGCTGATAGGTGCCGTTTCTGAATCCGACAATTCCACACTTTCACGATTCTGTTCATATTCAGAGGCCATTGGATAAACTCCCAATTAATTCTTCAGACCCTGAGAATACTATTCTCCCGAAACAAAACAAAAGCCTCAGAGTGTTACCAGCGCTCGAGGATCAATGTCCAGCCTGCTCATCCTCGACCAGGCTAAAAGCTGACACTTACAAGCTGCTGTGGTCAATTTCCTTTCATCTGAAATGGTCAGCCCTTCCCAGATAAGCACGGGCTTCCTTCTAATGAAAACAGAGCTCACAGTGTGGATTGATTTCTGGTGAGAGGCATTACAGGGATCGATGAGTAAATATGATAGGGGAACAGGATGGGGACCAGTAGCCTCTGACGAGAGCTGCCTGTACCTACAGCTTGTTTAAAAAGAAAAAAAAAAAGGTGAAATGAATACATTTGAAGATCTAACTGGCTTTATTACGGGATTCACAAATCAGGCAGCATCCTGAGAAAGTCACTCAGAGGGGCTGTACAAAATGGGAAGTTTTCGCAGCAGGTGGGGTGGTGGGAAAGGAATTCTTAGCAAAAGAAAAGAAAAAATCCTTTTAGGCAAGGTCACCTTCCCTCCTGGGGCAGTAGGAGGTTTATTAGGCAGTCTCCCTCCTCGTCCTTTGGGGGATGGAGAGGGTGATATGTGACCTCATTGGTGCTGATCAGAAAATTCCTGATGACAGGTTAAGACGGCATTTCTGGGGAGGCTGGAACTGCAGTGAGATTAGGCATTAGCCCTGGTTTGGGACTTGGCCTAAGTGATTCCATTTGGGGCCTGTGGTTTTCTTTTTCAACAGGACACCAGGTGGCCCTGAGCCTAACGGACACAGGGACTGGATGGCTTTCAGGCATCCTGGAATAGGTTGTCCCCGGCTCACTGTGGACCACGAGGACCACAAGGGGAGTCTGCTTCTCCCTCTCTCTCTCCCACTCCCCCTGCTTATGCTCTCTCTCTCTGTGTGTGTGTGTCAAATAAATAAATAAATTCTATAAAGAAATAGTTTAACTTTTCAAGAAAGAAATGGCAATCTATGGTTTATGAAACTAGAGTTTTTTAAAGAGTTTATATATTTACTTGAGATAGAGAGCTCAAGCAAGGGGAGTGGGCTCTCTGCCAAACAGGGAGCCCAAAGTGGGACTTGATCCCAGGACCCCAGGATCATGACCTGAGCCAAAGGCAAATGCTTCACCAACTGAACCCCCCAGGCATCCTCAATGTGTTTTAAATGTATGCATTTCTGAAATTAATTTCTTTCACACATGAAGATATTTCTCTTGTAAGTATGGTGCTCTCAAGATAGCTAAGGCTCTGAAAATGTGAATTCGGGGCACACGGTAGATATGTTCATTTGATAATGACCCCTGATTTGAGGAGACTGGACTATGCTCACCGGCCTGCACTCCCCTTCTTTACTCTGCTCACGCTTGTGTAAGATCAGCCACTTGCAGAGAATGAGTGACTAAGTCTGCGGCCTTCCTGGAGGGTGTCCGTGCAAACGGTCTCTTCTGGGGCTTGCTCAGACTCACCCCACGGAAGGACTTGTGGGAAAACATCTCCATCAGCAGTTAAAAAAACAAGTCCGGAGAAAAAGGGAAATTTCCCAGAGCTGGATCTTTCATTCTACAACCCAAACCCTGTTGCATGAAATGACGCCCATTTTTTCCAGCTCAGACTTTCAGCTCACTGTGTCAACATTAACACCGGCTGGATTGGAACACCTGTTTTCCAAGCCCGTGACATCCCCCTTGTCTCCGGGGCCTGGTTCTTAGCAGAAAATATTTGGGCTGCGCACGGACATTCTGGAAGAGAGCATGATGAGGTCTTAACTCAGTTTCAAATTTTTCAGGCTGTTGCTAGTAAGAAAGCAAGAGGGTTCATTCTCTTCAGAGGAATTTGAATTGCTGCGACTGGCCGCAAAGTAAGACAAGATAAAAGTGGAAATCGTAATGAGGGGAATGCCTACTGTAGAGAAATTTTGTAAACTAGAAAAAAAAAAGGATCAAGCTCTGGCGATTGTATTTCTGTACAGTTTTCTGCCTTTTCTGCTTACGGAACAATGCAGGAAAATGTAAACTCTGTCTGGGGTTCCCCAGGGTGCTGACATTAAAGACTGGGATAGGGTTGCAGAGACAGAGGGGGAAGATAACTTCCCAGGAGGAGAATGCAGAAAAGTCATGATGCCCGCGATGAACACTATTGCACTCCCAAGAAAAGAGCCAAAAATGAGGAAATAATTCTTGAAGCTTCTGAAAAGCTTTAAATGCCCCCTGAGCGTATGCCTTCAAGTCTCGAACTTAGAACAAAGGAAATTCCTTTGGATCCGTGGGACCTGGGTCCTCTTCCTTTACACACGACTGCAGGACATCTGATGAGTCATTCAAAACACATTTGCAGGTTAGTTTGAGGCGCTGGATGAGCGAGACCCAGAAGGACCGTCCTCTCCCCTCAGGAGCTTACGGTCTAGAGACCTGCAGTCTCCTGGGCACAGGTGGCTTACGAGAGACAAATTAGAAGATAGAAGGACACGGGGAAATAGGAGAGCAGGAAGAAGTGACAGTAGATGGCGTGCAAGAGGGACCCCAGGAAGGTCAAAGGGGGGTCTTCCACGAGCTTGTTCTCTGGGCCATCAGAAAAGGGGACATGCAGGCTTATGCCATAGATGCACTGATGATGGTCACTGCATTCCACACGGCTCACAGACATGGCAGGGTGCTTGTCACTCTGGACCCCAAGTGGCCCTCATTCTCCCTACTTTAAGACGGCAAGAAAGCAGAAGGCTTTCAGGCCGGTAGGCTTTCCCTGAAGACAGGGTTGTTGGAAGTTTTGATATTTAAAACAGGTTCTTTGGCTGTGAAAGAGGCTTTCAGGTTTATCCTTGCTGGATGCATGGGACTTCTTTTTTTTTTTCTTTAACAATTTAATTTATTTATTAATTTGACAGAGAGGTCACAAGTAGGCAGAGAGGCAGGCAGAGAGAGAGGAGGAAGCAGGCTTCCCGCTGAGCAGAGAGGCCAATGCAGGGCTCAATCCCAGGACCCTGAGATCATGACCTGAGCCGAAGGCAGAGGCTTTAACGTACTGAGTCACCCAGGGGCCCCTCGCATGGGAATTCTCATCACCTTCTGATGCCACTCATGCCCTATTGATCAGTCCAGCATCCCGCGGGGATCACGATTTTGCCTGGACCTCTTGGAATTCCCCAATCCAGCTCGGCCTGTGGCTCTGGTTCACATCCAATCGCATCCAGCGGACTCAGCACCCAAGGATGGCAGGGTTGAGTAGGCAAGGGCCTGACCACCAGCCCTGTCCTCGACCCGCACGTTCTGAGAGACACACACTTGCAATCCTGCCTCCAGAGGCCAGAGTGGACCCGGCCCCATGACGGGAGGAGCCTGTGGGAGAAAGTATACCCCCCAACCCCCCACCATCCAGCCAGCATTGCACATGACAGTGACATACAACGGCATTGCAGAGCAGGCTGGCACATGGAAAAGTCTAGAAACAGAGCCCGTATTTCCACAAATAGGTTTATAACTGAAGGGGGATTGAAATTTAAGCAGGTGGTGACAGCCATAATCCAAATTGGAATGAAATTTACCGAAATTATTTCTCTAAGAGCAGATTGTCTCTGAATTACAGCTTTGGGACAGAACGTCTGCCCGGGGTAAACTAAATGCCACTGGTGCTATCCAGGGACGAGTTCCGAAATGATAAGCCACACATAGCTATAGGGGGTCGGGGTGGGGGGACAAAGGGTTCCAATTGCAATACGCAAAGCACTGCTTGATTTTCTGAAACATTTATTGCGTCTGCCCTAAAACCAGAAATGTGAGCAGAGCTCGAATCTATTTCTGTAATATTTTCAACATCCATGTGAAATGCACCAGTTTCAGCCCAATGTTCAAACGACTGGTCTACCCATTCCCCGTCCGGGGGTGAGGATGTTTAAAAGCCCAGAGGCACCGCGAATGGTATTCTGGAGGGTGGCTCGTCACGCATTTACGGTCTAGTGGTAACGAGGCATCTTCTCTGCGTGAGGTTTCATGAACTTCTCCAAGATCTATCGTGGTCCTTAAGCCACATCCTTTAGGGAAGCCGACCGCAACTGTGGCAGTGAGGAGGGGAAGTTCTGATTCTTCAGGCAGGGAGGAAAGGTGACTCGTGGAAAAGAAATGCCAGCTAGGCAGAGAGGGACAAGTGTGTGACCTGCTGAAATGCAGGCAATGAGGTTGGGATGAAGGGGGTGGCCGGTGTGCCATGCACAAGAGCCAGGCCCCAGGGAGTGGTAGCAATCTGGGGTCCATAGACCCTGCCTTGTGTGTGGACCCCAAATCCTGAACGGAAGCCTCAGGCAAGCAGGAAAGAGGAGGGAGGGAGAGAGACCTTCGTGCCTCTGTTACTATGTTTCGCTTTCAGTCTGCTCAGTAGAAAGTCTGTAATCCTCTACATCGCAACACTTGAGCATTAAACCAGAAACGTCACACCATCTTGTAGGGAATCCTTCACCCGCTTATAAGGAACGTATCATATGTTTCGAGGATCGAGCGCACGAATCAGGCAATAGCAATAGAATAAGGCATTTTACTAAGATGCCAAGAGAAATAATTGTTGGGATCATGGACGTGAAATGAACAACTGGTTTTCCCTGGGCCACGTACCGGTTCAAGTGTGGTCTTATTTCTCTGTTACAAAGAATCTCTACAGACAAGGCAAATATTTGCCATTTCACATGAGGTCATTCATCATTCTGGGCTGTTAGCAAGTTAAGACCTTGGGACTGATTGTTACTTGGCACAGAAAGGTATCCGGCAAACTTAGCCTGAGGCGGAAAATGCATTGTGTGCCTATGCAAGGACCCCTTTTCTCTGTTCTGGGGTGTCCAAGGAGTGGAGTCACTGAGCATCTTGATGGAGATGAAGGAACTTGGCAGATCGAAGGGTGCGGGGAGCACACTTGTCCAGCAGACCTAGTCCCAAAGTTAATAATCACATGTTGCTTTAGTTCCTTGTTTGCTCCATTCTGCCTTCTCTTCCGTTTCCTCCTTAACCACACTTGGATTTTCCTTTATTGTTTTCTTTTTATTTATTAAAAAAAATTTTTAGATTTTATTCATTTATTTGAGACAGAGAGAGAGAGAGAGAGAGACAGAGAGCGCACAAGCAGGGGAAGAGGCAGAGGGAGAAGCAGGCTCCCTGCTGAGCAGGGTTGGATCCTAGGACCCCGGGATCATGACCTGAGCTGAAGGCAGATGCTTCTCCGACTGAGCCACCCAGGCGCCCCCCAAAATTTTTAAAAACCGATGATAAGGAACTAAAATCTAGAGCATTTCCACAGGATAAAAGGAGATTTCAGAGCTAGCTGTGACCTGAATTATGATGTTTCCAGGATGTTTCAATGGCCCCTACGCCAGTGACATCCTTCAAAGAAAAATGTGAAGAATTTAAGGAATCGGAAGGTGGGGTCCATGTAACAATGGACTATTACTCAGCCATCAGAAAGGATGACTTTCCAGCATTTGCTTCGACATGGATGGAAGTGGAGGGGATCACACTGAGTGAAACAAGTCAAGCAGAGAAAGTCAATTATCACATGGTTTCGCTCATACGGGGAACATAAGGAATAGCAGGGAGGACATTACGAGAAGAAAGAAAAAACCGAAGTGGGGAAATTGGAGGGGGAGATGAACCATGAGAGACTGTGGACCCCGGGAAATAATCTGAGGGTTTCGGAGGGGAGGAGATTGGGCGATTGGGGTAGCCCAGGGACGGGTATGAAGGAGGATTCATGTTGTCATGAGCACTGGGTGTTCCATGCAAACAATGAATCATGGAACACTATGTCAAAAACTAATGATGTCCTACTGTACGCTGACTAACATCACATAATAAAGGGAAATTGCAAAAAAAAAAAAAAAGAAAAGAAAAGAAAAAAAGAATTTTCACTCTCTCCCAAAATGAAAAGAAAAATTAAGGGAGAGGACGCATTAATTTTATTTCTCTTTTAGATCCAAACAGGGAAGGAAGGACAGACGGAGCAAAGGGAGGGGTATAAGAGGGATGCACGTTTTGGAAAATGAATCAAATGCCGAAGGTAAGGCAAGCCAAGAAGAAAACCAGCTGATCCCACAGAGCTTCTGTAGGTTTTGGAATAAAGGAACACACCAGGTACCTGGGCCGCTGTGGCCTGGCTTGCTAACTGGAGGGTCCAACCATGGAGAGGTGAGGCAGGGAGGTTAGCCCTTACTCCATCCCTGGAGTGGGAGGTGGCTGTGTATCCCCAGGACCAGTTCTGTCCTCTGCTGCTCCTTCAAACCTCAGCCCCTCTTCTCTCTCCTGGGAAGAACAGTGCCCCTTTGGCCAGGATCTCATGAAACGTCCTGTATTCCCACCACTGTGTAGGATCCATTATGGTGCTCAGCATACACACAACTTTGTCCCCACCAAGGGGCACATTCTCTCCCCTGGTCCCCCAGATATGACCTCTGAGCTGCCTGCTGAGGCTGTTATAGCTTCCTTAATGTGTTGGGCACTTGCCCACTGTGCCCACCTCACCAGAGGGGACACATCCAACTCCACGACTGTCCTGGTGAAGCTGATGTCACTTCCTGCTTGTGGTGGGATGGGATTTACAGTCCAGCTTTGCCCAAATGAGCCCTTCTCTCCACTCCTTCACCCACGCAGGCCCACTACCACATCCAACGACATGAGCTTTGAGAAGCTTCAAGAAGCTCTGTGAGCTTCAAGAAAGACCACCATGTGGATACTCCAAAATCACTCTTAATCTCTTACCCTTCTCAGGCTAATCTTGGCTAATCTTCTCAGGTAGAATCTGCTAATCTCAGCAACTGAAGGTCTGTCAGAACACAGATGATTCAAAGGTGAGAAAGTGAATCATAAAACTGAATCCTAAACCCAATTGGTGTGGCTCTTGTAGCTTGGACTCTATTCAACAAGATCAATTTCAAAACGATCTCAAGCAATAAAACATTGCTGTTTCATAGCAAGATATACAATTCATGGCATGAAAACTCTAATATTGAGGCTAGATCTCAAAAGAGCTGGTAATACACACACGGAGATTATTAGGAACGAGGCCATTATTCCTGATTCAGTGTTCTCAGGCAGCACAATCTTTTTTTTTTTAAGATTTTATTTATTTATTTGACAGATAGAGATCACAAGTAGGCAGAGAGGCAGGCAGAGAGAGAGGAGGAAGCAGGCTCCCTGCTGAGCAGAGAGCCCGACATGGGGCTCGATCCCAAGACCCTGAGATCATGACCTGAGCCGAAGGCAGAGGCTTTAACCCACTGAGCCACCCAGGCGCCCCAACAGGCAGCACAATCTTAAAAGAAATCTCTTTACTAGGAAGGATGAGGGATACAGGTAGACAAAGGGGAGGAATTACTGTCTTCCTCAGTGCTGGAAGGTGCAGAGAAGTCATTACAAGGAACAGTTCTACCAACAGTTTGTTTTGATGGTTTCCACAGTGGATATAAACTCATACATTGGATTATATGTTTCAGAGGAAGAGTCTACACAGAGGTGGGTTTTTATTTTTTGGCTTTTGCTTTGTTTTGTTTTGTTTTTCAAAAGGGTCTGTGAAGCCCACAGTCCAGAGTCGGTGGTGTGGCTGCTGACATCTTTCGGGATGATGGCTTGCGGTGCTGGGCGGAGCCCTGGGCTGCACTGCTGGGCCCATCAGGAGCAGAACACACAAGAATGCATGAAATACTGAGAACATCTCTTGGAAAGCAAGGCTCCAGCACTGAACACAACAGAAACTACACACACACACACACACACATCTTCAGGGAGCACGAAATGGGTCTGATCAGATGAGCACTAATTCCTAAATCACACTCCCGGGCAGATGAACAATTAGACTTAACAAAGTACCATCACTGTCATTTGAAGATGGAAATAGAATCCCACAAGTGGATGGGAACAAAACAGCAACATCAGATAAGCACGTGACTCCAAAGATGCAGGAATACACATAGGACAAAAGAGAGAGGGGCACCTGGGGGGCTCAGTTGGTGAAGCATCTGCCTTCGGCTCAGGTCATGATCCCGGGGTCTTGGGATCGAACCCCACGTCGGGATCCTTGCTCCACGGGGAACCTGCTTGTGCTCCCTCTCTCTCACTTTCTCTCAAATAAATCAATTCAATTTTAAAGAAAAGTAGAGGGGGTCCCTTTCTCACAAACTGTCTTCACCTTTCTCTCCCTGGTCACTCGGAGTGATTAGCGCAAGTCCTTCCCATCCCTGCCCCTTGTGAGAGGCGTCTCTGACACTGGCAACATGACTTGACCTCTCTCTAGTGATCCTGAGGGACCTGGATGGGGGCAGGAAACCACCTGCAGGAGTACAGTAATTTAGTATCTGTTTCGGACACCCAGCATCCGTCACCCCCGCCTTCAGACTATGCTTCCCGCATGGGCGTAGGGGAAGCAGCCCTTGCTGATTCATGCTTCACATATATTCAAACTTGAGAAGAGCCAAGGAGGGCACAGCATCTCCCCCAGGCGTCTTAGCGGCCACTGTCTCTGGGTCAGGGATAAACGCGGGTCTGTAGACAGCCCCCAGAGGACGGCGTTGCCAACTTCAGAGAGGGTAAGGAGCCCTCTGGAGATCCGAAAGCATTTACAATTTAGTGCCTTGAACACAAGTGCACATCTTTCAAGAGGCAGAAGGTTGGAGTTATTGGATGAGTGGTTTCCAGCTCTAACCGCACATCGAATTAGAATAATAACATTCTGAGTGTTCAAGGTGGGGCCCTGTGAGCTCTTAGAAAATCCTGAGTGGGAGACTCACCAAGCTTCTCGTTTCCCCCAACCAACCTACCTGGACATGCTGACGTAATTCTGTGTGGATTTGCAAGCACTGACCTTGGCTAGCCTTGTTAGAAGGGAACGCTCAAGCTAAGCTTTAGCTTTGTGCTGCCCTTCCCATACCCCCTCGCTGAATGGCGCCATGTAATGGACACCTAGACACCAATGTTACATCTCCCCAGCAGATTTGCAACCCGTGTCCGTCCCCAGTCTGTGGACAGAGGCCACCACCTCACGTTCGAAGAAGGACTGATACCTATTGGAATCAAGGTGTAAGTCATGACCTGGTGGGTGCTGCTGGAAAGGACGAATGGAAGCTTCTCTGCCACCGGATGTGAACTTGGAGAGGTTACCCTGGACCGCAGACAGCCCAGCGGAGATACGGCAAGAGAAACTAGGTCTGATCACCCCCTGGGGACAGCGGTCCCTCTATTCAGACAGATATTCTGGGACAAAAATGTTCTCATGTTGTGTAAGCCACATCCGTGCGTGTGTGTGTGTGTGCATGTGTGTGCACGTGCGTGTTGTATGTGTTCACGTGTGTGCATGTGTGCGTGCGCGTGTGCCTGTATGTGTGTGCTTGTGTGTGCGTGCATGTGTGTGCGTGTGTGCATGCTTGTGTGTGTGCATGTGTGTGTGCGCGCGCGTCTGTGTGTGCATGCATGTGCTTGTGTGTGTCTTGCACAAGAAATCAGGGCCACATATTTATCCTGGACTTTCTGGCTTTTCAAATGGGAAAAACTATTGGGTTTTAATCCAACAGCCAACCTAAGACAGAAAGGATAATAAATTGGAGCCTGATAATTAGCATAAATGCCGCGGCCCATGAGACAAACGCACTCGCTACCCATGGTGGGCTTGACGTCACCGTCCCGTGGGTGTTCGGCAAACTACACCTCTCCCCTAAACACCTCATTTCAGAAAGTGATTGTGGCTGGATTGAAAGTCATTTGGATTAGCGGGTTTTGATAAACGGGCTTGTTCTAAGCTGATACACCAGAAAAACCATTTCTAAAGACATTTAAAAATGAATTGTTTTTCGTGCATCTAGAGACACATCAGTGGAGGTCTGCCGGGGACCCAGGTGAGCTGGGACTCAGGTTTTTTTTTTTTTTTTAAAGATTTTATTTATTTATTTTACAGACAGAGATCACAAGTAGTCAGAGAGGCAGGCAGAGAGAGAGAGAGGGAAGCAGGCTCCCCGCTGAGCAGAGAGCCGGATGCGGGGCTCGATCCCAGGACCCTGAGATCATGACCCGAGCCGAAGGCAGCGGCTTAACCCATTGAGCCACCCAGGCGCCCCGGGACTCAGGTTTTTATAACCAGAGCTCTGATGTCCCCCTTCCTAAGCCTCCTATCATGAAATTTTGATCCTTTGTGGCCACACAGAGCAAAATGAAATGAAGGATTCCGGGTCTGGACCAAAAACAAATCTTTTTTTTTTTTCTTTTTTCAGATAATTAAGAATGTTTAGACATCCCATGCTTTCAGAGAGGCAATACAGATGCAAAAAAAAGAGGAGACTAAAGTCCGGTTTCATAAACTGGAGATTTATTTTGTACTCCCCTTTTTAAAAAAGATTTTATTTATGTATTTGCCAGAGGGAGAAAGAGAGAGAACACAAACGGGGGGGGCAGCAGGCAGAGGGAAAAGCAGGCTCCCCGCTGAGCAGGGAGCCCGACGTGGGACTCAGCCCAGGACCCTGGGACCATAACCTGAGTCAAAAGCAGATGCCTAACTGACTGAGCCACCCAGGTGTCCCTGTGCCCCTTTTATAAGCTGGGAAAAAGTGGAATCCGAGATTACTGTTATGACGGCTGGTTTGGGAACCCTGAATGCACAGTTAGTAACTCCAAGCATAGAGGGGCTGGGCTGGGCAGGTGGGGGCAGGGAGGAGCCACATACTCAGAAGAGCTGGCAGGTAGCACAGGTGAGCAGGACTGCTGGGGAAAGTACCTCCTGGAGAGATCACTCACTACTCCACTGCACCCGTGTTTTCCAAGAGTGCCCGGTTTTCTCACAAGTCTGTGAATTTTCTACAGCGGGATCCCAAGTTGCCATGAACTTGGTGGGTTAAAGTCCCTGTTTGGTTCTCTCCCACTTTCATGGGTCAGAAACCTAGGGGCCCTCCTGGGTTCTCCACTATGGGTCTCACGTGGCAGAAGTCAAGGTGTTGGCAGAGGGACTCTCCTTCCTGGGGCTGGCTTCTCACCTCGTCCAGAATGTTGGTGGAATTGATCTTCTTCTCCTTTTCTAGTGAGTCCCCAATCTTCACGTCAGCAAACACACACAGTTTTTGTTTCAGATCTCCCTGACCCTCTCTTCCTTGCTTGGTCAGGAGAAAGCTCTGCTTTTAAGGGCTTGGTGATTATTTGGAGACCCCCCTGGAGAACCCAGGATCATCTCCCTACTTTATTTTTTTAAAGATTTTATTTATTTATTTGACAGACAGAGATCACAAGTAGGCAGAGAGGCAGGCAGAGAGAGAGAGAGGAGGGAGCAGGCTCCCCACTGAGCAGAGAGCCCGATGCGGGGCTCGATCCCAGGACCCCGGATCATGAACTGAGCTGAAGGCAGAGGCTTTAACCCACTGAGCCACCCAGGTGTCTCTCATCTCCCTACTTTAAAAGCAACTAACTAGTAGCCTGAATCTCATCTGCGAGGTCTCTCTTGCCATATAAGGTAACAGATTCACATGGAGAGAGCAAGGGTAAAGGACTTAGGGACTGAAATTCTGCCTACCATGATGAGATATTAGATGTCTACATTTTATATAAAATTTCTGAATTTTTCATTATTAATGACTATTCAACACTTGTTTTCATATTTTGTTGTTGTTGTTAGCCGAAGAATGTACTCTTGGGTCCATCCACATGCTTTTCAAATACAGCCTTTGTTTCAAAATATCATGGACACCAGTAGAAAACTTAATAAAAATACAAATTTGGCCACTAAAATCAGATGCCTGTACTCAGTTCTATGGGGCTGTGTTGCCTCCAGGGACATAAGACAGAACAGCTCTGTTTCTCAGCAGCAGGGATCATGGCTCCACAGAGTCATTCAGGGACCCAGGCACTTTTCAGTTTGGGGATCTGCTGTGTTCTTAGGAATCCTCCTCTTTGATAATCAGCCAGTGGATGAGACAGAGACAGTGTGGAGAAGTCAGACCCGCTCTTACGTGCTTCAGCCCAAAGGCATCAGACATGACCACGGCTAAGGTCCATTGGCAAGAACTAGTTCCCTGGCTTGCGTGAGGGTGGATGGTCTGGGGAAATGAGATCATTTCTTACGGTGTACTCAAGGAGAGGGAAATGCAGACATTCGTGAGCCCTGGAAGAATCTGCCACAAAGATAAATGAGGCGATCTGAAATGTGCTTTCATTGCTATAAAAAATGTATGGCATCAGCATGATTAAAAATCCTCATGGAAATAATGGACTGTGGGGAAGACATCTGCGGATTTCAAAATCCAGTTTGAGAAACACTTTGGATTAAAAGATATTTGGCCAAATATTCTTACTCACAAAAGCTTTGTGCGTGTCTGTAACGTAAACTTGATTACCACAATGATTGATTGAAACACGTCTCCTCCGAAGTCTGGAAGCACCACAGAAAAAAATAGCTGCTGTCATAGACAGAACATTCCAGAGAAAGAGCAGAGGAAGCAGGTGCTACCGTAGCCTGCTGGCTTTCCCCACGATTTCCCTTCTTTTCCACTTCTGCAAACACAATTAAAGGTATTTGGTGAGACAAAAAACGTGCTCACATAATAGACTTCACTCCCTAGCCTCTGATGCAGCAAGGTTTGCATGTGTGGCTAAGAGCTGGCCAAGGGAATATAAGTGGACTTAATACAGTGGGATTTTGAGGAAGGCTCTGAAACCAGGCAACCCAGCCAGACGACACACTATGGACAGCCAAACCATGGGGAAAAGAGGGAGATTAAAACAATTTGCTGCCCATGTTGTTGTTTGTGGTGGAGATATCTATTCTATCCATCTATTCATCTATCTATCTACTCTTCATCTGTCTATATCTATCTCCACCCACACATCCATCCATCCGTCCATCCATCCACCCACACATCCATCCATCCATCCGTCCATCCATCCAACCACCCATCCATCCATCCACCCACACATCCATCCATCCATCCATCCATCCATCCATCCATCCATCCATATCCATTCTATCATCTATCTATCTATCTATCTATCTATCTATCATCTGTCTATATCTGTCTTCTATCCAGCCAGCCAGCCATCTACATCCGCTCTGTTTACCTATCTATCTATGTATCTAGTATTTAACTACATATCCATTCTGAGACATTTATATTGCTTTAAAAATTTTACTGTTGTGGTTAGAAAAAAGAACTGCAAATAACCCTCATCCCCATGTATTTACACTCATGTCTGTTTTCTTAGCCTAATTCCAAAGAAAGAAAATTACTTGGTTGAAAGTTATACTCAGTCGTAAGCACACAGATTGCCCCAATTCTTTCCCGAAAGGTGCATTTCCAGCGGAGAGGTCTGAAATGCACTTTTTCATTTTGTGAAGTTATTGACAATCTTATTAGCATGAAAGGATACCTAGTCATTGCTTTAATTTACATTTTATTAATTACTATTGAATTTGAACCTTAAATAATGCAGCCTTTGGCCATTTGCAACTCATGCTTCACAAATTTCCTATTCACTGTAGCTTGTGATTTATATTTCATTTTTTAAAATTGTGGAACGCATTTTAAATTGCAGAGTTCACCTCCTGACTGCATTCTGGGTGTGAGCATCACAATCTACTGCTCCAGGAGAAGAAATTAGACCTCAGGATGGTTAAGTGTCTCATCCAAGGTTGTATGTGGAGGGTGAAGATGTGAACCTAAAATCCTAAATCCCACCGTCTTCACCAGAAGAAGAAATGATGTTCCCCCACCACTTTTTCCTCTGCAACATACATCACAGAAAGGTGTGTGGTCAGCTTGTAAGAGGGAGGATGGAACAAGAAATACAGCCATCCTTGGCCATGTCCTTGTGGTGTAGGGTTGGGAATTTGCACAAAGACAGCACGAGGTTGGGGAGGAGCTGCTGACAAGGAGACAGGGAGCAGTTTCCATCCCTGCTAGGCTCTGACCTGAGCAAGTCACCTTGTGAGCCCTGCTTCCCGCATCAGAAACAGGGGTGATGAGACCTCTCCTGCCTAATTCACCTCAGTTACGACCAGGCAATGAAATCAGAAAGCCAGTGCAGATAACAAAACATCCAAGATAGCACTATCTTACAGTGAGGACTCATCCCGAGAAATAAAAGATCCTTAAGGTTCTAGCAAATAAGATAATGATTATAAACTGGTTTTGAAGGTATGAGCTCTTTAATATAAATGTACGGGATTGTGATTGAATTTTTCCTCTCCTAAGGGACTCTCCTTAGTGTCAAGCTGAAAGACCCCAACACATTTGCAAATCTTAAATTTTTTACATCTGATAGGTTCATCTTCAGAGGCAAAGTTTCTCCAAAGATTGAGTGTCTGTGTGACCTCAAAACACTTAGGCAGTGAGATGTCTTGTTTGTGGCAGAGTCCTCTCTCACCCCAGGGGAAATCCTTCTTGAAGGCCAGAATGAGGTTCCAGAGTTTCACAGGGACTTCTGCATGACCTGGCATCTCCCACGAGGAAGACATTTGAATCCCAGAGATTTCCCAAAGGCTGGAGCGCACCAACTGTCATAGAGTAATTCTACTAGGATCCATATTGTGGTTTTAAAAACAAATATCCACCAGATAGAACTTACTTAGGCTGCTTGGTCTTCCCCATAGCATCGTGTTCCAAGGTCAAGTGCTCTAAATGAGAAGTGGGAGGAGTCAGACACCTAAGATCCTGGGAACTAGTGTAGTTTCACTGTTAGTAAATTCTCTTTGCCTGGCAAGCCCAGAACATGCCAACATTCAGTAGAAGGAGACATAGACTGTACCTTTCAGGGAAAGAAATCCCAAGGAGTTTATGGTCACCTTTAACTTACCACGCAGAGAGAGGGCTATTTTTTTTTCTTCATTTACTCCCTTAACTGTGTGCACTTATTCAGTGAACAACCTGAACAGCTGTGCATGGCAGCCTTGACCAGGAGAGTTTCCCAAATATGCATTCTTTGCAAATTATTTCTTCCAGACCGATTAAGAATAGGAACTTTTTTCAAAACAGAGTTTACTGATTCCCCAGCTGACCCATTTTAGAGGTATTTAGTGTTATCAAAATTGTTGCCTGAATGTGGGACTGTACTTTTCATACATAGCAGATGCCCAGGGCCATCCAGTGAATTATTTCAGGTAATGTCATCTGACGGCATAACGAAGTACTAGCCACTCGCCTTACCTAACCTCGCGAGTGATGACAATTCAAACTTTAGGGAAAACGGTGATGGAATGTCTTTCATGATATTGTGCAACAGGGACTTTTCAGGACTTGGTGAGACAGTTCAGACATACATATCCAGCAGCAGGAGTCAGGCACAGAGCAGATGGAAGCCTTCCTCCTGACCAGAAAGGAAAGGCCCTGGGTCCCAGCTCCCTCATTCCAAACCCCTAGAGAGGACCGTTCATCAGATCATTCTATACAACTTGATTTTTCCTCTTCACCTAAAATGAGTGCAAAGGGCCTTGCTGCAGGCTGTATTGGACTAAATTAGTCTGAACCACTGAGCTGAGAGCATTCTAAAGCTACAGTGAATTAGGACCTTTGTATGGAAGGCCTGGGGTGACGAGGAGGGTAGAATTCATTGACTTGATTTCATGTACACTTTGTTCATCTAATCTCTGGATGTAGGATGAAATCTAGCAACAGATTATTGCCAAATTGTATAAGAAGTTCTAGAGAGAATTTGATCCAAATTACTCTAGGAAGAATGGTCCCTTCAGAGTTCCCTGCAGTCTGAGCCTCCCCCGACCCTCGCCCCCTGCCCCGAGGCATCCTCCTCCTCCCTCACGCCTAGCATCACCCTCCAAGGAAGGACGGGGGGTGATAGCACAGTTTAGGAGGGCTGACCATGAGCTTATCATCAGCGGTGGCTGGTACTGCCCTTGCCCGCAGGGTAAGTTAGCGTTCACGGTGCAGAGTGTGGAGTGTGGAGGCTGGGGATTTTGGCAGGATGTTGCCCTGGAGGATGAGGACCATGTGGTGGGACAGGGCTGGGGAAAGCTCAGGGGAGCATCACGCAGGAATTGAACTTGTCCTGCCCGAGGGCCTTTTTGGTGCAGATCTCCGCACTCATGAGAACTATTAAATTCTTCTCTTAAACAGACTGAGAAGGGAATCAAGTCTATGCTGGTAAGAGTTGTTGACCCTCTTACGTGGTCGGGGCCTTCCTCATTCACTGATGATCGATAGTCTGTCCCCACAGAATGCTGAGCTCCAGGTATGAGAGAAACCCAAAGGAAAGAGACATTAGAACTGGGCAAGAGCTTTGCTGGAAGAAAAGACTATATGCACCCATTTGGGGTGGGGTTTCGTGGGTCTGGCCCTTGGGGGGAGACTGGCACGTGGAAAGATCCCCCCGGGGAGGGGGCACTGGCAGGATGGACATTCACGGAAAGTAAGGAAGGGCGAGAGCATCTGGAAGAGAGGGGAGACGTGCTTCAAGATGGCATCACGAACATGTGCCACGGCTAACCCTACAGGGCTCTGACACAGGCCACCCAGGAGGACAAGTAGCCTTGCTGGGGTGGCTCTCTCCAGGCAGATGCCATGTCTAGAGTGGGCAGGTAGCTGGGGGCTGTCATGGAGAAGCATGCAGGGAATAATTCCTTCCATCCTTAAGGAGGTCTAGGTGGTCCCTCTCAGCAGCCCTTCAAGAAACAAGGCACCACTCCCCAGTCCCACCATCCCCTATGGCCAGCGTCCCCATGTATCCCCCTGCCAAGTCTGCTGCTTCATTTCTGCCCAGAGACGCCCTTCCCAGGCTCCCATGCTTTCCAAGTTCTCTTTGCTGGGGGGTGTGAGGATGTGTGGAAGCCGGGGTGGGGACGATCGTGTAGCAGATGGAGAGGGAACAGCTCTCCACTCCCTCCAGAATCCCACCGGACACCTCGGGCCACTCTGTTTTTACATCTTAAAGTCCGAGGATCTAAAACTTTTCTTATAATTCTTGGATTCACTCATTACCTCAAATACCTTCTGTTTGCTATGTTTAACGTTTAAAATGGATTCACCGTCTGCAGTGAAACCATCCTTGCCTTCCGCCAGAAGCGAACGTCGTGCCGTTAGGCACGGGGCAGGAGGCGGATTTTAGGGTGCTTCCCACATGTCATTGCCATCCAGCACATGATGTTGCAAAGGTAATCGATATGAGCAAACACCAGAGATCATCTGTGTATACTTCCTACCAGACTCTCAATCCTAGAACAAGCTCACCCTCGTGAGAGGGAAATAGAACCATTCTGTGTGTGTGTGTTTGTGTGTGTGTGTGTGCACACGTGTGCACGGGTACACTTTTTGGGCTTTTCCCTCTGGAACCTGCTCCATGATTGGAGGAGGGCTCTGTGGTCTTGAAGAGTCAACCCAGGCCTTCCTGGGCTCATTTGGTGCAGCTCTAGCCTTTTTGCAGGGTGAGGGGTGCACAAGGAGTGATGGGGTGAAGGTGAAATTGATGGTGTCTGGAGGGGCCGTGCATGGCGGAGGAGAAGAGTGCATGGTCACCTTTGCTCCATGATTCCACCCCCAGCTCCCCGCAGAGACCGCTCCTCCAATCCCTACTGTGGGGTAAGACCCAGGGAAGGAAGGCACATTTGGAGAAAGGCAGAACTGGAAATGTGATGAACCAAAAGGAATAATCAGATGCTAATGAGGACACCGGTTCCATCCCTAACCCCAGGCCAACGCACCTGGCTGAGAGCAGCACAGAGGGACTCGTTCTCTGCAGGATCAAAAACAAGGAAAACGTATACACACGGCGATCATCAGAGATTCTGCAGGCCTCTGTGTGTGGGAAAGGGCCCAGATGAAGGTCTGGTATAATCCCAGATAATGTGCTGATGACAGGTTATGCAAGAGTCAGACGCTAGGATGAGGTTGGGACATATAAACTTTATTACTTACATTAGATTGCAGTGTCATTTTAATCTGTTTTATATTTTTAGAATTTTTATATTGAAACCCCTTCAATCAAAATTTTGATCCAATCAAAATTCAATCAAAATCTTCGACTTCCAACTTCTGTGCACATGTGCGTGTGTTACGTATATGACAAAAATTCATTTAAATAGATTTCAAAATGAAAAAGATGCTCTTCTCCACCTGGAACGGTGAACTGATCTTACAGCATTCACCAGACAGACTGTACGGGCTGCAAATCCCCCATCGCCCAAAACCCCATCCCCCATTATCGTTCATTGTTAAGGACGGCAGGATGGAAACTGGTCCCAAGCCCAAATGGTAGAGGGATACATTTCCTCCTCAACCAATGCTGTCACGTATTGACTGTGAGATGCTGGTCATCCAAGGACATGTGGTGGGAAATTCCCAGTTCTCCAACAGACAGAAAGTCATCCTTACCCCCAGCACCAGCATCCTGGATTCCCAGAGGTCACGGCTCATTGAGGTTCCTCTGGGGAGCTCCGGTTGCCGTCCCTGGGTCAAGGTGCCTGATAAGCCTTCCCTGTCCCCATCACCCATCCCCATGAGTCCCCATCTGCTGTGTTACACACTCTCCAAGATAATGTAGCATGCACAGTGTCTGGGAGACAGAGATCAGATGTGTGTGTACACATATGTGCACATATACACATTCCCGTGTATTTTCTCTACACATGTTCCTGGATGTGTGTCTACATACAGATGTATATTTCCAGCAACAACAAAAAAAATGTTTGCTCCTCTGACAGCAACAAGGACAGGTTTCTTCCCCAATGGTACCAGTGTCTCTATTTTGTGCTCATGAACATTTTCATTGATAATCAACAAAAATCACAAGGACAGACCCCTTCCCACGATAGGGCTGCCAGGCTCGGCGTCTGCCTCCTTATGATCCCCAAGGATATCACCCTACAACTCAGCCCACCAGACGCACCCCAGAGTTCATGGTGTTACGGTGAAACGTGTAGAATCCCGGGACCCAGTTCATGGCTGGGTCGGAATCATGGCACTGTGGGTTCAGTGTCCTAGAGTTCTCACTCTGCCACGGTCCCTGGAAGCTCAGGGTATGATGCAGGGCAGTGACATAAACAGGGTTTCCCTAATGCACTGTCCAGGGGGACCCTTAACTTCTATGCGTGGCCACCTGCTCTGCTCTGTGCTGAGTTCTCTCTTCCAGAAATGAGCTGCAAATTTCGCTCACCCTGCGGGCTTGACAGCTGTGGCTTCAGAAGCTGGAAGGGCGAGAGCAGATGGCAGAGGACGAGGAGGGTGAGAAGAAGACCTGGAGAGTGTCAGAACATGGAGGGCAGCCCAGGAGTCAGGGGTCCGGTCCTGAGTCCCAGCTGGGTGGGCAGGCTGCAGGACAGAGCAGAGGCTGGCATCGCCAGGGCAGGGGAGTCCTGGCCATGGCCTTGGCACACGGGAAGAAAATGTCTGTGGCCAATTCTACAGAGCGGACTGTCCCTCCCCCTGGCGTCCTGAGGCTGAACCGAGACACTGTGTGTCGTCCGGCAGCACACGGGGCTTGGGACACGGTGTTTGGTGGATCCACGAAGATCGACGGTCTCCACAGCCCCTGGGACCCGATCCTCCCTGGATCCCAAATGGATCGTTGGTTCTCCTGATCCTGGTCAGTCTCGGAGCTCAGATGAAAAGGCACGAGATGAGAAGCCAGCGGCCAAGCAGAGGGCGGGCTAGGTTCCCACGGGGACCGGGGCCACAGCCAGAGCTTGTCCCCGACTCCTGCCGCGCTCCTCTCTGCTTCTCCGTCCACTTTAACAGTTAATTTATGGAGACAATTAATAGAGACCAATCAAGCGAGGCTGTGCACACAGTGCCATGTTCAACAGCAGATGTTTCCAATAGCGATTATGTTAGAATAATAACAACACGGGGAGAAACGTCTGGTCATCAGGACTGGGCTGTGCCGGCTAACGAGACGGCTGGTCTCACCGGAGCACCGCGGGCGAAGGAGCTCGGTGGCCAGAATTCGATGGCCCACCAGCGCATCTGGCATGGGGTACGACCTTGACTCTCGTCCGTTTACGTTATTCGTGCTACTATTTCTGCATATCACTGCTGCCCTGGGATTCCTGTCACTCTCTCACCGCGTTTGGACCCTGGGCTGGACTTTGGCTGGCCTGTGCTGGGCCGGGGAGAAGATCTTCCTCATCTCGTAGAAAGTCTGGTATCCACACGGATGCACAGGTCCAAAGGAAGGAGAACGTACTCCAAGGACGGGATATGGATTCACAAAGCCCCGGGCGTGACTCTCGAGTCAACCCTTTATCCCCCCCTGCGTGACCTTGGGCAAGTCCTTCCTGACTCCCCCACCTTCAAGGGCCCGGTGTGTCATGGCATGAGAGTAGGACGCCGTGACTCTGCTGGTAGCTAGAGTCCCAGCCTGAAGCCCTGTGGGAGATGGAGGGGGCCAGAGGCTTCTGCCAGCTGGAACTCAAGGTCAGGGCCTTTCCTGCTCACCAGGGGCCATGCCTCGATGGGAAACCCCCCAGCACTGGGGGTTCTCAGGTTCCCATCAGCAGGAAAGGATTCCTTCCTTCAAGGAGCCTCCTGGAAGAGCTCTGGAAAACCGAAGACGAAGCTCGCGTCTCAGCTCCTCCACTCCCGAGCTCCACGGGAACATGAGGATGTGGCTGGTCCGGATGGAGGCCAGCACAGCCCGCCCAGCGTGGTCACTGCACCGTTCAGTGTGCAAGGGCAGAGCCCTCCGTCCTCACTGGGCCGCTTGTTCTGTGTCATCAAGAGAGATAAGACACTCCGCCCCATCCCACTCACCTCACACAGGTGAGTCGAAACTGTGAACCGGACACCACAACATCAACGAGGGTCCCTTTCCCTCCTACTGAACACAAAATAAAGATGTCTCCAGGAAGCCCAGGCCCTGCCTGATATCCGACACACGTTCACAGGCCCAGGACTCTAGCACCCACCCCCCGACCTTGGACCTGAGCAGGGCAGGATGGAGAAGAGCGCACAGGAGGCACCGGGAGAGGAGGGCAGGAGCACATGGCCATGCTGACCGAGGGAGCGAGGCAGGAGGCTCGTGGCCCCTCTGGCTCATTCCAAGATTTCTCTGCATTACGTAGAAACAATTCCAGAATGACAGCTCTTAATTGGAGACACCAGAGACAGAAAAGAACAAAAGAGCTGATTCATATTGAAATCACAGGGGTGCTGATGGGAAGAAAGTGCTGGGAAGGCCGCCCTGCCCATCCCCCATCCCCCGGTCAACAGGAAATGCATGCCTCGTCCCCAATTAGGAAGGAACAATAAAAGTCCTAATCTCGGGCATAGAGAAGGACAAAATCGGGCAATAACAGCCAAACTGCCTGACAACTTATTCTTAGCTGCCTGGCTCCTGGTGGTGGGCAAAGGGAAGGAAATTCATGCCCAGAAATAGGATAGCAGTGTTCTCTGTAGGAATTTTTGCCAGGCATTGCTAAGAGAGAAAGAAATGGCCTTAAGCCTCCTTCGGATTTCTCTCTGTGTCTTTCTACATGAAATTAGGATCAGTCAGAGCTTCTTGGAAGCCTGTCATAGCCCAGCACCGACAAGGACCTTTCGCGAGAAGTCAGTGCAGAGAGCCTCGTGAACTCCAATTCATCGACACCTGTGGGGTCCTGACTACGTTCCCCGTCCCACCCCTATCTACGACGCAGAAGAGTCTTCCCTTTCCTGTCCTGCTTCCCAGGGCGGGAAGTTCAGACCGGCAGCCCCAGGCCAGATGTGCTCTGCAGAGATCTTCCAACTGAAGGACTTGCCACCATGTAAAAGTCAAAACTCTTACACAAACATCTGGGTTTCCACAAACATCTGTCTTTATAACGTCTGTCTACAAAAGGAGCGAAGAAATAGAAGAACGGCTTGTCCACTTTTTGGTGTGATGAACTTGGACATGTGGTGCACTAATGGTTACTCAAAACACACTGAGCACAATGACTCAGGTTCCTGAGCCGTATGACATGGTGACACTCGCACGCACCACGTGGGGCCATGTGGGCGGATGGCTGTGCTGTGTCTGAAACAAGCAGAATGGAGTCTGGCACGGTGTCACTGGGTGTGTTAACCTGTGCGGCTGTGACTGCCCACTCCGATAGACCCTGGGGACAGGACCCCCTGTGGGACATGGACCCTGCCCTCAAGCGGCAGACGTGCCACCATGCACAAGGATGGGCTATGTGACGAGCCCCTAATACGTGTATCTACCTGGGGACCCACGGAGGCGAGGACCCATGGGGTGCATAAAGGCAGGAATGAGATGATGCATGGAGTAAAGACCTGAGCAAAGACCAGAGGACAGCGGGACGTCCATAGGTGCAGGCGACAGGGGAGGGGAGCTGGGCGCCGGAAACAGCATGAGCACAGGAAAAAGATGTGCAGAAGCTCCATCCTTCCAGGAACCCACGTGGGGTCCAATGTTCTTGCATACCAAGAGATGGAAATTTCCCTGCAGATCAGCCCTCCCTTTCTCCCCAGCTCCTACACCACGTGTTCCAGGTCTAACTTGTCCCGCCTCCAGCCCCAGCGGTAGGCACATGACCCAGGTGGGACTGACGCTCACATTCCATTCTTTGGTCCCACAACCGCTGGATCCAGAACAGACACCAGACCCGATTCCATTCCAACCTAGGATTCTTCTTGACAATGTTCAGGAAGAGCAGTTTCATTCTCCTGGCTTGAATAGGAAGTGACAGGAACCTCTGAGCGGTTGGGGAAGCCATATAGAAGAAAACTACATATTCTTGTATAGAGTAAACACAAGACAGAGGGGATCACAATGAGGGGACAGAGATAACTGCTGAGTTCTCGTCCAATCTGGCTTGAAGTCATCTTGGATGCTTGCTGTTGCTTGACCCAATCAATACATTTTCTTCACAGGCTTAAGGCGGGAAATCTGGTTTTCCATGACTTGCAAACAAACAAACAAAGTGCCCCAAAAATAACTAATGAGGGATTTCAAGTCATCATATCTGCCAGATCCCACTAGCTACCCAACCCCACCCACCCAAGTGATGGTACCTTTAGTTCAATGATGGTACCCTTAGTTCAACGATGGTACCCTTAGTTCAGTGATGGTACCCTTAGTTCAGTGATGGTACCCTTAGTTCAGTGATGGTACCTTTAGTTCAATGATGGTACCCTTAGTTCAATATGGTACCCTTAGTTCAATGATGGTGTCCTTAGTTCAATGATGGTACCCTTAGTTCAGTGATGGTACCCTTAGTTCAATGATGGTGCCCTTAGTTCAGTGATGGTACCCTTAGTTCAATGATGGTGCCCTTAGTTCAATGACAGCACTTTGATCCTGTCTCCCTAAAGCATTGATTCCAAGAAATACGTTCCCTTCTCAAATTCCCTGGGAGGTTCAAACTTGAGGAAAGTGTAGCCACAGAGCCCTTTTGCAGCTGCCGACCATCAACCCTGGAAATGCAACCGATCTCTCAAAGCTGATGATTTTCTCCCGGGGTGACACAGGGCTCTATGTGTCGGTCTCACCCATCGCTCAGAAGATGCTCTGCTTCCAACACTGGCAGACCAGATTGGAAAGCATGATGCTTCTCTTGGGGATGGGAAGGCTTTAGCATGCCCATGCCCTGTCATTAGCACTTTGGTTTCCTATTATTGCAAGTCCGGCAGATTCTGGATGCTGAGAAACTGAATTACTGCAGGGGTGAGTTAGCGCGCACCAGCCCTGGGGTCAGCGTGGTTCTATCTTTATGCCTCTCCAAGGGCACAGCGGTCCTCCCCTGTTGGATGGAGACTCATGTGGGGCTTCTGGGGTTCTGGGGACCTCAATTAATTGACCAACAACACAAGAATTAATCAAGTTAAGACCATGAGTTCACAGCAGGAGCTGACTGGCGAGACAGACACTGAAAGAGGACAGTGTATAGCCAGTCCTATTTTCTAGTCCTGTGAAGCCTTTCAGAGACTCTGGACAAAACCAGCAGAAGATGTCTTCCTGGAGGGGTGGTGTTTTAAAAATTTGGAAAGGGGCACAGCTAGCTGGTTTCTCTGATGCGTCAAGTGTGGGAATGACCTTTTGCTGCTAGTGTGTAAGAATCCCCCCTCACTGGGGCCCCTGGGTGGCTCAGTCCGTTTAGCATCTGCCTCTTGGTTTTGGCTCAGGTCATGATCTCGGGGTCATGGGATCGAGCCCCACGTCTGGCTCCATGATTAGCAGGAAGCCTGTTTAAGATTCTCTCCCTCTCCTTGTCCCCCTGTGTTCTCTGTCTCTCTTAAATAAATACCTTTTTTTTAAGGGATCCCCCTAACTACATCCTGGGTTGCTACACAGGGTAGAGGTTCAGTAATGCCCGGTGATTAAACTCAGAGGCTCTGAAGTCGGCCGGCCACATGGCAGGTCCGGTCCCTGCACTCACCAGCTGGGTGACCTCATGTCGATAATTAACCCCTCTGGGCCTCTGTTCTCTTGTCTGGAGAGGGTGACTGGTATTACCTAACTTGAGGGCTGGTGAGGATCACACGGGTCAACTCGGGATGCAATTATTGCAAGATGACGTATCACATAATTAACACCCCATACGTGGTATGAATATGCATGAATGCCCGCATGAGCTCCTCCTCAGGGAAGTGACTTCTACCCCATCTTGACACGTGCCACAGCTCTGCACGTTTGCCTCCATGCTGTGTGTGCACAGTGGGTGCTTCTAGAATAACAGCCTTCCCCGTGAATGAGGGGAGACTTCCATCAGGGGATCCAAGGACTTGGGTCCAAGACTCTACCCCAGGTCTGTCCCTTTGACCCAGGTCCTTCACCACTCTTTGAGGATTGTCACAAGAGCAAGTCCAGCAATTTGGGGGGTGCCCTAAGCACCTTATTCCATCTCAGAAACACTGAATCATTCATTCATTCATTCATTCATATATTCAACAAACACTCCTTGAGGACCATACATGTACCGGGCACAATGCTGGCTCATAGAACACCTCATGGGTAAGGGACAGAACCTGGACTCCGTGCGCCCATCCATCAGCTAGAGATTCAACCATGCAGCTATGAAGATAGACATGTGCATTCCGTATAGCTAGAAATATAAACACTCACTGACGTAATGGCGGTCAAGCACGGTGTGACTCCTTTTGAGACATTATCTTACATGACCTTCCCCTCCCAGATTCCTCAGTGGGCTTGTTCCATACGCCATTCTAACTGTAATGAAAATGCAAGTACTCATGCTCAGATTAAGTGCAGATTTCCACCTGACAACAGATCATTAGAAGACACAACATGGGCAAGACTAAAATATAGAGATGGGGTAAATTTAACTAATTTTCAGCTTCTCCCTGATCTTATGGATCTGTGATTCTGCTCAACACACCCTGTAAATCCAGACCTGGACATATATTGCCACAGGAAATTTGCCCATGGCCCAAATGCAAGAAATTAAGGAGAAAACAAAAGTAAAGCAAACAAACCAACTGGGTTCTTTGGGACTTCTAGAAGGTGTTCTTTAAAGGATTTTCAAGGATTACTGGAATTATTGGTAGTTCTGCCTTCTAGTCTGGTGCTAGAACAAATTTCTGCATAGAACCTTTCTGCTGGGCCAGTATCATCCCATTTAATGGATAAGGACCCTGAGTTCAGAGAGAGGAAGTGATTTGTCCAAGGTCCAACATAGAGGGAGGCAGAGTCAGGGTTTGAGCCCGTGTTGACTTTCGGAAATCTGAACCAAAGGGATTCACTAAACATATACATTCTCTTTCTTTATAGTGAGCTAGAGCAGCTCCCTTGTAATTTCCACTCTGGGGATTTAAGTAGCCGAATCTATTATCTCCTGAACGATGGCCCCTGGAGGGCTTACAGAGAGCTGTCCTGTCTCCCCCTCTTCATCTCGCCCCTGGGACTCTTCTCATCACCAGGCTGCACCCTCACATGTCCTGAACCTCACACATCTCTGTGACTGATGTCAAGGACCTTCTGCCCTCCGGACGCCCGTTAGCAGAAGACACTCCAATTTCCAGGGCTGCTCCCATGCCTAGAAAGACACAGAACTCTCGGTCAGGGTGACTGAGAGCTGGCATTTGTTGCTGATTTTTAAGAGAAGCCAGGGTACAAGTCATGCCTCGCTTTCCTCTGAAATCTACTATCAGAAAACCATCAGCAGCAGTGTGACGAGAAGGGACAGATGCCCCACAAGCCTCCGAGGGGGAGCGAGAGGGAGTGGTGGGGAGCACAGAGCTGGCCTCTATCCTCGGCTTTGACTCACCACCAGCCCCAGAGGATTCGGACAGGCAGAAGGATGACCCAGGGTGGCCTAAACCTGTAGTTTTTCAAGAGCAGCTAGAAATCCAGGTTATAAGGTGAAACTGATGATATTTTTACATGGTGGCCGCTGATTCAATTTTTTAAATGCAGAACACACGCACATCCACCTCTGGGTTAGACTTGGCCTGTGGTCTGACTGCATGTGACCTCTGTTCTGGGAGCCCGCACTGACTAACACCGGTGGAGATCCCGTCAACCTCATGGCAACCTCTTCTGACAGCGGACCCGTTGGATCTCACCGCTCTCAAAAACAACAAAGCTTTCTCACATGGATGTTCTTATTAAGCTGGTTCTCCCAAAATCCGTGTTATGGAAGACTTTTTTTTTCTTCTTTTAACACAAAAGTAGGACTTTCCTGACCTTGTTGCATTAGGTTAAGTGTCCAGTCTTTGAAAATCCTTGAATTCTTTCAGATTCTAGATTCTTAGCGATTCCCCACAATGACCCTCCACCCTCAAGGTGCTCCCCGTCCCGAAATCAAAAGCCAATTTTGTTTTCCCGGTATCACAATTTGCCTTTTCCCAAATGAACGCTTTCTCCCTTGGCTAAACCTCCATGCACGAAGTTTCCCTCGGCAGAATTTCCAGGAGATCCCGACGATCCTCTCAAGACTATCCCTGGGAACCGGCCAGCCTTCCCTGTGCTTGCATGGGACTGAGAATCCCACAGACCGGGGGCTTCTCTGCCTGGTGCCAATGAGCGTCTACCGTTGGAGGGCCCCCGGAATCTCCCGCCTTGACAGAAGCAGCTCCCCACTCTGCAGACGCGGCCAGTCCTCTAGGAGCCATGGTGAAATGCTCCATGGCGAGGACGGGCCTGATAGCAACAAAAACCACACTACAGCTAATTCATCAAACCTTCTGCATCTACACGGGCCCAGAGGTTTGGAGCAGAACCTGGCATGGCCCAGACCAGTGGTCGAGCAGCTGGGTTTGGTGACCGACAGACTCAGCATATTTCTATGAAGGTCAGGCTGGACTTTTCTGGAAAGAAAGCCCCACCTTCACCCAAGGACAGGGGTGACCAGGAAGCACGTAGCGACTGTTTTCCAAAGCGGTTTGTCTGGGACACCTGGGTGGCTCAGTTGGTTAAGCGTCTGCCTTCGGCTCAGGTCATGATCCCCGCGTCCTGGGATGGAGTCCCAGGTCAGGCTCTCTGCTCAGTGGGGAGTCTGCTTCTCCCTCTACCTGCTGCTCCCCCTGCTTATACTCACTCCCCCTTTTCCTCTAATGAATAAATAAATAATTTTTTTAAAGTGATTTGTCTAACAAGCCAGCACAGAGATACGTTCAGTCCACGTCCCTGAATACAGCGCAGGAATGGACTCCAGCCCTTCAAGGTCCTGACCCAGAGTACAGTCGTCCGGGGCAGGAGAGCGGGGACCCCACCCCTGGGGGCTCTCAGGAGGGAGTATAGGTTTGGGAACCTGCACCAATGGGCCACTTGTTCAGACCCCAGCAGTCCGAGCACACAGACCCAGCCTCTCTCAAAACACGGCTATCCTTGTCACCCTTCAGTGACAGTGACATGGGAGATCAATCACGTGCGCTGTCGAAGGCGATGGGGAAATGAATCATCAGCCCTTTCGCTGTTGTTCTCGGCGATCAGCAATGACGTGGTACAGATTCCTCTAAACTCGGAATATCCAAAGCCTTGGGTTGGTTCCCTCCCAACACCTGCCCAGAGGACAAGGCCTGCCGCAGCCCCAAGCTTTCAAGCAACATCAACTTCCGTCTCGAGGGAGAATTCACCGTCCGAGACCAGGCATGGGCTGTGCCCAATTTGGGTTTCCTAAGGATTCTTCTTGTTTTTTAAATATGCCTCCTAGAAATCTCGTGGATTCTTTACCAAACGCATCTCCGGCTTAAGGCACGGCCTCCTCCAAAGCCTCCTTGGAGAGCTAGCGTACAACATCTCCTTCAGCCCCTCCCAGACCTTTCCCCCCACAGAACGACTGAGGTGAAGTTCTTGAGCCTGAGATCAAGTCCCCTGACCCTCTCAGCTGGAGGCAGGGGAATGTCAGGACAGACAGCACCCGCTCACTGTTCTGGTTTTTTGTTTTTGTTTTTGTTTTTGTTTTTTTCCCCCTAAAACGAATGAATGGATGGGCCCCGGGGACTCCCTTTAACAACTTGAGGGAGAAAGGACAATTCTGAAGCTTTAAGTCCGTTCTCCATGAGGGTCTGTTGCAAAAGGAAATGGCCAACCAGTGTGTCAAGAAAACACTACATGTTCTTGCAAAGAACATGAAGTAATCCGCGGGCGGGTTCCTGGTCAAATGTGAGGTCATGAACGCAGCTCATCAGAACAAAGACACCGGCAGAAATGCCCCAGGGCCAGACTTCCCAAACTGTGAGCTGGATCACACTGTAAGACCTCCCCACCCCATACGTGGCCCTTCCATAAACATGTTGTCAACAGTCATTGAATTCAAAGAAGCAGATTTTTTTAAAAAAATGAAAAAAACAAAAGGACATCAAGCTCATGATTTTCCTGTCATGGAGTGAGGCTGAAATGGATTTCCAAGTTTAAAAAGCACATCCTTTAAGGAAAGTATGGTAAGAAATACTGTGTGACCTGGGGCACGGTCCAAAGTAGCGAAGATGGTTATTTGGAGAGAGAGAGAGACGGAGAATTATTTCTGCTTAAGTCGTGAGGGGTCTCCACCCTGGGGAGTTTCAGGCACCCTCCAGAAGGGTTGGTCCCCCTCTTCTCAGTGTGGTCACCCTGGCTCCAGCCCCAGGAGACCCTGGGACAGAAGGATGGGCCCCCACAGGACTGGATCCCTGGCAGGCCCGTGGCAAGACCCCTTGTACCTTCACGACGTCTTCATCCGCAGACCTGCACTCCACAGCCTCCAACACATCCACCACGGAGCCGTCCTCCTGAATGCCCACGACCTTGACGGGAACCGAGACAGCCTTCCCGGTGAGGACGGCCGTGTTCAGCACCTCCGTGTCCTTCACAGGAGAGGAGAGGATGCAGGTCACACACAGGGAAGCCCACGAGCAGGCAGGGGCCTGCCAGCCAGATGAATTCCACTTTAGCTCACGCCCTGCCACTAAAACTCCGTCTGTGAAGACCAACTCCCCAGGCCTCAAAACACGGAAATTCCGGAGTCAGGAGCATTCCCTCCCAGACCGACCCTAGGAAGCCTGACCGCTAGACCTCCTTCTCCACCCCCAGGGGCAGGGGCCTTGTCATGTCCCTCTAGGACCCTTCCCACCACCCCCGCACCCCACAGCCTGCAGCAGGGCTCACACGCCGGCCAGGGTGCCTTCCAACATTCGCCAAATCTCGACTCAAGGCTCCCTTGGTAAGTGACTGCCTACGCTCAGAGCTTATTAACACAGTGAACATGACCCCGTGTCGCTTCCAATGAGAAAGACACATAACGGGGCACCTGGGTGGCTTGGTCGGATACGCTTCCAATTCCGGATTTCAGCTCAGGTCATGATCTCAAGGTCATGGATTGAGCCCTACATGGGTTCCACACTCAGCACAGAGTCGGCTTGTCCCTTTCCTCCACTCCCTGCACCCAACCTCCACCCCCGCTCACTTGCTCTCTCAAATAAATAAATAAATAAATAAATAGTTTTTAAAAGAAGAGGACGAACAACAGCACAGGTAACAGAAGAGAACTAGTCCTACAATGTCCACCTCTGCCCTCCGGAGCCCACGGACACCACCCTTCCTCTCCCCCAGGCCCAGCAGTCTGTGAGCGCCGGCTTCATGATCTTTTCTCACTTCCTCTGCTGATTCCCGGGGTCCTGTCGGGTCCACTTTTGCGATTTATGTCCTGCCTCTCACCTTCTTGCCATGTCCATGACCACCCCCCACAGAGCCTGTCTTCATGGGGACAGCCACAACGGCCCCCAAACCATCTCCCACGTCCACGATCCCCACGACAGTTGAAGAGGATCTTTTTTATCTCGACAGGATTCAGATCATTTCTCCCCTAGATTGAAACTCTTTGGAAGTGTGCTCTCTTTGTTCTTTTTTTTTTTTTAATTTCTTTTCAGCATAACAATATTCATTGTTTTTGCACCACACCCAGTGCTCCATGCAATCCGTGCCCTCCCTAATCCCCACCGCCTGGTTCCCCCAACCTCTACCCACCACCCCTTCAAAACCCTCAGATTGTTTTTCAGAGTCCATAGTCTCTCATGGTTCACCTCCCCTTCCAATTTCCCTCAATTCCCTTCTCCTCTCCATCATCTCTTTGTTCTTAAGGTAGAGTCCACGCTCTCCTGCAGCGATGATCTGACCCACCCTCCCGCTCTCGCGCCCTTCTCACGTCCCTCCCCATGGGGAGCCTCACGGACTTCTCTCCCACCACAGGGCACTCGAAGCATGCCTCCAGCTTTTCCCCATGCAGAGTCCTGAACCACACCAGCCTCTGCTCCTGTTCCCCTCCTATCTCAGCCTCCGGGCCCACTAGGAAGAGGAATGGGGCTTTTCTGCCCTCCATGGTGTGAATGAGCACTGTCTAGTGTGCCCTGCATGGGAAGAACCACTAATGCTCCCCTTATGTTTCTCTCGTGTTCATGTTTCCATCTCTAACGACTCATTAGACTGTAAACTCCCCAAGCGTCTCAGCCACCTTTGTTCTGATCTGCCTTGCCTCTGCAGAAGCAGGGACGGGATCTGGTGTGTGAGAAGCAGTGCGGAAGAGAGGTCATAGGCACGGGCTCTGGAACTGGACTGCCTTGTTTTGAAATTGGCTCAGCCTGTGTTTTAGTGACTCCATGAGGTCAGGGTTGCTTTTCTGCAGTTCTCTGGACCAGTCCCTCAAGGCAGCAAGATGGCACCCATCACACCAGCCATCTGTCCACTGTCTCAGTAGGGAAAAGTTGAGATGGGGAGAGAGTGCACCTGCTGCATCTGCCCCTTTTCATCAGGAAGTCCAAAGCTTGTCATATGGCCAGGCACCTGCAGAAAAGCCTGGGACAGCAGGTGTCTGTCATGGACCTGGCAGGATGTAGGGGTGTGTAAATGGCTTTTTATCATCCATTACCAGGTCCACCATAAGTTACTTACTTCTCCCTGTGCCTGAGTTCCCTGATCTGGAATATGGGGATAATAAAACTACGTGCTGTGTGGTGACCTCATGAAGATTTAATGACACTATCTGTGTACAAAGCTGAGAACAGAATTCCTATACAATGAGCAAGAAGAGCTCAGTAAATATGGGTTTTGCCATAGACACTATGAGAGATTGGCTCCATGAGTGAATTAAAGAACTACTGGGTAGGTTCACAAAGGGAATCTGGAAGTTGCTCCTTCCATTCTTGTCCAGAGACAAAGTCAGCTGGAGAAGCCTGTGGGAAACTGGGTGATGGGGCTCAGCAGTGAGATCCCCCAAATGTTCAACACTCAGCTCCACCAGAATCAACCCAACGCATGATTGCTTTGGTGATCCCCTGCCCGCCCGGAGACTGTTCTCCGCACAAGCACGGAGTGGGTCCCCCGTCGGCTTTCTCCATCAGTCCTCACCACCCCCAGACACAGAAGGGGTCAGAGAACGTCCCACAGAAGGTGCAGACAGAGGGCGGACGCCCACCAGCCAGTGGCTGGCCAAGCGCCTTCTCGGCAGATGACTTTACCGTTACTAGACCCATTTTACAGATGATATGTTTTTCGCTGATGATAAACTTACAAACAAAAGCGACCATTTGGGAGTGAATATTTGAAAGGTATTCTCCGTTAAAGCTGGAAAAGATAACGAACTTTTTCAAAACGAAGCGTTCTCTCCTTCGGGTGCGTTCCTGATTTGCTCACGTGTTTATTCCCTCATTCGTTCCTGCATCGTGACCTTGAGAAAGGACATTTTCAGTTTTCCCTGTGTGGGGGTCCTGATCCTAGGCTTCCAGGAATGCTGTATGTTAACCCTCACCAGGGCCAAGATGACTGCTTGAAGCCTCAAAGCCGGGGCTCTATTTCTACCCCGAGCACATATTGTGAATCTGCTACATTTAAAAAAGAAGAAGGAGAAGAAGAAGAAGGAGAAGAAGAAGAAGGAGAAAGAAGAAGAAGAAGAAGAAGAAGAAGAAGAAGAAGCAGCAGCACTCCAAATATAAAGATGAGATAAAAGTCCTATAGATGGGCACATACTCAAAACACAAGATAAGGCCTGTAACTTTCTGGGATGTCCCTGGGCATGACAATTGGTAACTCTTCATGTAAAAACCACCTGTCACTCTCTGCCAGATGTTCCTTGACCATTCTCTTTTGGGGAAGATGTTTATCCCGGGCAGCTGTCCTAACTCGAGCTTGACTAAAACTCTTTTCCTTCTCTTTAAAACTAAAGAAAAAAAAAAAAGGTTTATTCCTTTCACATCAACCACCTGAATGGACTTTTGTAGAAAGACTCAATGGTATATAAGACGTAGCCATGTGCCCAAGAATTCCATTCTTCCCAGGGACAAGAATTCCACTCTTCCCAGCACGAAGAAAAATCACTGTGGGAATCAACATATGAACTTACCAAAGGCAGGCTATCTGTGTGGACGTAGGAATATTCCCATCGTCTACAGAGAACAAGAGGCCACCTTGCTTCTACAAGAAAGGGCCAAATTCAACTTGTTTGCTGACTCAGGAGTTCCAGGGGAGACATCTGAACCCGGCTGCTCCTGGAGGGCACAGAGAGAGGGATGAAGGAGGCAGAACCCTCCAGACAGGCAGGCAGCAGGTGTCACAAACAGGGGAATGTCATTCCAGGCTGGAATCTTGGGGTTCACAGAGAGGCCTCGGCGGGGTCCAAGCACCATCCACACAGTCTCAGAGGCTGCAGCCTGGAGACTGGTTCCCAGGGTGGGAATGGTGGGCAGAGTCCGATCCCAAGGGCGGGAGCGTGGGGGACTCTTCAGGACCAGCTGTGGGCCAGCCAGGGTCATGTCCTCTCCGTGACCTCCTCTGCTGCTATCCCAGCATTCAATGGTGAACACTGCTTGCATGTTTCCTGTGCACCCTGGATAATGATTAGACATCCCTGCTCAGCGTTGATCTCCCTGCAGGACTAGGCCCACCCTGCCTCTCTCCTCCTCCTTCTAGTAGCAGCCTGATGGTTCAAGCTCACTGCCCACTCCCACTGCAGGTATCATGCGCCCAGGGTGAGGGGTGCTGACCCTTTCTGCCCACACGGGCCTGTGACCCAAACCTGGCCTGTTCACTCCCTGGAGTGACTGTTTTAGGTGAAACTGAAGAACGAGCCAGATTCCTGGTTCCAGCTGTACCTGAAGCCCGTCATCCCCAGACATTTCAGCTGTTTACTCAGTGTGACTTTGCTCTTGATTTTTGCATGTTTCATGTTGCTCTGTTTTGATGTTTGGAGCGGAAAGCACTGTTACTAATAAAGAATGCACCCAGGCCCCATCCGGCACCAGAGGAACAGAGAAGTCTAACACCGGTCTCCGCTCACCAGACAAGACGCTCGCTGCCTTCTGAGATCACCTGCAGTGATTTTCCCAGACACCGTTTCAAAGAGAAGTGATACTTTACAAGCAAAAACAAAAAACAAAAAACAAAACCCACAGTGCTTTTCTTACAAATGTCTTTGCAATCGTGTTCACCTCTTTCCACTTTCTCACGGGGACTCAGATGTTTACACCTATTTTTCCAATGTGCACAAAGAGCCTGTCCGGGACCCCCCAGGGAACCCCTGTCTACCTGTGGCGTGGTACTACAGTGCTTCCCCGTGTAAGTATTTCACTTAAGTCATCCCATAGTTCCAGAGACTTCCAACAACGCACCATCCACCCAAAGACTAGTCTTTGACTCTGTTCTTATTTGTGCGAGTTCTGAGGTTTATGCCTTAGAAGCAAATGTATGTTCCTTCATGGGGATCAGTTTCCATTCAGATCACATGACATTCTGAACGGAAGGACGGTAGACATCTTGCCATTTCGTACAATGGAGGCGCATGTGCGGGAGCGGTGGGAAGGCCCGTCATACCTCCATGTCAGTACTGAGTCCACCTGTGTAGGCCGTTGTGAGCTCTGTGCCAAGGAGAAGGCACCTGCCCGTGGCAGAAACCCCAGTGAGTAGCTCTGGCACGAAACACCTTCAACAACTTCTCTCATCACCTGACATTCTTCCAGAGGGGGAAAGGATATCGGCCCGGCTTCCAGGAAGATTGTAAGCTCAGCTCTCAGGGCGAAGACAGCCCCTCCTTCTCTCTTTGTGGTCCCATTCTCCTAAACGACACTGTTGTCTCATCCAAGTGGACAACTGAATCCGAGAGGGAGCTCAGAGCTGGGGAGGACTGCCAGAACATGTTGGCTCTCAACACCTGCTTCAGGAGGGGAAGGGAGCCATGGCTGCTTCTTCTGTGTGTGGAAACCGACACTCCCGTGGATTCACTGAACGACCCAGAGCTGACACAAAAGTCAAGGAGAGCACAAGCACCCTGGGCTTCTGTGTCTCCAAGCCACATACCAGCACCGCAGACTCAAGAGGGGAAAACAAAAACAAAAACAAAAACCCACAGCTCTGACGTGATGAGCATCTGGTATTTGCCAGGTCGTTACAGTGATATTCCATCCCACATAACCGCCAATAACACATGCACGGTGTTGCTTCTATTTCCATCTTCATTTTACACGCAACTCGGGATGGGCTGGAAGCTCGGAATGGTAAAGAAGACGGATGGACTGCCCAGGACCTCAGCTCCTGGGAATTCACTTGGAGAAAAACTGTCGGACACGAAGCCCGTTGAGGATGTTCTCTGGGGCGCTGGTTCTAACAGGGAAAAGTTAGAATGTCCCTGAGTGAGGGAGCCGCCTGGTGACCTGGGGTGTGATGGTGACGGTGGCTGCCAGAGCTGCCTGGGCCCCAGGGACTGGCTGGTGCAGAGTGCAGCGCCCGCTGGTTCGTGTGGGATGGGATGAGTGAGCAAGAATGAGCTTCTGACGCTCCAGCTGTTAAATGCTGGGGATCCCAGATAACATTTGTACACACGACTCTGACTCTGTAATATCAGGTTAAAGACAAAAACAAAAGTAAAATCTGGAACAAATATTAAAGATCATTAGTAGGGTTTTTTCGCGGATAAGAACAAGGAATTCCAAACTTTTTTTTTTTTTAATGTGTTCCAGAGTCGAAGGATTTGGTGGACACAGAGCCCCGAATGAGAGCGGGATTTCTCACCGATGGAGAAGCAGGTGCTAGGCGGACCAGACTGGACAGCCGGGAGCCCAGGCCCCCCAGTGCGGGGTTGGAGCTGGATGGAGAGGGACAGATGGACATCAAGATGCAGACAGACAGTAGGTAAAGAAAACACACTCTTTCTTTGTTTACATTGTTCAATTTTATTTTTTAACAGCTTTATTGGGGTGTAAGTGTTACACATGTGTTTGGACCAAGTCAGACAGACAGACAAAGACACCCATGGAGGAGGCCAGAAAGACAGAATAGTGGAGCCTGGGGGGCACGTAGAAAAATGGAGGGGAAGACAGTCAGGGAAACAAGGGGAAGGATGTCAGAGAGAGAGTATGTACGACGGCAAGTTTTGGGCTGCGACCCCTGCATTCTGGTGTCCTTTGTGACCCCCCTGAGGTGGTGGGGTCCGCGCGTTCCCACCCCAGCTCTGACCGCAAGGATCCTCTCTGATTCCTCTCTCAACGCCTCTCACTTACACGTCGGCAAAGCTCTGCCTAATTACAACCGTTACTCGTGTGCGTGAAAAAAATCTCCCTGTACATCTTGGGCTAAATTAAAATTTAATCAAACTTCAGATTGCCGCAGAACCGGTGAGCCCGTGACAGCTGCTGGGTGAAAACCCAAACCTGATTAGATGTCCATTGAGGGACAATCTCCCGAGGAAAGGTGTGGGGCTATTGAGACTCTAGTCCAGGATAACAACTGTATTTAAATATGAATACAGCCTTCTGTGTAGTTTTCTTAGGGACTGGCTGGAGCCTCTGTGGGTGACTGCCGTGGGCAGGGGGGCCTGGGCTGCGGGCTTGGGCTGATCCCTGGTACCAACAGAGGGATGGAAAGTGGAAGGACAGAAACCACAGGGAGGGAGGGAGAGAGACGGGAGAGGGGGCAGAGGAAAGGATGTCAGTGTAAAGAGATAGAAGCCACACAGGCTTACATGAAGGCAGAAAGGGACAGACACAGGCAGAGAGGAAGGCTTGTTGGCACACCAAGGAAAGACATCAAGGGCATCCGGATGGAGACACCAAGTGAGAAGCAAACTGAGCCAGGCCAGCAGCTCACGAGTCTGCAGCCAGAAGGCAGCCAGACCCAGAGCGGCAGACAGAGAGATCTACAGAGGCAGCAAGAAAGACAGAACAAAGGAACCGACAAATCTTACACCTCCCGAGTCAAGAGCTCTTTGCTCTGAACAAAGTCGACGGCCTTGCCGGTGGCTCCATGGCGGGAATGCGGTGTCGTCAGGGTCATTGACCCCCAGGCTTCTGGACCGTCCAGTCGAGGCTGCATGAACTCTGGCCAGTGGCTTCTATGGAAGGTCAAAGCCAGGAGGCCGGGGAGAGCGTCCCTCAGAGGGTCAGGGACCGTCCACTCGGTCTTATCCACCTGGGCTCCCTGGTGGCCACAGACACCGGAGGAACAGGTGCTGGAGGCCCCTGGAAGGGCAACGGCGAGGACTAGAGGGTGTGGCGGGTGCTTGGGACAGGCAGGCTCTCTTCCCACTTTGCATAGCTTATGGGCTGCCCGCAGCACATTGTCCCTGACATTACAAATGGAGAGAGGCAGAGAGACAGCCTGCCCGAGGTCAAGTCAGGAGATGCTGGACCTGGTTCTCAAACCCAGGAGATCATGCTCCTAAACTCTACACTGTTTGGCTTATCAATAAAATAGGGGCACCTGAGTGGCTCAGTGGGCTCAAGTTTCTGCCTTCGCTCGGGTCATGATCTCAGGGTCCTGGGATCGAGCCCCCATTGGGCTCTCTGCTCAGCAGGAAGCCTGCTTCCCTTCCTTCCTCTCTCTCTGCCTGCCTCTCTGCCTACTTGTGAACTCTGTCAAATAAATAAATTAAAATAAAATAAAATAAAATAAAATAATTTGCTAGCAATGCCTAAAACCCATTTAGTACTTGTTCTGTGGGGCCGCTGAGCCAAGCGCTTTCCACGGACTATCTCATTAGTCTGCAGAGAAAGAGCCCTTCCTGACTCTTTGCTTCCCTCCTTTATCTTTACACGTGACTCGTGCTATGTTTTGTGCACTCACAGCCATTTCAAAATTATTTATTCAGTTACTTGTTCACAATCTGTCTCACCCATTTAAATGAATCCTCTGCTTTCTGCTTTCCCAGGACGCTGATCCCATGAGGGGTTCTCTGCACCCAGATTTTCCCGTCCCCCATCGATAGAAAACAGACGAAATACACGACTTACCTGTACTCACAAAGAGCAGCGTGGGTAGGCACAAGACCGGGGTCATTGAGAGAAAGGGACAGCACAAAGGGAGCCCTACAGTTACCGCAGCTGAGCGTCTGAAGGCAGTTTGCAAGCGGCAGCTCGGGGAAGAAGAAACTGCACAGGACCCAGGAGTCAGGCTGAGCCAAGAGACAGAGAGGAAAGGTGAAAGCAGTTAAGGTAACGGGACTGGAAGAAAGAGGCCTGGGGAGAGTTCCAAACACCTGCAGAGAGGTCCCCTTTCTTCTCTGGCTCCGTGCTGTCTGTGCATGCATGGGCTGCAGTTCCCAAGACCAAGAAAAGCATCACCAAACGCCGGAAGCTGGACTGCTTCCCTGACTCACGTGAGGCTGGGTACAGTCCCCATGGAGGGACTGTATCACACTGTGTGTACTGGGTAGAGTCGTCCTTCACAATAGGACCAAATCAGCCCTACAACAGAGGACGCTCTGCACCCGCCTTCGTGAATCTTAAAAACAAGTTTCCAAAGAATAAATGATCTGCAAGTCATTTAACATCATGCTGGAAAAAAAGGCCAACACGGATTAAAAAAAAAAAAAAAAGTGCAGTGGGATCTGTGTCTCAACAGTGTAGAATTCACAAGGTCCAGGAGCCAATAAAAAACATTAAGCCTGAAAAAAAAAAGCATAAAAATATGAACCGTGGCCAGAAGAGAAAATCAATCAATAGAAACAGATCCAAAGATGAGCGAGATAATCAAATTAGCAAACAAGGACCTTAAAATAGTTAAAATAGCAAATAAGGACCTTAAAACAGTTAAAATAGTTACTGTTAATGTCAACTGTATGTTGGAGAATTTAAAGGAAAATAAAGAAAAGCATGGATATGACGAGGTGAGAAATTAAAGGTATAATAAAAGACTCCAACAGAAATTCAAGAGATGGAAAACACAGTATTTGTGTTGAAAAAATGCACCAGATGGGATTAACAGCAGATTACACACTTCAAGGGAAAATAATTTGACGACACAGCAGTAGAAAAATATTCAGAGTAAATATTCCAATCTGCTGTAGAAGCTCAGAAACAGCTTTTGTGTTAATACACAAACAAACAGGCATGGGTAGATTCCAATAAAACTTTATTTACAAAACCAAGCTGTGGGCCAGATTTAGCCCAACGTCTCCTTCCATGCTCCTCAAAACCGCTTCTCCTCAAAGCTTCCCAGCCTCAATCAGTTGCAACCCCAGCCTTTCTGTTTTCCAAGACAACAATCGTAGTGTCATCCTTCTCTTGTACCCGACGTGGAAATCACAACAAATCTTCTCAGATCTTCTTTCCAGACTGTGGCCGCTCTGTACCAACTGCACCACCAGGGCTAGCCCCTTGGATGAAGCTATCACCAGCTCTTGGCTCTCTGACCACAACCCTCCCCTAAGCAGTCCTGGCTTCTGCTCTAATTCCCTGTCAGGCTTCACTCCACAGAGCGGTCACGGCGAACCCACCAAAACGCCTGTCAGATCTGGCTCTTCTCAAAGCCCATCTCACTTACCCACAATATACGATTCTGGAAGGACTTATCAAAAGGCAAGAGCCTCTAGTATGACTCACCCACGTCCGACATAATCTTTCCCCACTATCTTACTTATTCCCGGCATCTCCCCATTTTCCCTTATCCTCACTGGCCTTTAACGTGTGGTTAGGCCATTGATGTTTTCCATTTACCCCTTCAACACCTGTCTCCTGGGCTCTGACTCAGTGTACCGTCCTATGCAGAGAATTCTGCGGTGAAAGCTCCTTCCCACACACTCTGTGTCCAAGACCCCGATATGTCTTTCCAGGGGAGGTTAACCTTGCGTCTTGACACCCACTGACCAACCCAAAATGCAGCTGTCATAGGAAAGATGGGAGGGCAATAAACATAAAGAAGAGAGGAAAGGGGGGAAAAGTAGAGGAAAAAAGGAGTGCATGAGGCTGAAGGTTCGTTCCTCAGAAGCCTGTGTGCATTTGGAAAGCCAAGTGCTGGGACTTGGTTTTCCCTGTCCATCTTTCTGCTGCTACTTTTTCGACAACTATTGCCTGAATGCCCGCCAGATGTCAAGCGGGCTCCTGGGGTGGTGAGGATGCAGAAGCATCGTGACGAACGTGAACTTCTATCTTGGGCCTAACACACATTCCTGCGAGGAGAGAGAACGTTAGCTGACAGATAAGTATAAGATGGCTGTCGCATGTGCAAAGGACAGGTGTGACCAGGCAGGTGGGGAGACCCCGGCAGCGAGTGCCACCCCACCCCAGCAAGAGATGACGTGGTTGGCTTAGGTGTTGGCGATGTCGAGGAAAGGCAGTGGTTGGATTCTGGACACATTCTGGAGGTCAGAGGCACAACGGCTTCCCGGACGGATGTGGTTAGAATGGTAGAAGCAGCGAGAAGGACTCCTAGATTAGTTTTCCAAGCAGCGGGGAGGACGGCAGCTCTGTCTGCTGAGGCAGGGAAGGGTCTGTCTGCCAACACAAAGAATGGAGCTGGAGGAACCTTCTGAACCCTAAAGTTACCAAAAGCTTAGCTCAGCGGACCCTTTACGAATTAGATTTCCAAAACCCCATGTTGCTGGAAGCGGTGATTAACAGGAATCCCACTGTATTGGAGGCTTGTTCTCGGAGTTACAAATGATGCCCTTTGAACTGGAGCTCGCACTGGAATCACCACGTAATCTGGCAGACTGGGAATGCAACACTTTGTTAATTGGCCAAGGAAGAAAGGGCGTCTGGAGCAACGCAGACGGCCTCTTTCCAAATGACTGTTGGGTGGATCATTACTCGAGAGGCACTTGCTGGTCTGATGCTACTGAAGGTCTGTGTGGCCCCCTGGGGGTGTGGTGACATCCAGGAGCCACGTCCCTGAAAGCAGTGGTGGACACCTAATGGAGACCATGGTCATCTTCATAGTGGGGTCAAGTTGTTCCTCATCACAGGAGAGAGCTGGGACTCAAGAGAGGTGGGGTTCTGACCAGCGCAGCCTCTACCTGGCCAGGTGTCCTCGACGCATTGTCTCTGAATCCGGAGAGCAAAAATATGACCTGGAAAACGTGCCCCCCCCCCATGCCTCAGTTTCCCTCGGGGGTGGAGTTTGACTGGATGATCTCCTGTGTTGCCATCCAAATCAAGTATCGTCTGCGAACTCTGTGCTATCGATACGTGCTGCATTGAGACAGGGACACACAGCCCAGTGTCGACAAGAGGCAGGAGGGTAAGTGAGTGATGCAGGGTGGAGGGGCAGGTGTAGACAGAGAGGGAACCATACAATCGGGGTAGCAGTTGTGGAGTCTGGGGCCAAGCTGCCTCTGGGGAGCATCGCCATCCCCATTTGGCAGATGGGGTCCATTTCAGGGGTGTCCAGAGTCTCGCCCCAGCTCACAGTCACCCATTCCTGGAGCCAACACAGAAGCTGTTGTCACCCCAGATGGCTTGGAGGACCCTAGGGCAACACTAAGTCCCTCGAGGTCCTTGGGAAGGCCGTCCGGAGCAGTAGAAATGGCACCTGGCAGGCCTGGCTCAGGTCATCCTTCTGCCTCCTGGAGTCTTAGGAAGACTTAGGAAAGCCTGGTGCGTGATGAGTTGGTTTGTTTCGCTTTTACAGAATAATTTTAATATGTGTCCTTATGGCTTTAAAAAAAATGTAAACACTTCTTTTGAAAATGACATAAAAGAAGGAAAAATGAAAGAAACAATGCTCAAAGAACACCAAAAAATATCATGATCATGGGCTCTTCTTAAGCTTCCTAACGACAGACAACGTGTCCCTTACGATTACATATCGATGGACGCGAGCCCTGACATCAGTATCCGCAGGTTCCTTATTTCCACGCGGAATGTTAAGTTCATGTTGGTACCGTCCGCCCAGCAACGTGGAGGCAGATGAGGCATCTTTCCTTCCTTAGCCTTCCTTCACGGCACTCAGGGCAGCCCCTTTTGGGATCTAGAGAGCTGGGCTAAGGGGTTAAAAACATGAACTGTTTAATTTAGGGCCGAATGGTTCTCCGATAGCTTTGGTTCTGAAAAGCATATGTTCTGTCCATGCTTTCCCCTGGAGGATGGTGGGCGTGGTTGTAGGAGGAGAAGGAGACATAGCAGGCATCGTAGAAACTCTGGCCGGAGGTCACAATCTTCCTCGGGAGATTCTGGCAGAATGTAGCTGGCCTGCCCCATGCTAAACTGCGGGGACAGGCAAAAGTCCGTCTCCATCCAGGAGATTGCACTGGAAGGGCTCGATGGCCTGCCTGGTGTTCCCTGGCCCCATGCACTGTCTGCTGCTCCACACGGGCTTAGAGGGCACAGCTGAGCTCCAGCTGTCGATGCCAAGTACTCATCTCCAAGCAGGACGCCGTTGAGCCGCGTTTCCCAGGTGCAAAGGGGGCCAAGGGAACCAAGCAGGCTGGCCAGGGGGTGCTGGCTGGGGGAGGGGGGGCGTGTTTTTGCCGTCTGTCTGATCACAAGCCTCCTGGGAACAGGACCCCACACCCTGTTTAAAAAACTCCCCTGGTGCCCACAGTGGTGCTGTGGACACCACAGAATAGGGTCAAATTTCTCCAGGAACCAGCCTTGGACCGGGATGAGCAAAGGATGGGGTAGGAGAAAAGTGAGTGATGGAGGCCCGTACCCTGGGCTCATTCCCACCTGAAGGGGGCACCACTGGGCTCTGCTCCACTGTCTGCCTGGGAGAGTCCCAGCCCAGGATTGCTCAACGTCCCATGCGTTCGCGACACGCCCTACATTTTAAGATAAAATATTCCCCCTGGTTTTCAATTGTCATCTCAAATCTTTAAAAGGAAGCAAAGCACAGCAAGGCCAACCGGCACCATCTCCCACCCTGTTTCTTGCTGCCCACGACTCCTAGTGCTACTTCCCCCACCTCCGGGCTCCCCTGCAGGGAGGGTGGGAATACCTGACTGTCACCAGCCAAGGTGACATTTTCCAGGGTGGCAGATCCCACCCCACCCCCAGGCCCACGGCGCCCCCTCCCTGGGTCTTTTCTAAAGGCCCAACTCCTTCTCTCAGGAAAGAACCAGCAGCTTCTTCAGCTGGGTCTCGATAAAGAAATGAAGGCACGACTACTCCACTCAAGGATGTGAGTGGTTTCGTCTGGTCTCTAATTGTGGGACAGAATACTTCCTCCGCCACCAAAGAAACCTCCCCCCAAAAGGCAGGAGACTTCTGTCTCTGGGTGGAATGCCCCTGCTGCCCTCACCAATGCCAAGAAATGAGGTTCCCTCATGCGTCCCGGCTCCCACCCTGGAGCCTGGCACACAGGCCCTCGGTCAGGTGTGTGGAAAGAATGACGGGCCAAATTTAATGGGACTTAACGTTAGATCAGTTTTCGTTTAAATGACCACATGCAACCAAGGGCCGCCCTATTGCGGAGCTCGGACGCTGTGGTCTCTCGGGCGGCACCTGCACACGCGTGTTCACGGCAGCATTGCTCACAGGTGGGGAGACAACCTAAAGGCAGATGTATGAGGGGATAAAAGATGGGACATATGGGAACAACATGTCCACGGAAGTTGTTCATCCCTAAGGAAAGGAAACCCTGCCCCCTTTGACAGCGTGGAAGGACCTGGAGGGCGTCCGCTCAGTGAAATAAGCCAGACACAGAAGGACAAGCGCCGCGTGCTCTCATTCACATGCAGAACCGAAATCAGTCGAACGCACAAAAGCAGAGAGTACACGGCGGTCGCTGGGGGCTGGAGGCTGGGGGCAATGGGAGATGCTGGTCAAGGGTACGAAGCTGCAGTTATGAATAAGACGGATACGTCCTGGGGCTCTAACGGACAGCGTGGCCAGGACAGTCAGCAACACTGTGCCGCACCCCGGAAAGCGGCTTAGAGAACAGACCTGAAGTGTTCCCACCACACGCACCTGTGAAACGGGACCTACGTGAGGTGATGTCAACTAGTTTATCCACAGCTCTGTGTGTCCTCACACCCCGATAAATCGGAAAACAGTATTTTTGCACAAATACATACATAAAGACCTAAAATGAGAAGAAAACCTGCTGCGTGGGAACCAAAAGCTGGCCTCTCGAAGCGTGGAAACAAGGTTCGGGGGAGCCTGCGGTGAGAGTAAGAAGAGAAGGAAGAGGGCTCGGGTCCTGACTTGTTTCCCTGAAGCTCCCCCCGTCACAGTGTTTTGTGATCAGCATCTCTTGCAGCGATTGGTTTTCGAAGCTCAGAAATTCCGCGTCAGATTCTTTGTCTTCTGTTAAATACAAGTAAAAAGGGGAATGTGGCGCTTAACAAGCTGGCAGCACAGTTCGACCTCCTTGCTGTAAAGTAGGGCGTCCCTGCTGTCCACTTCCCCGTGCACGACCCCCGTCTGAGCATGAGCGTGCACGTGGCTGTGTCCAGTAACGGACCTATAATCTCACCCATGGCCCCGCTGGGGGTGCCGCGGTTCTGACTTTTCCTTAGGTGGTTCAGAAGTTTAGCATGAGCGTGCATCGTTTCCCATAAAAACAACGAGGCCTTTCCAGAAAAAAAGCCGCCCATGGGTGTCCATCCAGCGGCAGGGCCGCGGCAGTGCTGGTGGAAAAAGGCTACGACTTTCCAGGCTGTGACAGGTGCGGCGCGGAGCGCAGGGTGGGGCTGACACCGCAGGGCACCTTCGTTCCTCACACTTGGGGAAACCGGGGCTCCCCGGGGAGTGAAGGGCTTGAGAAGGCAGGTGCACAGGGACCTTCCGAGGGAGGGGAGCGCGGGGCAGGGGTGGCCACAAGCTGGTCTGCGCGCGCCATCTAGTGGGCGCCCCGGGAATCTCCGCCCTGGGGCCCTCCTCAGGGCCGGGAGAAGCTCCGGCCCCTCAAAAGTGCGGTTGGTAAAGTGAAGCCGCTTAGGAAAAGGTGTCCTGGGCTCTGCACTAACCTATGCAAAAAAAAAAAAAAAATGGTGCCTTGTCATATGTCCTGCCGGCTCCCCCCAGGGGGCGGAGGGCACGATCATTTACCAGCTGCATCTAATCCTACTGGTCCGTGACCACAGCCCCCCGTTATGAAGTATTTCTGCTCTCACCGTGGCTCTCAAGTGTGTCCCCTTGGAGCACGCTGGTGCGCAGGGGAGAAGGAGCTGTTAACCTTTACCGGGCGCACGTCATGGGATAAGCACTGGGCAATGTTGTTGTCTCACCGTTGATCCTCCAAGGAACCCAGATCATTGTAGGGAATGCAGATTTCTCTCTACAGAGAAAGAAACTGAAGTTCCTCTGGTCCAAGAATGCCTCCTAGACCATGGGGCTCCAGGAGCAGGGCAGAAAGGGAGGATCTTAGCCCGTGTTCCCTGGTGCCGGGAAGGGCTTTCTCCTCCAGCACACCAGTACCCGGGAAGCCGGGCGGGAAGCCGGGTGCAGACTTTAAGCAGAATCCCAGAATTAAAGGAGATGGAGGTGGGATTTCAGAGCAGGTTGGGGTCGGTCTGTGCTCATGAACACCTGCACGTTTAGGCACCGCTTTGAGATAAATAATCTAGTTCACCTGGTACAAATAAAGGTGACTTTTCCTTTTCAAAAAGAAAATTACGTTCTCGGAGTGCAGCCTCTCTACTATTTTACCACCTTTAAGGGTGTGTGTAAAACAGAAGCAAATAAAAGTCTTCATGTAATGACTCTCCATTTTGCCATTCAGGGCTCATCAGCCAGTGAAAACAATTCCCGAGCAGAAGTCGTTGATGGATGTGTCCGTGAGATTGGTCATAAATATTAATGGTATTGACAGAGCCCTAAAAATGTGTCCCGTCACATTCCGGCGGCAACAGAAACACTCAGAATATTACACCGTTGTGTTTCGATGACTGACAGTCAACAGTTTCTTTCATTGACCTGCTTAGTGGTGTCTACGCTTTTCCTTTGTCTTCAGAAATTATCCATCGGTAAAGGTTTTCCCGAGTACACTCGGGTCAACTGAACAGAACTGAACGTCTCGGTGGGTTTTCCCTTCGCTTTCTCTACCCACTTGCACTCTGGCATGAATCCTTTCCCTTCCTCGATTTTCACTGTGCGCCAGGAAATGGCGTCACCTCAAAACGCCAAGCGAACATTTGTGGTACCGAGTTGGCCCAACGTCTTCGCGGGTGTTCACGTGCTGGGTTATTGGCTATGAGTGGCTGGATGGCCACAAAGATGGTTACCGCTGGTCGCTTGCACTGCACATTGACTGGGTGGCCTGAGGCCGAGGAGGGAAGCGAAGGAGCCGGTGTCAGTATGGCCGCGGAAGGCCTACCATGAGTTTGTAGATGAAAAAAACCACAAGGTGGTGCATGGCAAAACTACAGGCCCCACCTACAGGTTGTCCTCCATGTTTTACTCAGGACTTCTCCTTGAGTGCTGTCTGGGTTTTCTCGGTTCTTCTGGGGGGGCCGTGTGTGTGTGCATGTGTCTCACACACTGCATTTTTGTCCTGTTAAGGGGCACTCTTGCGGGGGGCGGGGCGATAGGAATTGTATATGCTTTTAACTACCCCGCTGCTAGAGCCAGCAAGGCTGATGGTCCAGTGGCATTGTGTGCTGCAGTGCCTCTCTTGCTCATGGGAAAATGTGCTCAGAAATGACAACCATCAGTGAGAGCTCCGAGACGGAGTGAGACCAACGCAGACAGTCTCTCTTTTTAATGCGTTCAGTTTTTAGCCTTTGTTTAGCCAGTTTTAGTTGGCCATGTGGCGGTATCTAAATCCCCTCCCCTGCCGAAAGGTGGTCTTTCTGGAATACCCTGCCTCCTGCTCTTAGAGTTCAGTAGCAGCTCTACACTTACTTTATTTTTCCCACATATGCTTTTTCTTTTGGGCTTGTGGGACGTTGCAAAAACAGGACAAAGAATCTCACGTATGCACCTCCAATGGTGGCATCTTCTGCGGCTGAAATACATTAAAACCGAGGAATTAATGGTGGTACCTGACAACTCCGCTACAGCCCTTACTCGGTCGGTTTTTGACTTTTTTTTTTAAACCCAAATTCATGTGTGTGGGGTTCTATACAGTTTAACCCCATACATAGATTCGTGTAAGCACTAGGAAACCAGATGCAGAATTCCCCCGCAGGTGGGAAAGATCATCCTGGTAGCACCCTTCTGCCCCTTCCCCTCCCCCCCATCTGTGCTCCTTCTCTGTGGTTCTCTCGTTGCAAAAATGGAATCTGAATGGAATCTTAGAGGATGCAACCTTTTCAGGTCAGTATTGACTTTTCAGTAAGCACACTGCCCTTCGTGCCCAGCCAGGTGGTTTCCTGCATCCGACCATTCCTTTGTATCACTGAGTGGTACCCCGCGGCATGGCCGTACCAGCGTCCACTCACCCATCCACCTGCTGAAGGACGCGTGGAAGGTTTCCAGTATTTTGCCAGTACCAATAAAGCTCCTCTAAGCATTGATATTCCTGCTTTTGTGGGAACACGTCTTTTCCTTTCTCGGGGGTACATGTCAAAGAGTGTGATGATTACCGGGTTGTAGGGTGAAGGAGGGTGGAGTTTCAGAAGAAACTTTGCAGAATGTTATCGACAAGAGCAATACCATTTACTTTCCCTTTAGCAGCCTAAGGGAGATCCAGTTTCTCTCCGTCCTTACCAGCCTTTGGCGATGTCCCAATTTTTAATTTTACGCATTCTAACAGGTGTACAGTTGTATCTCATTGTGGTTTGGGTTGACATTTCCCTGATGGGTAATGATGCTGGACATCTTTTCACGTGCTTGTCATCCATGTATCCTCCTTGATGAAATATCTGTGTTCACCCACGTTTTCTTGTAGGATTTACTGTTGTTGTTGCTGTTGTTTTCTGTTGAGTTTTGTGAGTTCTTTATCTATAAGGTCTCTTGCCCCAGAATGCTCCTCTTGGCTGATTTTTTTTTTTGGGGGGGGGTGTCTTTTTGCCATAAAGACTAACTTGTAGAGAGGCCTGACCTGCTTACCCTGCCTAAGTTGGTCCCCTCCTTTCTATTCTCACTCACTTCTTTTGGTATGGTTTTGGTTTGGTTTTGTGTCTAGTTTCTTCCGTTCAACACCAGTACAGTACTCATTGGAAATACTGTTGGGTTCATTTGTTCATCTTACGCTTAGACTTGTGATTTTTAGTCCTTTCTCAGCGTGTTGACATTTTTCCGGCATCCACAAGTGAAGACAATTCGAGAAGATGCGGAATTGTCACTCCTCATCCCACATGCCACGCCCCCAGCCCCACCCACTACAGGGAAATAGCACCGTGTCTGCTGCCTTATTGGTCCTTGTTGTCCTTCATGGCACAAAATCCAGCATTCACTTCATAATGGAATAATCTCAGGGCAAACCAGAAGAAATAAAACCACATCAATATTACCACATAAGCAGGGGCTTACATTAGGATGTTCTGGTCTTCAAGGAAGAGAATATAAAATGTGGCATTCAAACAATAAAGAATGTTACTATGTTTTGTGACAAGAAGACTGGAGATCAGGGGACTCAAATAGGGCATATGTGCATGAAACAAAGACACAGAACGGGAGAAGAACAAAATAGTAATAGTAGTTCTTTGTAGTGTATGCTTTCCAAGTTGTCAACAAGGACCTTGTATTTCTTTTCTAAGTTATTATTTTTTTTTCGTTTTGCAGTTATCATGGATTGACCTGCAGGTGTAGGAAATACAGCAGAGCGACCTCAAATACCATTCACCACGCTCCCGCCAATGGTACCATCTTATATAAATATTGCACAATATCACAACCAGGAAGTGGTTATTATTATTATTTATTAATATTAATAATTATTATTACATACTGACATTATTCAAATTTGGGTAGTTTCACATACATTCATGTGTGTGTTTTTGTGTATTTCGTTCTACATAATTTTTTCACCTGTACACATGTGTCTCATCGCCACCCCATGGAAGAACAGCCCATCTTTCCAACGCTCCCTCTGCCCTCCCATGTCCCTAACGCCTGGCCACCACCAATGTCTTCTCTTTCTCTGTAATTTTGTACCTTCAAAATGTTATATAAAGGGAATTATATAGAATGAGATATTTTGGGATCCCCATTGGGATTTGGGATGTGCCACTGATTACTCAACTCTTTCCCACTGAAGACATTTGAGTCATTTCCAGTTTTCGCGTTACAAATAAAGTCACTGTGAGTGTTCACAGGCAGGTTTTTGTATGTACGTTTGCATTTCCCTGGAACAAATGACCAAAAGTGCCATGTTGGATCCCATGGTGACTTGTATTACTTTTTGAACTGCACAACTAAAGTTAAAGAAAAAAAATTCCAAATATAAAGCAGGCATAAAAGTGAGGCATTATTCCGAGGATTGGGATCTATGGATCTAGTTGATCCAGATCCCAAGATTTTAGATGCAAATGAGGGTAATAACCGAATTTCATCTGTAAGGGAAATGGTCAGGAGGATTCATACTGAAGGAATGATATTTCCCCCAAACCAGCAAACACCATAAATAGAGGAAACTTTTCTCAACTCGTGAAAAGACAATTCAGGGGGGAAGAATGATTTTCATGAACCCTTCACTTCCCCATTCAGCTCAATTTCACGGCATTCAGCTGTCTTCTCTGCTGCCGTGAAGACTCCCAGGAAAACAAACAGAGTCACAACGGCCGTTATTACCAGGTTATAGATATTGCTCTCACAGTTTCCGTGGTATATTTAGCTTCAGTGGTATCTGTTCAAAATGAAGACGTGACCACCTTAGCAGTAAATGTGCTTTAACTGCACATGTTTAATTATAAGTTGTCTCCATTTCCATTTAAAATAACTTCACTTCTTATCTTAAGAAAGAACTGTTACCCAGAAAACAGAGAAAAATATCCCCAGCGATGATCGTTACTCAGCTTGCTGAAAGGCTCTAAAAGCAGAGGATCCAGGCGGGTCTTCCCAGCAGGGGCCCCACCACTGCCACTCAGCCATCTTTCAGGGAAGACAGGAGTCACAGCCGAGGTCCCATCAGTGCCCCCGCCCCGTCCTCATAAAGCTGTCTGGCTCCATGGTGTCCTCAGAGGAAGAGGACACCTCCAGCCCCTGCTGGCTCCAAATCAAGGAAGTTTACAACCACAGCAGCCACAGGAATGTTTCCCTCACAGACCCGGACCTCACAACCAGCCCCTTCTCCCCACCGGTGGGATGGCGGTGGGCTCTTCTTGAAGCTCAGGCTCCAGCCTCCACTGTGCACCTGGGTCTCCTGCTGTGGATGGGGAAATGGAAAACCAGCAGAGGCCCACCCTCTACCCTGACAAAGGAACATAATAGAAGGAACTCGGGGGGCTTCAGCCAAGGCAGACACAGGCCCCTGGAATGCCGTTCAGACTCTAGTTCCCTACATGACCTCTCACTCCAGCAAGAAAGGCCCCCTGTGGTGTGAGGTACTGATCCATGTGACAGAGACTCACCATCATAAGTGAAAATCTGCTTGTACCCCAGGATACAGGAAACCAGAGTGTGACACCCACCATGTGGCCTTCAGGGTGAGGCAAACTGCAAAATGTAAACTCAACAGTCAAGTTTAGGGGGCCCATAACCCTTTAGAGGACCACCCTCACTTCTGACCCCAGCAGGACATTCAGAGGGTTGTCCCAGTCACCCTCCAACTCAACAGTTTGCTCAAAGGATTTGCAAAATTCACGGATGCTCTTGCATTCATGGGGATGGCTCTATGACAGGGAAAGTGTACAGATCAAAATTAAGCAAAGGAGAGATACATAGGACATAGACTGGGTGGGTAAACTCCATTGTCCTTTACACGGAAGTCTTATTTACACGGAATTTTGGAATTCTGTATAAATTCCATATTGGAATATTGAAATATATCCCAATATTGGAATATTCTTCTTTGTTACAAAGAAATGTGCTTTCACACTTACCTCAAAACTCTTCCCTTTCGCTTTTGATACACATGTGGATGATGAAAATACTTAGCCAATACTTACTGGTCACTTTCTCAGATACCATTGCAAGTGCTTCAGAGGAATAAACCAATTTCAGCCCCACAATGCCCCCACCAGGTGATGTGATGATGGCTGGCAATGGCCCTCAAAGCCATGTCCGTAGCTAACTCTAATAAGTCGCAAATGTGACCTTCTTTGGAATTAGAGTCCTTGCAAGGGTAATCAGGCTGAAGATCTCGAGATGAGATCACCCTCGACTCTCTGGATGGGTCCTGTAGTGGGCTGAGTGGTGGCTTTTCCAAAAGATACGTCCATTTGGACTCTATCCATGTGATTTTGGAAAGACTCTTTGCAGGAGTGACTAAGTGAGTGATCTTGAGAGGCACTCATCCTGGATTAGCCAGGAGGGCCTTAAATCCCTCAGCGAGTGTCCTTGTCAGAAGAAGTGAAAACACAGAGAAGAGGCCAAGTCCATGTGGAGACGCGGGCAGAGACTGACCAGAGTCTTCCACAGCCAAGGAACACCAGGAGCCACCTTCTTCAAAGGCATGTGTCTTCCCATGGTCTTCCCTCTTCTTCCAAAATCATCAGTCATATGGGATTAGGGCCAAGCCCCATGCCTTCATTTTACCTTAATTACTCCTTTAAAACCCCTTTGTCCAAACACAGACACACTCTCTGGTCCTGGAGGTTAAGACCTCAACATGGGAATTTAAAAGGATGGATGTCATCCTGTAACTGTCAACTTCGCAATTGCTTAAACCCTCTGGGAGACCCTGCGTGCTCTTGAAAACAATGACTTTTCTCTAAGCTTTGTACTTTTTAGTCCTCCTGCTAACTGGGAAATAACAGCGTGCTGTCATGAGTCACTCAGAGTCAAAGTACACCAAATCCCTCAACACTGTTTTTGTTTTTTTTCCCAAATGATTAAATATTACTTTCTTTTGGTTTATAGCATAATCTAAGTGACAGCCGATCCATCAGCTTATCTGCCGATATTTAACTACAGTATTTTGCATTCATCATTCCCTACTTATATCAGTCTTTTAAGAAGAGGAATAACTTAATTCTGCCTCTTGACAGCAGGGAAATTAAATGGTGAGCCATAAAGATGAGTGTTTCTCTGGAAAACAAAACACCAACTGCAGATCTATAAAACCACACCAGAAGTATGTCACCCCAAAATGAGATAAACAAAGACAAGCTTCTGGAAAATCCTCTCATCATACCAGAAAGTAAAGAAACTTTCAGACCTCAAACACAACCTGCCAACGGGTACAACCATTTTGGGGAGGAATCTGGTAACTTGGAAAGTAAGACACATATCCCCAGGAACAGAGGGATTCTACTACTATGTATAGACTTTAAATGTTTGGCATCATATTTTTTACCACAACCCACACTATTAATTAGATTTTGCGGGGCAACTCAGAACACACACATGTGTACATATCCATGCACACACGCAAATCTTTGCAAGCTTGCAGATGGACAGTGTTGGGGAGGAAGAATTTTCTCTGCCCTTCAAGGTCCTTCCAGATGCATTAAGAATCACATGGACATGAGACAGACAAACAAGAGAAAAGGAAATTTAGTCTTATTCCTATGGGAAGCCAGAGACTTGAAACTCCAAAGAAGCAACAGGAGTCTAATGTGAGCCAAAGGAGAGGGGTAGGGCCTGAGGATACAAAGGGAAGACAAACTATTTTCAGGAAGGCAGAGGAGATATTTGGAAAACAAAGTTTGCCTTACCATGCAGATAAGTTTCTTGTAAAGCAGAATCTCTATTAATAGCTCTTTTCCTGGTGCAGGTGGGCATTTGAGGGGGAGGTAAATGAGCTTTTACTTTGATCTGCTTAGTTTTCATTGCTTTCAACGCAAAATAGGCTTTCTGTCAAAGTGGCCCATCTTGGGGCTGCTTGCTCTTATCCCCTACAACAATATTAACTTATCGTGTGGTCTCAGAACTGGACCAACTCCTCATGGTGGAAGCGTAATTCACTGACATCTGGCCTGCAGGGACATCGTGCCCGAGATCACCCTGATGTACTACATCAGTAACACGGTGCTGGTTGGACAGTACAAGTAAAAGATGCCTAGTCAGTGGAGGTCTTGGAAAGACACATATGCTCCCGAGGACAGGAAGCTTTGGGCAGTGGGCGCAGGTGGACAGGACAGCCTCTGGGAAATGGAAGGCAGACAATGGAAGGGTTCATTTCCATCTTGGTTACTGTGATGAAGTTCTAGAACATAGGTGAGGTTCGGTGGGGTGAAGTCCAGAGCCAATGATCAGGAAAGAATTCTTGAGACATCTTTGGTGCAAAATGGTGGTTTATGAAAGCACAGGGACAGGAACCCTGGTCAGGAAGAGCTGCTGCCCCCGGGATGTGAGGAGTGGTCTATTAAATACTTGTAAGTTTGGGGGGGGTAGGGATGGCGTAAGTCTCTAAGGAATTTTGGAAGCAAGGTTTCTAGGACCTTGAGGGGCTAGCTATTGTCTGGGGAAAAGGTTATTCATTACCAGTAATAAAACCTTTTCGTGAGACCCTTTAGATGTATATCAGTGGGTCATAGGCTTGGGAATGATTGTTGACACTATCTTGGAGGCTTAGAGATAAAGTTTCCAAAGGAAGTATTAAAGTAGACTTACAGGATCCTGGCTGGGGGTAGGGGGTCGGTCAGGGTAGGATTGTCCTTTGCCCTTAGCAAAGCCTTAAGGTGGGGGTAGTTGAGTCCCTAGAGGAGAGTCACTCTGCCTGTTTTAAGGGCTTGTCAATAGGTAAGGAAATTTAATTATTTTTCCTCTGCCTCTGTTTCCCACATCAACTGGGCATCTGGGCCAAATTTTCTAGGGCTGCGAGGCAGTGTGCGAGGAAAGGAGTTGGCCACGGAGAATCCCACACCAGATCCCTCAGGAGGTGGTGCGTCCTCCCCTCCTGGTCTTCCTCCCGCGCCCCTGCCAGTGATGCTGGAAGGGCGCTCCCCCCTGCCAGTTCTCCTCCCCGCTCCCAGAGCTCACCACCCAACTGGGTGGCGCAGCGGGTCCTGGGCGCCAGGCCCAGGACGTTGGCAAAGGAAGACGGCCAATTGGGGAGAGGCGGTTCTGGATAGGAAAGGGCACCTAAGGAGTGGGGTGTTGTCGGGAGATGGCGGGGGCGAGGAGCAGCTGGTGGGGTGGGCCTGGGCCAAAGGCGAGGCCCGGAGCCTAACTCAGGAGGGCTGGGTGGGACTGGGGCCGGGCCTGGGAGATGCTTCCGGTGACCATGGGCCTGGAGCCAGCTGGGAGCGAAGTTCAGGTGGTCCAAGCAAGCCAGGGTTGGGGGCAGAGCCAGGGGCTGAATGAGGGTGAGATGGGGCTGTGGGCGGAGCTTACGTGGGCAGGGCGGAGCTGGGTCGGGAGGCAGGGGTGGTTAGTGTACACCTGGGGTAGGGCAGGGCTGGGACCGAACTGTGGAGGGACTGGGCTGGATCAGCCTGGAATCCCGCTGGAGGCGGGGCGTCCCCTTGCGAGGCCCAGGGACTGAAGCGGTGGAGTTAATCCTAGAGGAGCGCGGGCCAAGGTGGCTCCGGAGCCACGTCAGCGTGGACACTGGGGACCTGGGGACGTAGTGTGCGCTCCTAGCGCGTCGCTGGGTCGAGGTGAGGCAGGCGCGGGTGGCTTGCGCTCAGGCTCTCGGGCTAGGGAAATTGCCTCGGATCTCGGGGTGTTTCCAGGAGTAGGGAGCCTGACCTGGAGTTTGGCGAGGGGCGAGAAGGCTGGCGGCCCCCGGAGCGCTGGGGCTCTCGGAGCAAGCCTAGATGGACGGGAGGCTCCCGGGTGCTGCCCCAGAGTTGGGAAGGGGCGGGACCCAGGGGAAAGTTCCGTTGATTGTCCCCCAGCTTTCTACCCCAGGTCCTGCTTAGGTACTGCTGACCGGAGCTCCAGCCCTAAACGTGAGGTCCCTGCCCTGTCCCCGGCTCCGTCCCTCCGTGAGGACAGAGGGTGGAGAGAAGCGTCCACAACTGGGGCTCCACCGCCCCTCTCCTCGCACTGGGGGGCTGGCGATGCAGGACCAAGAAACCCCGGATTTTGCACTTCCTTCTCCCCAACCGAGGGGTCCCAAGAGCCCATCTTGGCCCACGGAGCAAGTAACCCCCTCAGCACTTGTTTCTTGCCAGAAATCTAGGCTCTCCCCCGCCGGCAGCTGAGGTTGATTTCAAAACAATTTGGGGGTGCTGGTGGAGATTGTGGGGTTCAGAGGAGATGGCGTCTGGGGGAGGTGGGTGCGAATCTGCTGAGTAGACCTGGGCTTCCCCCTCCACAGCAGAAATGCGCAGACTCTCTGAGTGCGGGACTTTAATGGGCCCCTAACACAGCACCTAGAGCATTCCAGAGGAGATCGGCTGGTATTGCCTGTTTGCTTCTGCGCATGTTTTATGGGGTGGCCGCAGGGCTTTGGCCAAGGCAGGGCTGGCGGTGGGGAGGATGGAGGGTAGGCCCAGCCTCTGGGTCCTAGGAGCTGTCATCATAGGGACCCCTTCCTGCAGGACACAGGCCCCAGGAGTGTCAGGGTCCGGTCAAGGGTAAGGGAAAATGCTGCCCACACCAGAGTTGAAGGATCCGCAGCTCACAGGTCTGAGCCCTGCGGCCCTGGTGGTTATAATCCACAGGTGTGCAGTGTCTGCTCCTCCTACCCTGTCCCTGGGCGCTGCAGGTTTCCCTGTCCCAGAATGGGCTGACTTCTGAAAGCCAAGAGCTCATCATGAAAATCGCTTCTTGGGGCATCTGGATGACTCAGCTGGTTAAGCCATGGAGTCTTGATTTTGGCTCAGGTCAAGATCTCAGGGTTGTGAGATCGAATCCCAGTCCGGCTCCCTGCTCCTTGGCAGTCTGCTTCTCTCCCTCTCCCCCTACCAGTATGTGCTCTCCCTCCCTCTCTCTCTCAAATAAATAAATAGGTCTTTAAAAAATAAGAGTCACTTCTCTCTGCCAGGAACCTTTCTCCCTAAAGCTGGCCTATACACAGTGAAAGGGACACTGCTAAGTGACATTTAAATGTGGGCTTTGCTTACCCGAAGTCACTAAGCATAGCTGGAAATTCCCTGGGAATCCCCCTTCTTTGAAGCTGAAGATTCTCAGACAGACCAACTACACCCTGTTTTCCCTGCAAATACTCCTCTACTGTTTAAAAATAGTTCTCCTTTTTTCCTGGAACTCCAGGTACACGGGAGTGGGATGGTGGTGTGGGTGAAGGCATTTTTCTTTTTTGTTGGCTTGAAAAGGAAATAGATCTCCAGGGTCCATGCAGAAGGAAGCTGGGTGTGTGAATAAGGAAGGGCCTTGGACTATTTTAGGTGGAGTCGTCCTGAAGGTCCTTGAGGAGGCTGACCTTGGAATAGGGATAGGAATGAGGAAAAAGAATGGGTACCTGGAGGACCCTCCCAGCCAGAGAAATAAAAAATTTTTTGATGTGTTTTTAATGGAAGGAGGTGTGCCTTCCTATTGTCTGGTGGCTGGGACATGGGTGTAATGACTGGAGCCCCACCCTCTATCTTGGACCATGATGTTACCTCAGGAATGGAGGCTTCACACAGTGGAGCACAGAGAGAGCGGTATCTGGGTCTCTGATGCTAGCCCTGGATGATAGCCTCTAGATTTCACTGTCGTGAGGGAGAAATAAATTTCTTTCTGATTAAGGCTCTGCACTGTGGGGTCCTTCTGTGATTCACCACTGAAACTAATCTTGTTGGGTAAACCCGGGAAAAAACCTTCAAATTTTATTCTAACCTAGAGGAAGTGTTTGGAGGGTTTGAAGCCAAGGAATGACCTGACTTATTTCATTCTTTCTAAGGCTTGCTCTGGCTGCTAGCAGAGATTAGGCACTAAGGTTCCAAGATGAGAAGTAGGGCAGTTGGTTGAGGGCTCTATGGCTGTCCAGCAGAAGACAGTGGTTGCATTAATTGATGCAAAAGTGCTACAGGTAATGATGGATGGTCTAACTTGGGATGGATTTATGTGCTGTGTACTTTGGCTTATCAAATGTTTGGATTTTTTAAAATTTGCTTTCTGGAGGAATAATTTAGATGCAGTAAAGCATACCCATATTCAATGTATAGTTAGAGTCATTTAGACAAATACACATATCTAAGGAACTAGCATCAGAATCAAGATCTAGAACATTCACACACAAAAAAAGATGTAGAACATTCCACCACCCCCAAAAGTTCCCTATTCCTTCATGGTCAGTACATGCAGGAACTCTGTCCCCAGGCAAACTCTAGTTTTCTTTTGTCACTACAAACTCCCTTCTTGAGCATCACATCATCATTTTCATGCAGTGTGATATGTCTGGCTTCTTTGAGTCTGTAAATGCATATAAGATTCATGCACATTGCTATGTGACCCTAGTTTACTCCTTTTTATGGCTGAATAGTATTTTATTGCTGGTGATAGATACACCTCCACTTGTTGACCTCTCACATGTTGATGGACACTGGGATTGCTTGCAGGCTTTGACTATTTAAACCAAGCCACTACCAACATTCACGTGCAAGTCTCTTTGCTAGGAGCAGAATTGCTGGGTCTTGAATTAGTGTTGGCTTAGGCTTTAAAGGAGCGACCAAGCTTTATCCCAAGGGGTCTTACTGCTTTTTACATTGCTGCTAATGATCATTGAGAGGTCAGCTTGCCCCTCATCTTCACCCAACCCTTGGTATTATCTGTCTTTTCAATTTTATTCCTTGCTTATGGACCCCTGATTGTTTTCCCCCTGCTGATGTGCCTAGCTGAAAAGCCACATTTGCTAGGAGAGAGGGAGGCCCTGTGACAAGGTCTGAGATGTGAGGAGGGGTTCTTGGGCAGGACTTATGGGGAAACCTTTATGCTGGGATGGTCTTCTCACTCCAAGATGGCAGCACAGAAGAGCTTCCCCTGGGAGAGTCATCCTCTCCACTACACACCCTGTGAGCAGCCCCCAGATCTGGAATGGGCTTCCCAACATCTTGTAGTTTGAGGACCTCTGTAGACATCTCGGGTAGGTCCTGAGCTCTTGGTCCTCTCGACTTTGTGGTTCATTTTCAGAGAACATTCTTGGTTTTTGAAGCTCTGCATGAGAGTCTGGAAATGAATTCCTCTGGGAAAGGTAGCCTATCTTTCTGAAAGCTTCTTTGTAGTTGGGTGTTGGTAGATCTGCATCCACAGCCTATGGCCGAGAGGCCCAAGTCGGGCCGAGATTCAGATTCCTTGGCCTGATTTCTCCAACCATGGAGACAAAGACATGAGAACATAAACATCCCATGTGATCCCTGAGTCATAGCTGTTCAGAAAACACAAAGTCTGAGTGGGAGAGGAGGAAAGAAAAGTCCATGTAAATACACCACAAATTATCATCAAGCAAATAACACCTTAAACTCATTTGTGACTTGCCAACTTTCCAGAGATAATTACATATGGATCTTATACAGTAATTTGTTGGCACTTCCCAGAAGGAATGTGACATTTCAAACGAAATTAAGTTCAGAATTTAAACATCTCGTTTGTAAACTGCTTGTTGACCTAACTCGGTTTCCAAGCCTTCCATGAATGATTTTGTCTTTGTCTTTTTCTTCCTTTCCTCTTTTTTTTTTTTAAAGTAGCTCTACACCCAATGTGGGGCTCGAACTCATGGCCCTGAATTCAAGAGTCACATGGTCCATCAACTGAGCCCCTCTTCCTTCTCTGCTTTAGTGATAGAGAACCAAGGGGTCACCATCGATAGAGACTTTCCTCACCACAACCATATCTTCCTGAGAACCTTCGTGTAAAACATGCAGAAACCTCCTTTTCCTTAGATCAGGTGTCATGAAACTACAGGCATTGCCCAAGTCTGGCCCATCTTCTGTTTTGCAAATGACATTTTATTGAAACACAGTCCCACATTTTCATTTCGCATCTTCTATGGCTGCTTTCCTGCTGCGTTGTTGTGACGGCGTTTTCAAGTTCTCTACTTCTTCAATCCTTAAAGGATTTGGGTTCTATAGTGGGAAGCACAGAGTAGGTGCTGGAAAGTACTTGTTTAATGAGAGAGTTAGAGAGTGTGAGTGCAGGAGGCATTGGCTGGTACATCCATGGAATTGTGCCGTGAAGGCTCTGCTCTGTTCTTGCCGACCCCAGCAAATCTCATCTGGGACTGTCTTCTGTCTGCTTTAGAAGATCTCTTCCCAGAGTAAGTGACTGAGGTCGAGTGGACAAAACTAAGTAGATAGACATTGGTCAAGATATCCAAGAACCTGGGTGATTGTAAACTCAACATTCTCGTTCTCAAACCCAACACTCCATCACAACCTCTGAGACAGGCTTTCCTTATGCAACCTTGTTGGACCATGGGTTTTGGGAACCCTGGCATACCTGAGGAACATCCCCTAAGCCTCAGTTGCAAAAACATGGGGAAGGCATGAGATTTGTGTGTTATTTAAGATGCTGTCCATCAGCTGCAGTTAGTAAAATGTCACCGGAAAGTGGCTGAAATGAGAGGACTTAATTCTAGGATTATTTCATAACAAGAATTTCAGAGGTGATTGGTACCTTGGTTTGTTCATCCAGTGGCCCGGCAGTGGCATCCAGATGTTTGTGGTTTTCCACTCCACAACACCCAAGACACTGGCTGTCACTCATCCACACGTGTCCTCATGATCACAAGATAGCTGCAGCTCTTCCGAATATCACAGACTCACACTGCTCATCCAAAGGCAGGAAGAATGAAGTTTCTTCACAGGTCTGTCTCTTTACCAGGGGAAAACACCTTTCCCCAAACCCTGCATTGGTCTTCCCCTCAGATGCCACAGATTCACAGTGAGTCCTGGATTCAGATGAGTTTGGTAAGGCACATATTTGACATTTTTAGGATTCATAGTTGGGAGCAGGCCCTGTTGCCAAGGATGTAGTCAATAGGTTTCCTTGTTCTCCAAAGGCCATATTTGTTTGGTTCTCTGTTTTGTGCTGCGGCCCAGACCCCCTCTGGTTTGCTGGGGGTGTTGGTCAGGTGAGCTTGGTCTGGTGGCTGCCGTTGGGTCCCACACCAGTGAAGCCCAAGAAGAAAGGGATCTTGGGCTCCTTGTGCCAATGGAGACACACAGGGAGCTGCCACCAGGGACATCTAGATCCAGCTGTCCAGTGGCATCTTTCGTGACGTGTCTGTCCCCTGTCTTTCCTTTGGTTGGTGGCATCTCCAGCAGGATCTTCCCTCCTGGTGGCAGGTAGGCCACCAGCAGCTCCCAGTGTCCATCCTGCTGGAGTGGTCTCTTTAGGGTTTAGGGAGGATGGTGCTCTTCCCTCTCAGGTCTTCTGGCTCTGTTTGGCCCAGCATGGATCATGGACCCACCAGAACCAGTCACTCTGGCCAGCCCACCTGAACGACATGGGCTTAGAGGATGAGTGAAGTTCTCAGGGATGGCTGCTAGGGACGGGGGCAGGCAGAAACGAGAGGGGCCAAGCTGTCACCAGAGTCTTTCCTACCCAGATATTGTGCCTGAGATGTCCACATGGGATTTTCCACTCTACGCCCTCAGGAAATACTGCCTGGGTACAAAATAGTAATATCTGTGGATTTTGTACAGGGCATATCTTTTTTAAAACTATTTGATCAGTAGTGATGTTTTCAAACCCAAAGAACAACACAGATGGTGTTTACCACATTTGTGGGAATAAATTTTGCATTCTTTTTTAGAAGAGATTGGAAAGATTGCATTAGAAAAAGGCATTATGCAACCAAAGTTACATCATTAGGAGAAGTTCTCAGGCGTCCCACATCCTTCTCCTTTCCTCCCTTCCTACCCTTTTCCTCTCTGTCTTGCTGGCGGCGCTAGAAATGCAGAAATGTTTGCTTTGGGATGACAGTGTATGCCTATCTAATACCCCTGTAAAATCCATTCCACAATATTAATAAATATTGCTTCTTTTATCCCTTTTGTCGAATTATGCTATCAAATGAGATGTTAAATGCAGGCTCATGGGATGTGTTCAATGGCTGACAAAGTGAATATATGAATATATTCCTAAAAAAAAAACATTCTGCAGAAGCTGTAATCTCTGAATTGTGACAACCTTGGGTAGAATCGTTTTAATAGAAGGTAACACACAAACTGCCTGAAAAACTGTGATAAGAATTTTAGGAGCTGGTAAATGCAAAGACCCAATGCACTAGGTTAGAAAGGCAGAAAAAGTCTTAACTTAAAATATTTTAATGAACACTCACAGTGAGGAAATGTGAGTCAATGAAGATGAAAACCACGTGATTATAAAGGACAGAAGACTTTAGAAAAATAAGCAAATCTGACAAGTATTCTTTTTTTAAGAGTTTATTTATTGGTTGGAGACAGTGCATGAGAGAAAGAGAGAACCTGAGGAGGGAGAAGGGGCAGAGAGAGAGGGAGAAGCAGACTCCCCAGTGAGCAGGAACCCCCCCCCCCATGGTGGAATTGATTCCAGGACCCTTGGGATCTGAAATTGTTCTAACAGCTAATGCCAAGCCAAGAGAAATGGAAGTCAGCCAACAGATTCCTTGCATGGGAGCTACATACATCCAGATAGCTTGGCAATGGAGTTTTTCCTTAAGTGAACATTGTTGTACCTGTTTCCTGTGTGCTTGGGTAGAACTAGGGGTGCATGTCTGGGTCTAAGTGTGTGTGTGTTTCCAGGTGACCCGCAGGTGCCTAGACCTACAGGCTCAAGAGCTGCTCTAACAGATGCACAGACCTGCAAGTGTTACAAGAGGGGCTCCTTATTTATGCCACCTGCTGGGGCAATTTGTTATTCAGCAAGAGCTAACTGACACACCTGCCGAGATCCCTACCTTCTCAGTTGTTTGATCTTATCAGTATGAATGCAAGACGTTCTAGAAACTATTCACATGTTACTTCATTGGATTATCTAGCTTCATTGGTCTATGATTTAAAGTCCTCATCCCTAATGACTTGGAGGATACAAAGTCTCAAACTTCTAAGAATGAAAGCTATAATGATCTGGATGAAAAATACACCGGATGGCTTTAGTGGCAAATAGATACTAGCAAATTTGAACATATGGTGATAGCAAGTGTCAATAATAAAACAGAAAGGATGTATATGCATAAAATGTTTATATATATATATATATTTTATATACATATTTTATCCACACACACTTTTTCTGTTTTATTTTGAAGATCTGTGTATATATATTTTAACGTCTTATATATAAATGAAGTCACACGACTCTGGAGAACTTCCTGAATATGATTACCGCCAGGACGGTCCTGCTTTCTTTTTCTGCATGAAAGGCGTGAATAACGACTTCACCGTCCACAGCTTGTATCACTCAAACTGGGTGTCCCGTGGTGGTTGTGATGCTTCATGGAGCTGTCTGTGTGTTCTTGTCCAAGACCCAGTGCTTCTTGTTCTTTTTAACTAACCAGTCAAGGTTAGGAGTAGAATTTATGTTTTAGAATTGGGACTTTCCTCTCTAAAGCTAATTCCCCTCCCCGCACACCATGTTGATTGAAATTTTAAACCTTGATCTAAGGAGTGTTGTGCTCCTCCTGCCTTAAAGATAATAAGAATTTAGCCTTTCCATATTGAGTATGGCAAAAAGTAACTGGATTAAAGAAAGCATTCATTTGATTGTTCTTCCAAACCTACGCTGACCCAGAATGTTCAACTCACATCTCACTTGGCTAACAGGTAGGTTTCCATCAGTGGAAGAATACCTTTGAAGTAGTCATAATCTGCCAATATTCATGACACTTGCAATCCGAGTTGTCATGTTCGCTCATCGATATTATCATCGTAAGAATAGATGGGAGTAAGATGTATTTCTAACATGATGAGCATCTCAGAACTCTGTTTCCCCTCACTTTTTAAAAAGCTAGAACTCTCCTCACTGTTTGTTTATCCATGGCCCTTTCTTCCATGTGAGTATGTTTCACATTTCTGATAATCAATCTTCTTGTTATGGAGTTGGGATTATCTAGTCTGGGGGGAACCCATAACTGTGCCTTCATAGGGTCACTAATAGGATAAACAACCCGTTGAGATCTCAATTATTCCTCATTGGAAAGAGCCTACCTAAAACTTCTGGAGGGATGTAATTAGCAGGGATAGTGAATGCAGAGCTGTTTGTCTCTTTCCCCTTGAGTCACAGATAAACACTTGTAATACCCGTTCATTGAAATGTCTCAATGTTAATGGTAACTCATATTAACCAGAAAGACAGTGAACTCCCTCTGCCCCCAGAGATCATCTCTACTGGGACGTGAGACATCAGAAAATCTTGGACAGAAGAGAGACCAGAGCTGGTAGTATTAGCTTTGCTTCTAAAATTTTCTTTGACTGGTCCAGCAGGCCAACTGTCCTCTCACACCTGCATCTTTTAAAAAAAAATATGTATTTATTTTTAAAGATTCTATTTATTTATTTGACAGAGAGAGACACAGCAATAAAGGGAGCACAAGCAGGGGGAGTGGGAGAGGGAGAAGCAGGCTTCCTGCTGAGCAGAGAGCCTGACTTGGGACTCGATCCCAGGACCCTGAGATCATGACCTGAGCCAGAGGCAGACGCTTAACGACTGAGGGGGCCCGCATCTTTTTTTTTTTAAATAAAAAAAATGTATATATTTAAGTTGTACAACATGATTTTATGTATATATATATATCTATATATAGAGATATATATAGATATATAGATATATAGATATAGAGAGAGAGAGAGAGAGAGACAGAGATACATTTTATATGTAGTGAAATATTACAGTCAAGCTAACGGACACATGCCCTGATCTGATTATCAGTTCGGGGTGTATGCTGAGACCGTCTGTGACCTACCCTCTTAGAAAACATCCCGTATTCAATGCCATATTACCACTTGCATTCATCCTGCTACACGTTAGATCTCCAGGCTTACTACTCTTTGAGGTACTGATTGGGTAAGCAGCTGGATTTGACTTCCCTTGTGTGTGCTGTGTGTGCTTTAAATATTGGAGTCCAGGGGCACCTGGGTGGCTCAGTAGGTTAAAGCCTCTGCCTTCGGCTCAGGTCATGATCCCAGGGTCCTGGGATCGAGCCCCGAATCGGGCTCTCTGCTCAGCGGGGAGCCTGCTTCCCCCCCTCTCTCTGCCTGCCTCTCTGCCTGCTTGTGATCTTTCTCTGTCAAACAAATGAATAAAATCTTTAAAAAAATAAATATTGGAGTCCAATGATCTTTTAGGCTCAGATACCATATTTTGTGACAGTAATACATCTTTGAGATGTGGGCTCTTCATAATACCCTCATGCAGTGAGCTCTGGCCTGTTGGACCCATGCCACCTGGACGGCTGATGTTCCTCACGGGCTGGGATGTCCGTGTTCATTCGGTCCCTGTGGAGTTAAAAAGCACTGTGCCTTTCCTAATCTGGGACAGCTGGAGAATACATCAGATGTCGGTTTGCTATGTGTTGCTGGGGCCCTGCCCTGTTCTTGCAGGAGGTGGTCAGTTGCCCTGAGCACGGTCCTGGACATGAGACGATCAAATTCAGTTCCAGGCAAGACCGCGAGAGTGTTCGCTCACTGTGACCAATTAGCGAGACGTCTCAAGGGCATAGCGTAATTACTTATTTTCCTAAATAACCCAGACACGCTCGGACTTAATTACAATAGTTTCACTGGGAAATAGAATCATGGTAATTTCCAGGTTCGTATATCTCATTAATGAGATTTGCTAACTCTTATTGGCATTTCTGTGAGATGCCTTTATGTTTCAAATCATTTCCTAAATTGCTCGTGTCATCTATGGAAGCAAAACATGTCCAGATTTTCTTCTGGAGGGGAAGTCTGTGTGTGGCGGGGACGTTTCAGGGCTGAGCTGTCCAGGTGACAAAGCTTGTGTGAGCGAGCAAAAAAAACCAGGAAATAAGTATGCCCTTTCCCATGAGTGTGTCTATACAACAACAGCATTCAGCTTGTTAACTACCCTTTAAACATCCATATAGTAGGACTTTTTTCACCAGGAGTCTGAAAAGCAGAACCAACCAGCAGCCAAGGGTCTTAAATTTGAGACCAGGCTCTGCCCCTGGGAATCTCCATGACCTCGTCTTAGAGGAGTTATTTTGTTTTGCATTTCTCCGTCTTGTTCGCTTGTAAAAATAAGTGGGCCGTTCATTTATTGAGTAATGACCAGGGGCTGAGCACAGTGCTCATTATTAAGAGAACAGTGGCTCATGTGGGTAGATGAGGCTTCTAAGTTCCTTTATATTTGAGCAGAAAAGGCAACAGACACATAGATGAATAAATGAACGAGTAACGAATCTCGGGTTATTTTTGCATAATTTGATGATGCCAAATGATCAGGCAATGTAATCGAAGTCGACTGTAGGAAGGTGAAGGGGTGGCTTTGGGAGGAAGGTGAGGGAAAGCATCTCTGAGAAAGGTAACATTTCAGTAGCAGTTTGAAGAACAAGCAGTCAGCTATAGAAATTTTGGAGTAAGAACATGGCAGGGAGACAGAAGGGCAGAATTCCTTGAGGTGGAAACTTATTGATTTCTTAAAATATCTCCAGCCATAAATTTCAATATTTTCTGCTCTTTACACTTCCACACAGTGACCCACATGTGGCCCTGAGGTTCTTTATTGTCACTGGCTGGATTTTATTTAATTGAGCTTTACCTTTCCTTCAAGGTATCTTGTCATTCGCTGAATGTGTCTAACTAATTAACCGTGTCTCCGATCCCTCCCCGGATTCTTGGAATTTATTTCCACCATTCTCCATCTGGCATATCCCTTCCCCTTCCTTGCTAGCTTCCTAGTGTGACCAGCCAGTTGATGGGAAAGCACAGAGGGACAGACCTCATGGACACCTGTCAGTAGATACATTCCAGGTCACCAGCACATGTCTAGAAAACATCCAGTTGAAATTTTGTCATTCATCTAGTATTTGCAGCAAGCTAGGACCGTGAGTTGCTCCTGCATTTCTAGAGAGTGTTGGTAAGATCAACCTTGATGAAGATGAGAACAAGGCAGATGATACCTGTCTCACACGCTGGTCCGAGGAAGCATTGCCCCCAGTGGAATGCAAGAAGTGATGGTGGGTCTACCTGGGATCTAGAAATACATCCATCGGTGATTATGCCCTTTTCAACACCATGCACCATCAACGAGAAAGCCATAGTGTCTGGTTGCCATTACGCCATACCTGCTGGCAAAAGATGAGTTCCTTCTCTTTGGTCCACGATTCAAAATCCTTCAGTGGCAACACAGCAGCCAGGTACCAGGTACCCTGAAAAAAGTAATTCAACTTTGTATTCCCCTTAACATAGGAGTTAGTAGCAGAATCTGCTCACAGGGTTGTAAGAGACGATGCATGCCAAGTGCTGACCACAGCCCCAACAGAGGACACCCGTGGTCATCACCCCTGTCATTGTCTTTGTCTTGTCACCATCATTCCCAGTCGTCACATCAACTGGAGCCTCTTCAGTAAAGCATTCTGTGACCCTCCCCCCCATTTAAAATAACAACCCTTGTCTTCCCTCTTCATCCCCTTCTTCTTTATGTGACTTCTTCCCATTTGTTACCAATGACATGTTATGTATTTATTTGATCAGCTGTCTATTTCACAAGATGGGATTGGGAGGGAGACAAACCATAAGTGACTCTTAATCTCACAAAACAAACTGAGGGTTGATGGGGAGAGGGGAGTTGGGAGGGGGGGTGGGGTTATGGACATTGGGGAGGGTATGTGCTATGGTGAGTGCTGTGAAGTGTGTAAACCTGGCGATTCACAGACCTGTACCCCTGGGGCTAAAAATATATTATATGTTTATAAAAAATAAAATTTAAAAAAAAAAAGATAATAAGCTCCATGGTCTTAGGGACCTCATTTTCCTCTCTGTGGGGTCGTCAGTGTTCGGATAAGCGCTTGGCATATTGTTGGTGTTCAGTAAATGCTCGCTGATTAAGCAAAGCAATATTATCCCAGGGTATTATGCCCTCTTGTGGTGTGCCTATGGTTGAGCTGGGGACTGGCCATGGGTTGGGTCAATAATGCAGATAATTTTTAGCTCTTCTCAGCATGTCCCCAGTTGCAGAATGAGCTGAAAAGGAATTGGGATCACTATTGTAGACTGCCATCTCATGGACAAGCCAGTTTCAGCTCTCTAAAGACAATGTCTTTCTGATATGCTAAGCACTCTGTAGAGAGATGGAATTACGCTACTATGGGACGAGATCTGGAGGGCTATTCTGTGAGGTCAGGACCCTCTCCCACCTCCTGGTTCTCTGCTGAGCTCAGATGAAACAAAACCCCAGTCGACACAGGCAGGAGAGATGCAGGCTTGGTGAGACGATGAATCTTGTCTTCTCCATGAAGAGGGAGATATTAGGAAACATGCAGGATCTTTTATTCTGTTCAAGGGCTGATAAATCAACATTGAAAGTAGGAAAAAGAACAGGCAAATGATGAATTGAGGTAGCATTCAGGTGTTTTGGAAGCGTGGGTATGCGGATCACTAATCTGTGTCCTAAAGAGGGTGATTAATCAAAATCCAAAGCAATTAAAAATAATAATACGTTTCTGGATTTAATTTAATAATAATTTGTTGGATTTTGCCTGACCATAGATTCTAATTTGGAAGCCTTTTGTTTTTCTTATTTCAATCTGTGAAATCTCCTGTCTTCTTCAGACTGAGTTTGTTTTCTTAATAAATAAATTTATTAAGATGCAACAAAAATTAAATAAACCTAATTCATTTAACTTTTAAAAAAGTAATATTTTTAGGGAACAACTGAAGGGAGTATTATCTTACACATTCACACTAATTTATTTCTGTTTTGCGCATCGGGAAGTATTAAGTGACTAGGTTCACGTTCCCTCAGTGGATTAATACTTGTGTTCTAATGGAAAACGGAGTTAATCAGAAAACCCCCTCTAGAAGCACAGGATGAGTAGGTCCCAGGAGACTGTCTTTGTAGATTATTAAAGTTTGGGTTTAGATTTTTTTCCCACAAATATCTGATTGGATCATTCTTAATTTCCAGTAAATAATCAGAGTATTTAGCAAGTGGATCCCCCCCTTTTTCCCCCCTATCCCCTTTGCATGGGGGGCTCAGGGGCTTGTGGTTTTCTTAGGCTACCTGAGGAATGCTAGCAAGAATGATACTAGTAACTCTACAGAAGCCTTATGCTGTTCTGTATGTCAGGAAATTCATACTGATACATTGCTAATGCTTATGTATTTTGATACATTGTTAATATTTAAAAATCAAACCTCATTCCACTTTTTCCTAATGCCCCAATCATGTGAACATTTGTGAACATGTCACATCATGGAACATTCATGGTGGATTGGACACTGTGTGTGATCGTGCCGGCCTTTCAGAACCCATTCAATGGATGAGGAAACTGAGGCACTGAAAGATGGAGTTACATAGGCTGAGAGCAAGGAAGTGACTGAGCTACAGTTCATATTCCAAATAATAAACCATATTCCAAATGATAAACCATTGTAAACATTTCCTGCTAGGTATGTGGGTAGGCACCCTAGGGCCAGAGAGAGAATGGCTCTTTGATAAAGCCGCAAGCAGCAAAATTCAGACTCCCTGACTGAAAGAAAAGAACACCTTCTTTCTTTCCAGGTGACTGCTCTGGGGTTCCAGGGAGAAGCTGGAGTTGGCGTCTTGTGGCCTTTGGAGCTGCTGGGAGAGATGCATGGGAAGGATGGCATCTCCAGCAGGAGCTCGGCCCCACCTCACAGATGTTGGAGGGAAAATAAATGAGTGATTTCTTTATAGCTCTGCTCTCTGTGGTGCCATGCGTGGAGCGTTTCCCCATGTGCTAGCAGACACGGCCATTAGCATGTGACGTTTACCTTCTACAGCACAGTAATCCCAGTAGAAAGAGAAGGTTCAGGGACGCCTGGGAGGCTCAACTGGTTAAGCATTGGCCTTCGGCTCAGGTCTTGATCTCAGGGTCCTGGGATTGAGCTCTGCATTGGGCTCCCTGTTGAGCAGGAAACCTACCTCTCCCTCTCCCTCTGCCCCTCCTCCCCCTACTCATCCTCTCTCTTGCAGGCTCTCTCTTTCTCTCTCCAATAAATAAATAAAATGTTAAAAAAAAGAACAACAAAGAAAGAGAAGGTTCAGATGGTTCCTGTTAACAGCCCATAATGCAGGATTTGAGCCTTCACTGTAAGCACATGGTTGGGAGATTTGGAAAAAGTGGAATGAGGTTTGTTTTTTAAATATTAACAATGTATCAAAATGCATAAATGTTAGCAATGTATCAGTGTGAATTTCCTGATTATGATGGTTGTGTGGAGGGTTTGGTAGTATGGTTCTTGCTATAGGAGATATACAAGTAACTCAAAGGGGTCAACCATTAATTTAAATGGATTGGCTATTTGTTTTTAAACAGTTTTTTTTTAAGATTTTATTTATTTATTTGACAGAGGGAGAGATCACAAGTAGGCAGAGAGGCAGGCAGGGGGAGAGGAGGAAGCAGGCTCCCTGCTGAGCAGAGAGCCCGATGTGGGGCTCGATCCAGGACCCTGAGATCATGACCTGAGCCGAAGGCAGAGGCTTAACACACTGAGCCACCCAGGCGCCCCTGGCCATTTATTTTCATTTAGTTCAAGGGAAACATAATTCCTTATACTATACTTACAACTGTTGTATAGTTTTGTGATTATTTCAAATGAAAGAAATATATTAAAGTTACTCACTTATTTTCCCTCCAACATCCATGAGGAAGCTGAGGTCCTGCTGGAGATGCTGTCCTTCATGTGTGTCCTTCCTGGTCATCCTGATGCCAGCAGGCTGGCCCGGCCATGTTCTTCCTGAGGCAATGGCAAACCCCCAGAAGGGCAGTAAGAATGCCCACAGCCTTTTTCTTTTTTCCCCAGACGAAGCAATACAGAATAGAAACCAGCATGGATGTCCTGAAGACTCTTGCTCAGATGTGGTTCGCCAACAGCCTGTCTTTTTGCTTTTGCCAAAGCAAGGCTCCTTGTTGAATCCCAAAACAACGGGGCCTTTTAATGGGATAAATTGGCACCATCTCATGACGGCAGGTGTAAAAGTTGACACTAATGATGCAATCCATCATCGTGCTCTAAGTAGAAAAAGATGGGGTGCATGGGGATGCTGGGGGGATGACATTCACATGCATCTAATATATCCAGAGGAAAAGCTCAGGAAATGAGCAAAGTGTGCAGAGTACCCAGCACAATATTCAACCCATACTTGGCAACTAATATGTTACTGCCTTTATTTTATAATTTCCCATCACCAAAATACATATTTCTTTAAATAGATGTTGGGCCAAGAAGAAAAGGCTGAAGGCAAATCTTAATTCTCCCTATACCTTTGTGATGATGAGAAGAAATTAATTTGTGTGTGTGTGTGCGTCTGTGCCAAGTAGATGGTGGGAGTTAAAAGTCTCCAGAGCATTATGGTGTTGTTTGCATCATTAATTAAACTTTACACAATATTGCTTTCATAAATCTTGAGTAGAGAGTACCTGCAAATTGACTTGAGCCTGATTTTGAGGTGCGGTTGTGTACAAATGGCCTGTATCTGCCTACCTCCTAATCCCGCCACCAGGCATTTGGGTTAAGATTTGGATAGAATGGGTAATAGAAATGGATAAAGGAATATAAGAAGGGCGCCTGGGTGGCTCAGTTGTTAAGCATCTGCCTTTGGCTCAGATGATTCCAGGGTTCTGGGATCAAGCCCCGCATCGGGCTCCCTGCTCCTCGGGAAGCCTGCTTCTCCCTCTCCCTCTGCCCCTGCTTGTGTTCCCTCTCTCGCTGTGTCTCCCTCTGTCAAGACTATTTCTTTTTAAAGAAACGACTAGTATTTGAAAATAGTTAGAAAAATGGAGAGCTTAATAATGGAGGCCAAAATGCCAGTTAACACATCTCCCTTCCCAGATCATCGGCTGTTTACAGCTGTTTTCTCACAGGGTCCCAGTTGGTAGAGAGGAATCTGAGAATTCATTCGGTCTAATTGCATGCATCGTTTTAGGACTCAGGAATGATTTGTACGGAACATAATAAAACCTAATCTTCTTCTTCACCCAAATTTATAGTTGTTGGTGGATGAGAACTTATCACATGTGGAAGGCTCGGTATATTTCAGAACACAAGAACTGCCCACTCATAATCATGCTCAAGAAGCCGTGACTCTTCACTCCAATTTTCTGCCTGCTACCTTAACCACGTGTCTTCAGCCCCACGAACGTGCTAATTTATGGCCTAAAGCCCTCATCTCCTTATTGCCCATTGAGTTTTGAGTCAACCCTGAATTCATAGCCTACTTTTAAAAATTATATATATATATATGTATGTGTATATTTACATGTAAATGTAAATATAAATTGTACATTATTTATATATTTCTTTTATATAACTATGTAATTTATATAAAACACATATTATGTATTATATTATTCATAATATATAATAAATATAAATTATTATTTAAACATATTTAAATAAGTGAGTTTTATTTAGTAATAAAATTATTTATTTAAATATATTTAAAATAAATACATTTTATTTATTAATCAAATAAATCTAGAATTTATACAATTTACAAATTTAAAAATATAAGTTTTAAACTTAAAAATAAAAAAATTAAATTTATAAATAAATTTTATAGTCAAATAAAAATTATATATAATATATTATTTATTATTATATTATATATGAGATATATTAATATATACTATATATTTATATTTTCACATAAGTATACATTGATATTATTTGTATATATTTCTTTTACCTAAATATATATAGTTTGTATAGACTTAGGTAGAATATATATATAAGTATATAGATAGATAGATAGATATAAACATTGCTTACAGGTGGCTGACTATTGTAAAACATTTCAAATGTAAAAAAATGATCTCCTAATTTAAACATTTTGTCAGGAGGAAACGGAGCAACCAAGGTAGTGAAATAACACAAATATTCTGATTTATGGGGTATATTGACTCTGCCTCACCCAATCCAATCTCTTGCCTTCTGAGAGAGATTTCTGAAAAATTATTTAGCTAAAGTAAGTTAACTCCTTGACTTCACCTGATTTATGTTTCCTAATAAAATCCCTGTATTTTTCAACTAGGACCTGAATTTATTATTTCTTTTTCTAACATTTCTATTTCTATTTCTCTGAATTTATTATTTCTATTTCTTTATTATTTACTTATTTTTTATTATTTCTTTTTATTTGGGGGTCTTATATTTTCTCGGTTTAAGTTATTATTGATCAGCTACTAAGCATTGGGCGAAAATTCAAGCCTGATCCTCTGGGCATCCTGGATTTTTAATTTGCTTCCGTGCAGAGTGAGTGTGACAGTAACTTGCTCACGGAGATTTCTGTCGAATGGGGAGTCAGGACGGCACTTCTACGCTGTTGGAGACGGGGAATCGTCTGGGAAGAATCAAGAACCCTTCATCCTTGCGGGGAGCGGAGGGGCAGCTTTTTCTGAGCCCACACTGGGAGAAACAGCCTCGTACTGTAAGCAGACCACATGAAAGGATACAAATGGGAAGAGAAGTCTCTTTCTGGGAAACAGAGTCTGAAGGAAGAGAGAGCTCTGTCCAGGTGGCAATCCATCCAAGTCTGAAAAACAAATGAGAGTGGCACGAAGTTACAAGAGAAGGGGAGGAATCATCCTGAGGGCCAGTGGCCACGGTTGCCTACCGGGAGTTTGGTGCTCATGGTTTGGTTTACTGCAGCACCCCTCCCCCTCCCCCCGCCGCTGGAGGATGGGCGCCGGCTGCTCTCCTTGGGCACATTTGTCAGAACTGTGATCTGCCAGTTCAGATGGAGAGATGGCAGCTCCGTCTTCTGTCTCCTGACATCCCCTCCAAAGGCTCCTGTTTAAACTCATATTAGTCTGTTCTTTGCTGTGTCCTCCAAGTCTTGCTTCCTGGTTCTTGGGGACACATGAGACACCTCTGATGTTGGCAGCCTATGTGTGAATTTCTCTTTTCAAACCCACCTCCACCCTTGTGATCTGGTCCAGAGCTGGAGCTGGAGACAGAGGGGACAGGTGTCTACTTGTCTGGCTTTAGATTTGGTTGAAGCTCCCTGAGGTCTGTTCACTAGTTCCAAAGGGTATCTGAAATGCATTCCATTCAGCAACCTGGGATGGGACCCAAGAGACCAGGGACTTGCTGGGTGCAGGTTAGGACTGGAGGGGCACATCATTTGCTCAGCTGTTGTGGGAGCATTTACTGCAACAGGGCACAGAGCAGTTCCTGATGGGAGGAAGGGCCTCCTTGTCCAATATGCTGACTTGGTTCCTGAGGAGAGGGAGGATGGACATGACTTAGCCTGTGATTATGCTCGTTTGTGTGGAATTCGTAGTCACTATGGACTGAATTGTGTTCCCCTGTCCCTAAATCCGTGTGTTGAAGTCCTACCCCCAGTGTGACAGTATTTGGAGATGGGGTCTATAGGGAGGTGATTGAGATGAAGTCATTGGGGGAGGGCCCTAACCTGATAGAATTAGTGCCCTTATGAGAAGAGACACCAGAGCTCGCTCACTGTTGCTCTCTCTCTTTCTCTCCTCCATTTCAGAACATGGGAAGAAGGCAGCCCTCTGTAAGCCAGGGAGTGGGTCTCACCAGGACCGAAATCTGTCAGCACTTTGATAGTGGACTTCCACTGCTAACCGTGAGAAATACATTTCTGTTGTTTGGGCCGCCCAGTCTGTGATATTTTGTTATAATACCCAGAACAGACTAAGACATTCAGAGAGGAAATGTCTGAATGGATAGGTGGAACCTACCTTGATGAGAAAGAGGTAAGGCTTTTTGCAAGTCAGAAAGCCACATTTCACATGAAAGGTCAGACCACGGGTTCATCCATCCATCCATCCACCCACCCACACATCCGTCCATCCCCCCACATATCCATCCATCCATCCATCCATCCACCCATTTATTCTACAGATCACCCTTAGTCCCCAGTACATGCTGGTCACAGAGTTACTGAGTATACTGATGATTGCATACTACATATAGGAAAGATTCTGACTCTAATTAGTTTTAATAGATCTTCATGGTGGTCAAGAACAATGATGTTTACAGTAGGTAGTGGGGTTAGTTCCTGTCTATTAGAATAAGAAAGAGGTTCCTATATCCTCAAAAGTTATCTTTGATTAGCGCTTACCTGATAAGCTTTTACAGGTCTGAATTCCAAGTAGGTATTTATTTGAGCCTATAACTCTGCAGTATGGCTGGGGCAAATCTACCTTCATGCTTCTGCATAAACTAGAGTGAGCAGCACCCTTTGTAAGCACTGTGGCATAGGGTTCCTGCAGAGCGGGGGTCACACTGGGAGCGTGGACTGTGCAAGCCACCTGTCCATGTCTGCTCCTTCTGATAACACGGGAACGCCAGCACATAGCTTGTGAACATACTGCAACGGTGGCCTACAACAGGGCTCATATGGGACATCATTTCCTAGCACCATTCAGGAGTAAATAAATACACAGTGATTGATCCCAGGGAGCAGACTGAAGTCAGCTAAATGCAAAAGAAGAAGGAGAATAAGTAGAAAGGTATTCGGTTCAATTGACCTGCATCTTTTCAGGAAAACCTTCACAGATGTGCTGTTTCTTAAAGTGAATTGGGAAAACAGACACCAATAAACAAGTCAATGAGAAAAACTGCTGCTGGTCTTTAGCCAGGAATATAGTTCTGGGCGTTTCTGTGCAAGAATGGGGCATGACAAATTTGTAGAGATTCTGCCTCAATCTCTGGTATTTATGATCCGCTTCAAAAGCAGCCACTGTGACCACACGCACTGCAGGCTGGGTAGCTGGCCTCGGTCTGCATTGTTGGTGATGAGTACAAGGGGACACAGAGCACGAAGCACTGCGTTCCTGTTTCACACCTCCTCGAGGGCTGTAGTGTCTGGATGCTGTGTTCTCAGACAATGATGTTCTCTTTGAAGAAATAAGTACCTTCAATGACAGGAGGTAGACAGGTTATTCATCAGGACATGGCGTCATGACTATGACGTCCACTAAGAGAGATGTGACTCTTCTCAGAATTTTCCACCTTCCTCTCATCCAAGCCAGAGAAAATGCCCAACCTCCTCCGCCCTCCCTGCTGGTGGACACAGATGACACACGTACCTCGGTCATCATCTGGTGAACCATGTCTTTAGAGGCATAATGCTAATATGATATGTTCACACTCCCTGAGTTCAAATCCCAGCTCTCCATTGATTACCAGTGTGACCTGGAAACACATCTTTGGATCATATGACCTCAGTGTCTTTATCTACAAAAGGGGAAAATAAGTTCGACCAGAGGCATCTCATCAGAGCACGCTGAAGATGACAAGATACAATTAATAAAATGCTTAGCCTGTAGCAAGCACGTGCAAATGAATAAATCCTGTCATTTTAGGCTTATATGTTTGAAAAACAAACAGAAAGAGAGAGAGGAAGAGGGAGAGGGAGAGGTTTAAGAAATAATATTCAGAAGTTTAACAGGAAAAACCCACAAGCACTAAGCAATCAGAGCAGACACCAGTTCTAAGCCCGTGGTCTGGCCGTGACCCTATGCCTGTGGCTACCTGGGAGGGCGAGGGGAACTGTTTGGTACACCTGTTCCCACATAGCATGCTTCTGATTTTAGCATTAAAAAAAAAAGATTTACTTATTTGAGAGAGAGAGAAAGCATGATTGGGAGAAGGGGTAAAGGGGGAGGGAGAGATAGAATCTCTAGCAGACTCCCTGCTGAGCACAGAGCGCGATGTGGGGCTCGATCTCATGACCCTGAGATCATGACCTGAGCCAGAATCAAGAGTTGGATGGCTTGACCAACTGCACCACCCGGGCATTCCTGATTTTAGCATTTTTAATGGTTTTTATTTTACCTCCTCTCAAGATGACACTTTAGATCATTTATTTATTTATTAAAGAGTTTATTTACTTAAGAGAGAGAATAGCAAGAGAGAGATAGCACCAAAGGAGAGGGAGAAGCAGACTCCCCGCTGTGCAGGGAGCCCAACGTGGGGCTCAATCCCAGGACCCTGAGATCATGACCTGAGCTGAAGGCAACCACTTCACCAAGACTCCCCTCTAGAGGACATTTTAAATTGCATTCATTTTTCCTACTGTAAGTCTCTGGCAGGTAAAGGGGGTCATCTGTATGCATATTTATATATCTACAATGCATACATAGCTTCATTACGATGTAATCCGCATGCTGTACAATTCACCCGTGCAACATATACAAGTCCATTGTTTCTCATATACTCACAGTGATGTAACCATCAGCACAGGCAGTTTTACAACCCTGTCCTCGTCCCCAGAGAAGCCTCCAGCTAGCACCTACTCCCCGTTTCCCCAGCCTGCCCCCCACCCAGCCATGGGGGTAGCTACAAAGCCATTTTCTGTCTCTTGTGACTTGTCTGTTCTGGACATTTCATGGGAAGGGAACCAGACACTCTGCGACCTTTTGTGGCTTCTCTCCCTTGGCATGATGTGTTCAGCAGTGTCTGTGTCATATGTGGCATGGAGCAGGAGTTCATCCCTGCCATTCCTTTCCACGGATGAGCAGTGCTCAGTTGTGTGGACAGAGCACACTTGTTCATCCAGTTGTTGGTCCTTGGACACTTGATGTTGTCAAGTCTGCTGGTGATTCTTCTCTTCCACCATGTTCCTCCGTGGTTCCCATGCCCCACCCTTCTGGGGTCGCCTACTTTACTCTTTCCCACTCTTTCCGTGCCTTCTCCCAAGGAGGGACCCATCCCTTGGCCCACCGCCCGAGTGAGCACCAGGGACAGCTCCTCGAGCACTTAGGACAGCTCCTTCCAGGAGCGTCCCTGGAGACCTGTGGCAAGGATGTGTGTGTGGCGGCTTGCAGGCAAAGTGTGTGTCGGCCTCAGTCCGCTGACACCCCTTCGTGTTGTGGTAGCGACTTCAGTACTTATTTTAGAAGATGCTAATGGAAGAAAGGTCAAGCAGCATAGACACTTGAAAAAAAGAAAATTCACCTCAAACCCTAAGATCCTAAATTTTGCCTTTCCCCTCTCAGAAGGCTATCATTTCAGCCCTCGCCCTGTGGGGTGGCTATAAATGGATCTCCAGATGAATGGGGGTAATGTGCTATAAAAATGCACCAGCATTCTGCTTGCCATTTCTGTACAAATGTGCCAAATTTATTCTTACATATTTAACAGGAGACAAAGGCTCCAAAGTAACAGTGAAGAACTTCAAACCTCTCCTCCTTTGACAGATTGAAGAGGCTTTTTGTGATGAGGCCCCAAAGGTCACAAAATGTTCTTCTACCAAGGCCACCTGTCTGCCCAGGATCCAAGGGAGGACATGGACACCTCAAGGCAGGATGACAGGGGCATCCGTGTCCCAGTGAGATAATGAGACAGCATCGTCACAGATATTTTGGTAAATGTGATCTACGATAGGTTTTACCCCACAATTAGGGAGCATTCTTAAAAACACTAGTACCCTTGAGGGGAGTCACCTATTTAAGATGAATCAAAGGAAGCTGTAGGGTTTTTAACTGAGAGCAGACAGGGAGCAGGAAAACCTGGAAGGACCTCAGCCGACTTGGCTGCCTTTCCTGGTCTCCCCAGTACCATCTCTGCTTTTGGAAGATATTTGTCTCTGGCCAGTGAAGCAACTTGCCCATGGCTGGGGAAGGCGAGGTCCCAATCCCTCTCCGGGGGAGGACAGCTTGCGGATGGAAGCAGTTACTCCACTCAGCAATGAGCTGCCCGGGCCGTAGGAAACCTAATGGGACAGAACACAGTCTAATTTTCTGGGAGAGCCGTGCAGCCTCCCTGTGATTTTATAGCCAATCAGGGCTCCCATCTGGGGATCCCTGTGGGCTGCTCGAAATTCCTGTTTAAGAGGCAGCTCTGAAAAAGCAGGCTCACCTCAGCAGGGGGCAGGAAGGCCTACTGCACCCCCATAGGTAAGGCTGCCCTTGCGATCTGCTCTTCTCCGAGATCCCCACTTTGCCCCGACTTTGCTGCCCGGCTGACTTGCCAAAGAGCAAAGGCTCAGGGGGCCCAGAACAGGGTCCCACAAATCTGTGCACATCTCTGCTACGAGGTGATGCCTGGTTGCTGCAGAGAGGGAGAGACAGAGACATTAACTACATACAGGCTCACAGACGGACCTGCCTTGTGAGAGCACAACAATAAAACGAGCATCTGTGTCACTAACACCCAGCTTAGGGAATGAAGCTTGGCCACTGTGGGTTGGATTTGCCTCTGGACCTGCACACTCTTTCGTTTTCATTGGTTAATGCCTTTATGGTCTGCGTATATTGCCTATCAGATGGTTTGAACTTTAAAAGAAATTCCCAAGAAGGGACAATATTATAACAGAATAAATTCTTCAAAGCAAAGACAGGTCAACAAACTCAATCACAAAACCTTACTTTCCCAAACTATACCATGGCTAGAATGTGGTTCAAATCCAGAACCAAAGTCAGCTTTGCCTCTACTCCTTCTGTTGCATCAGTGATGAGCCCACACATTGGCCAGTGACCTTCCAAGCATCCTAGGACAGACAGCCTGCCAGGGAGATGGCCCTAGGGATTGGGCATGGTCGCCAATGGACAGAATCCTCTCTGTGGTTGGACACAGCATGTGTACATCTAGCTCAGTCCATCACCCTGAGTCTGCTCGTGAGAGAGACTGAGACAGGGACCATGTGAAGTCCTTGCTTCTTGGAGCGCTGAGTTTCTCCCCACAGGGTGAGCAAACTCAGAGGTGGTCAATGCCCCCTGGGAATCTGCAGCAGGAAGACTGATGAAGATGGAAAACTGCATCCTTACAGCCCTGGGGAACATTTTAAGCCAGACTGCAACATTTAAAGTGAATGGGGTTTCTAAACATAGCACATAGATGTACCCCAACCACAGCAACCCCCTCTGTAAGAGAAACAGCAGCTTCTCCTTAATGATGCTCAAGCAGGAGCATGGCCAGGATGAGCTGCCTCGGGCTCAGACCCATTTCATCACTGGCCATTTCCAAACACTCCAGGCAGAGGGAGGCTGAGGGCAGAAGCAGCTCCTCCTGCCTGGGGGGATGTCCGCAAACCCGCACCAGGCTGTTCTGTCCTGAATGGAGACATCTGGTCCACTTTTTGTTTGGTCATTATCCATCCCTGGGGCAGGGGAGTTGGAGGAGGTGGATTTGTTAGAGAAAGCCCGGGAAGAGACGCCCTGGAACAGAGGGCATGCAGACCGTGTTCCTGGTATGGGCAGACCCAGGTTCAAATCTGTCCTCTACCACTTACTGGCTGTGTGACCCTGGCCACATCTCGGAACCTCTCTGATCCTGCGTTTCCCCCGTTGCCAAGTGTAGGTCGGGAAAACCAAGGGAGAGTGGAGAGCAAACCGGTCTCCGTTACAGGGAGTTAGGGCACGATGGAGAGAGTGACAGGGACAGTCACCGTGGTCACTCGTGCATTTGCCTCGTTCCTCGGAATGTGTCATGGCAACCTGTAGATTGGATCAATGTGATATTTTTGCCCAGTGAAATATTTTCTTATTTTTCATTCTTTTGCTTAATTTTAAAAGCTGTGAATTTAGCAATGTTACTTAAAGTCGAGCTTGTTGGTTTATCTTGCAGGGGGAAATGAAGATCTGGCAAAGGCAAAGCCATGTCATCATCTGGGAAAAAACAACCAAATCCCAACAGACACCATACTGACTGGACAGCGCCCTCCAGGGGTCATCGTGATAGTCGTGTCTGCAGGGACAGGTTCTCCTGGAGCCCCATCTCCTCCAGGCGGACACTGAGGCACAGAGTTTAAATAACTCGCCAAGGTCAGACAGCAAGTAAGCAGATGCCTGAAGCAGCCACTTCTCTGGGCCACCACACCCCAACCAGACCCTCCTGCTTCTCCTTGTCGTCCAAATATTTTGCCCCCTGCCTCTCGCAGTTGTAGTTCAGAGGCTGAGAGTTCACAGACTGTCTCTGATTGGGATGGTGACCATCTAACCCGTTTTAACCTCCGGGTCCTGGTCATTATCTCACTCTTTCCAGAGGTCGGAGGGGATTTGCTGACCGTCACTCAGCCAGCCTGGAGCTAAACGGCCAGATTGACTCCTATCGCCAGAGTCCTGGCTCTTTTCCTGCAGAACATTTACCTCCCAGCGGGGAGGACGGCAACCTCTATTTGGAGGACTTCACTGTGTCTAGTGCCACAGGCCATCAGTTGTCATCACGGACACGGCACGTACCCCCTTGTCTGTGGCTGAGCTCGTTCATCTCACACGAGGAACAATTAGGCATTGTTTGGACGGAAGCCACTTGGATTTTTCTCCAGAAGGCTTATTCTCATTTTACTGCCAATTTATCCAGCTTTCTCCTCACAGGCGAGGGCTGATGACTTGTCATTTCCACATGAGTTCCAGATCAAAGGGTGTCGTTTGTAGCTCTGATGACTAATGTCTCACACAGCAAATGGGTGGCTGGCCAGTGGACGCATGGACATACACAAATCATCAGACATCTTTAGTCGTGAGAACAATGCGAGTTAAAACTGAAAGGCAGTACCAATACGCACCATCAGAATGAATAAAGTTTGAGAAACAAAAATGCTATTTCTAGTGCTGGTGAGGATATGGAGAGACAGGAACTTTCTTCTGGCGGGGAGTGAAATAGCTACTTTGTAAAACAGGTTTAAAAAAACGTTGAACATGTATCTTCCCTCTGATCCAGCCATTCCACTTCTAGGCATTTGCTTAAGAGAAATGAACAGGTATGGCGTGTAAAGCCCTGTTCATGAATGTTGACAGCGGGCTTGTCTGTACTAGCCCACACCGGGAAACCGCATGATTGCCCATCAGCAGGTGAATGGATAGTCAAGCATCCGTATAAAGAAATACCGCTAGGCAATCAAAGGAAATTTACTACTGACACACATTACAACATGAAAAGATCTGAAAATAATTGCGCTAGATGAGAGAAACCATACAGAAAAATAGGTGATACCATTTTTATGAAATTACAGTCATATCCGAATAAACCCACAATGGCAGAAATTAGGGCAGGGTTGTGTGCGGATGGGGGAGGGGCACAGACAAGGGTGGGGGGCACAGATGACAGAGTGGCACAAGTCGACTTTTTTTTTTTTTAAGATTTTACTTATTTATTTGACACAGAGAGATTACAAGTAGGCAGAGAGGCAGGCAGAAAGAGGAAGGGAAGCAGGCTCCCTGCAGAGCAGAGAGCCCGATGCGGGACTTGATCCCAGAACCCTGAAATCATGACCTGAGCCAAAAGCAGAGGCTTAACCCACTGAGCCACCCAGGCGCCCCATGAGTCAACCTTTTTGATCACGATTTTGATTTCGGTCGTGGTTTCCCAGGCCTATACATAGGTCAAAACTTACAAAATCTTACGTATTTTAAGCATATGATTCTATTTTATATCACACGTGCTTCAAGAAAATTCTTTAAAATAGTGCTTGACTCGTGGTAGTTATCTGGTACCTACATTGGATGAGGAAATCACCCTAGGATTGTTTCTGTTCCATTTCCGTTCCTCTTTTCTCCTCCTTTTGCTCTCAGAGAACGGAGTACTCAGAGAATGGGACACTTGTCAGTGGGGACTGTAAGGCTGCAGGTGCCCTGCTCCGGAGAGGGGAGAAAAGGCTCTGGGGCCGTTCCCTCCACTGCTCTGTGGACATCCTACTTCTTGAGATAAAAAGGAAGTGCTTGTCCTGCGTGGGTGGCAATCCACAAGTTAAAAGAATCTGCTTTATGGAATTACAGCTCCGAAGATACGTCCTACAAGACAAGCAGAAGGGGATTGCACGCAAAGCACTCACGGTTGGGGGGTCTATGCCGGTGAAGGTCTGGAGATGGGGAGGGAGCTGTGATCCCAGGAATTAGAAGAGGGCAGTGGAGCTTGTATGTGGTGAACACTGGGAGAAGTTGCACAGAATGAGATGAGGGCTGCACACAGGGGCCCGATCACGCAGGAAGGGCCTCCCAGGACCATGGCATGAGCTTGGGTCCTTCCCTAACAGCTGGAAGTCACTGAAGGGTCTTAAGCACGAGACTGACATTATCTTACTTATTTATACTTAAAACAATTGAATCTGGAAATCTGGTTACTTCGTGGCACTGGGTTGGGGGACCGCAAGCTTGGAAGGGGGGGAGGGAGCTTTGGAGGCTGCTGTCCTCCTCCAGGAGAGGGGAGACGGTGTGGCTTGGGCCAGCGTGGTGCAGAGGGACAGGCTAAGGTCCTTCTCCAAGAGGCAGGCATGGGATAGTTCCTCTGTGACCTGAGCTGATCCGAGTATAGCATTGGGGGATTGTGGAGCAGACCAAAGGCTTGATTGCTGCCAGTGATCCCATTTAAAGTCACTCTTGGCCAACAGGAAAGCTAGTCCCTAGAAAGTTTCCAAGAATAAATCATGTTCTCTAAACTATAAATAGGAAGATGGACTTGGCAGCCCTCTGTGACCCATTGCTATCGATGTGGAGATAAATAACGCTGGTTATGACAGCAAGCAGCCATTGACCGGCTCCCACGTGGCATCTAGGTTGACCTCCTTTATTATCAGGCACCTGTCCAACTCCCTCTGTGGCTCTCCAGTGGAGGGACCCCAGAGTGTTACACACACACACCCCCGCACACCCTCTGGTGCTCCTCTCATACCCTGCAGAGCTGGAAATGGGTGTCATTGTGAAGCTTTCGTCCACCCCATCACCAGCAGGAGGAGCTTGTGTGTGTGTGTGAGAACACGCCAGCGATCCACTCGTGGGAGACAGACTTCCGTTCTCCCTCCTCTACGGGGTATAACGCACAGCCCTGTAGATTCTGAATTTCAGAGACTCTGGGTCATCCAGTGGTCTTCACCTAAAAGACCCAGAGGATCTTGGGGGATGTGTGATGTGATGGGAGGTCCTATGCCCTGATGCGGAAATGCATCTTGTTTCTTGTTCAGTTGCTGACTTGCTGTGTGAAGCTAGTACCCTACTAAGTCTCTCTGTTTTAGGTACATGTATGGGAAATTCAGATTCAACTGAGCGATGACTTGGTTCTTTCAGGTAAGAGCACCTGTTCGTTGGCTGTAGACTTATTTACGTTTTTAGAGATTTTTATTTTTTATTTGAGAGAGAGAGAGCAAGCAAGAGAGAGAGCACGGGCAAGAGTGGAGGGGCGTAGGAAGGGCAAGATGGCTTCCCCGCAGAGCAGAGAGCCTGATGTGGAACTTGATTCCAGGACCCTGGGCTCATGACCTGATCCGAAGGCAGATGCTCAACTGTCTGAGCCACCCAGGCGCCCCTTGGCTGTAGATTTATAGCATCTGGTGTCTACAGAGGACTATGAGAGTGTGGTCTATCCTGGAGACCAGTGTAGACATAGGGAAGGGGGAGGATTCACACCCAACTATTTAATCTACTGTTGGAACATATTGCTAGCTTCTCTGACATCTGATATCATCTCTAACCTTCAGATTTCATTGGCCAGAGCTCCTCACTAAATGACTGAAATATAATGTATTTAACCAATTTCTTTCTTACTGGATGGTAACCTTTTTATATCATAAACAATGTTACAGTAAGTGTTTTCTTATGTGTCTTTGTCTAGTCTTCCTGTTATTTCTTTAGAGTGTTTCTTGAAATAAAATTAATATGCACAAATATTTTGAAGGCTGCTGCTGTATGTTTTCAATATGTTTTATAGAAAAGCTGTACAAGATTGCTTTCTCATGGGTAGTGTAAAAAATGCTTATCCATCCTGATGCTGGATACTGTTTTTTTTTATTTTTATTTAAATTCTAGTTAGTTAACATACAGTGCAATATTTGTTTCAGGAGTAGAATTCAGTGAATCATCAATTATATACACCCAGGGCTCATCATAACAGATGCCCTCCTTAATGTCTCCAAAATACTTGCTAATTTGAGGGTTGAAACCTGTTGTTTTTATCTGCTTTTCTTTGATAAATTGTGAGGGAGAACGTTTTGTGATTATGGATTTCTGATATTTTTTCTATTGGTAAGTGGTTAAGTGGTAAAATTGGTAAGTATTAAAAATAATCATTTTGTGCATTTTAGAAATGGTACCCATAGCAAGGCCATGTGGTTAGCAATTTTCCTATCTATGTCTCATTAATTCATTCAACAAATAGGTAGAAAGAGCCTGCCATATATATGGCTTTCATGATTCTAGATACTGGTGATTTCAATGACTAAAACATAAAAATCTCTGCTCTCATGGGACTTAGAATCTTCTGGGGGCAGACAGAGATATGTGAGTAATACATGTGGTATGTTAGATCATGAAGTGCTCAGAAAAAGGAAATACCAGGGATAGCATCTGTAGGGTTAAAAGGAAAGATTGCAATTTTAGAGAGAGTTCAGGAAAATTCCCTCCAAAAAATGAAACTTCTTTCCATCTGAGTAAAGATGAAAGGCAATGTGTCAGTGGGTCACAGGGGTACCTAGGGATTCTAGGTAGAGGGATCAGCAAGTGCAAAGGTCCTGAGGCAGGAATGTATCTGGGGTGGAGTGAGGAAGTCATTGTGGGTGTTCATGGCCATTAAAGGACTATGGCTTTTTCTTTGCAGAAATTAGGGAGCTGTTGGAGAATTTGAGCAGAGAAGGGATTTGTTTTGTTACACATTTTTATAGGCTTACGCTGATTGCTCTTTTGAGGACATACCAAAGAGGAGCAAAAGCGAGACTGAAAGGGTCAGTTAGGAAGCTGTTGGAGTATTTCGGCCAGTGGATGGTAGGAGTTGCTTGGGGCAGTGTGTTGGCAGTGAGAGTGACAAGCAGTACTCCGGTGTTTGGTGTTCGGTATCAGAAGGTAGAGCTCTCAGACTGGCTGATAGATTTACACATGTGAAGGTATGTTTGGTTTGCTTTCTCTTTTTTGTCTGAGTTTCTGGAGAGATTAAAGCGCCACCAAGTGAGATGAGCAGGGTGGAGAGGAGGCGTTCATTGCCCCAAATTATGAGGATTTATGAACTCAGTGACTTTATTTGATTTTTCTTTAAAAATATTTATTTATTGGGGCGCCTGGGTGGCTCAATGGGTTAAAGCCTCTGCCTTCAGCTCAGGTCATGATCTCAGAGTCCTGGGATCAAGCCCCACATCGGGCTCTCTGCTCAGCAGGGAGCCTGCTTCCTCCTCTCTCTCTCTGCCTGCCTCTCTGCCTACTTGTAATCTCTGTCTGTCAAATAAATAAATAAAATCTTTAAAAAAAAAAAGAGTCTTTAAAAAAATATATTTATTTATTTATTTTAGATGGGGAGAGGCAGAGGGAGAGAGAGAAAGAGAATCTCAAGCAGGCTCCCTGCTCAGCGGGGAACCCAACGCGGGGCTCGATCCCAGGACCCTGAGATCATGAACGGAGCCAAAATCAAAGAGTCAGACCCTTAACCGACTGAGCCATCCAGGCGCCCCTGAACTAAGTGATTTTAAATAAAAACCAGGTTCAGTTTAAAAAGTCCAAAGCCCACTGGCTGTGTGTGAACATGGAAAGCCGAGGCGTCCTGAGCAAGCATGTGTGAGCCAGGACCTCCCTCTGGACGCTCACTCCCTGCCCCCTGTCCAGCGGGTTGGTGTGCGTCCAGCCTGCGTACACATGGCCTCGTGCCCGGGCCGCCCTGGCTTGATGCATGGTGTGGGGAGCCTGTATCTATCTCAGGGGGGCAAAATATCCTTTTCTGAGTGTTTTCCCCAGTGTCCTACATTCTTGAAGAACACATAACCTTGCTTCTCTCCCGGTTTCCATCAGTCATGGTCCTTGTGACATTCTGTCACACGCCAACCCCCGAACCCCTTCAAAACACCATCAGATAGTATGAACTTGGCGATTTTCAACTCAGATAGAGACAAGGAGAATGAATGACACCCAGGGTGCGGAGAACTGTGGGCCTGTGGCAGGCTGAGCCCGGCGGGGAGCAGGACCACGGGCTTCCCGGCATCAGAGGGAAGCGGGGGAGGCATGGCCGGACCTCCACTTTGGCTCCTGAAGGGGGGACGCGGCCTCTTCCTCTGCTGATTCAGAGTTTCAGCCTTGACCTCAGAACCTCTGGCCTCCGCAAGGCTGGCATTCCATGCTGCATGATTCCCGGCTGTGAGAAGCTGGTCTGTGCATCGTGGGACGTTTAGCAGAATCCCTGAATTCCACCTGCCAAACGCCCCACTACCAGGTCGTGACAAGCCAGGGGTCTGAAGACACTGCCAACGTGCCCTGGATCACACAATCACAGCCCTCGTTGAGAGCTCCGATCTGGAATAAACCGTGTCCCTGGGTCCCACAGAATTCTGATCTGTGGCAGCCCAGTTGGGGAGGAAGTAAAGTAAAACTCCTGAGGTCAGTAACCAGCCATCATCTTCTCTTCCCCCACCCCACCCCGCCTCCCCACTGGGCCCCATACCCCATAGAAAGGGCTTGTCCTGCTTCCTGCTCCCTCCCCACAGTCACCATCCCACCTTTGCAAGGTCTGCATTGTGCCTACAGTTGGACAAGAACATATTCTCAGGCTGCGAGTTAACTTGGTAGCTTTGCTGTTGTTATTCTTTGGTCCTTTTTAAAAAGTCCTAGGATCAGGCATTTATCTGGGTAATGCCAAGGTCATGGGAGATGGTCTCTACTGCAGAAAGGGTCAGGGAACTGAGGTCAGGCTGGCTAGAGCAACAACTCTTAGGTCGGCAGTGCCTACGTAGGAGGGAAACTTTGGGCTATGGGTTTCAAGCCGTCTGCTGCAAGTGCAGCAGGTCCCCTCCCCCTAGATGGCCACTGGGCCAGGGCATCTGTGGACCCACACCCAAGTGTGCCTGTCTGGGACTGTCTGTCATGCTCTGCACGGTGCCCACACCCACAAGGGCCCCGCTCACCTTAGATGGTGCGGCTCTGGGGATCAAGCCAGGCAATTCTGATCTGACAAGAGGTCCTGGGTTCTAGTTCTGACTCTTAGTGTTTCAGCTAAATGACACTGGGGGCCCCCGGGTGGCTCTGTCGGGTAAGCCTCCGACTCTTGAATTGGGCTCAGGGCGTGATCTCAGGGCTGTGAGATCAACCGCTGTGTCAGGCTCAGCGCTCAGTGCGGAGTCTGCTTCAGATTCTCTCTCCCTTTCTCTCTCTCCCTCTGCTCCTCCCCCAGCTCATGCTCTCAGTCTTAAACAAACAAACAAACAAATAAATAAGTAAATAAATAGTCTTCAGCTACAGGATGCTGGATAAGCCCTTTCTCTTCCCTGGGCTGCTTCTCCTGCCTAGAATTCATCCTTTCGGTAAGATTCATGTTTATTAAACACAACAGCATTATGACTGATGGTTTTCAGTAATGTGGGTGGTGCCTGGGGCATGGTGTGCACACGTGTGTGGAGGGGTGTGTGTGTGCATGAGCATGCCACGTATATGTGTGTTTTTGTAATGAGAATCCATCAGACTTACAGCCAGGCTCGTGAGCTTGGGTCTGGGCTGGTTTTTAGAACCGGCAGAGACGCGGATGGAGTACAGTGTGGGTGGGTGGGTGACGGCACCTGCGACGTGCCTCCTTCCGGTCCGAGGCAGAGCGCACCCGTTCCCACTGTTCCCCTGTGGTGTGAGCATGAGCAGGTGGGCAGATCCTTCCTTGGGGTCTCAGGGAGAACCCCAAATCCCAGGGCTGGGGCCCCTCCTAGGGCAGCGTCTCAGGCTGCCGAAGTCCTCTCCTGCCACCGCTCCAAATGTGCATCTTTTCTTTGTCAGCAAAGGCATTCATCTTAAACCACCGCACTCATCGGACTTTGTGACTTAACAAAAGCAAACACAGCCGTGTTCGGGCGGAGGGCGACAAAAGCCATTGGAAGTGTCGCCCAGGTCCCTCACACCTGCAGGTTTTTCAGCCCCTCGCTGTGACAGAGGAGGACGGAGGAAGTGCGCCCTTCTGTTGGAAACTGCTTCTTTTGGCTTTGACAGAAAAGGAGGGGAGAGAAGCAATTAGCACCGTCCTTTGGAGAATTAAGCCGTGGAAACGTTAGGGGCTAAGAGAGTGAGCAAGGGATGGGTTTATGGATGACAGTTCAAGCCCAGAAACCCATCCAGGCTGTGTAAGGAGATCACTGGTGGGATAGAAGGGCCATTCTCTTCCCACGCCTGCTCTGTAAAGAGGGGAAGCCACGGGAAGCTGGGTGGGGGAGGCATGAGAGATGAGGTAGGAGGTCATGCATGCAGTTCGGAAGAGGAGGAGGATTCAGAGCAATCCCTAAAACACGCGCAACCTGCTCTGAGGCTTTCTGCTCTCCAACGTGCATTTAGATCTGGGGGAGGAAGATAGAGAAGCTTGTGGAAATACAGGAAGGTGCACCATAACTCCCTCCCCTCTTCCCTATCTTTTCCCCCTGCCTCCCCCTTCCCCACACCCAGAGGGAGAGCTAATGTCCCCCAGTCTTTTTATTTTTCCTTTGTTTGTTTTTCCTGCCCTGGGATTAGAAATGTTTTTGTCTGTGAGCAACAGGACAGCTGAGCCCTGCTAACTAAAAATAAAACCCAGGGGTTTGCCTGTCTCGAGGGCAGAAAGTTCTGGAAGCTTCTGTTTCGGCTCTGCGGTTCTGTGGTACAAGGATCAAAGTCTTTGAGATTCTTCATGATGCGGAAATGTCGGGGCCCAGAGCGGATGAGCAAGAAACAATTCCTGAGATGTCTTCGGTGCAAAAAGGTGTTTTTATGAAAGCCCGGGGACAGGACCCGTGGGCAGAAGGAGCTGCCCTGGGCTTGTGAGGAGTGACTCATGATATACTCTGGAGCTGGGGAAGGTAACGACCAAGAGAAGTTTCCAGAAGATTTTCATATGCTAGAGAAGATTCACGGGATCCTGGAGTCCCAGCTGTTGTCAAGCTAAGGTTGTTTTTCCCTCCAGCAAGGCACTGACATTGAGATGGCCCTGGAGAGCGTCCTACTCTGCCTGCCTCAAGCATTCGTCAGTGGGCTGCGGGTTGTAAGGACATTTAATTTTATCTACTTCCTCTTCCGCTTTGTTCTCCTTATCCTTTGCAGCTTTTTCTCATACCTGTTGCCTCATGGTGCTAAGACGGCTGCGGTACCTCTCCTGTGGATGGGGCGTCACCCCCCTCCCACAGAGGGAGCGGATTTTAGGCTGCGCCTTTGAGAACCATGTGGCGCTGACACTGCGTGGACGGTGCGGGGACCCCGCTGAGGCCTCCCTGTGAGCCCCAAGGTGCTGGTGGGCGGGCCCAAAGCCTGCTAGTCTGTCACCCCCAGACAAACCCCGATGGGAGCTCCCCTGTGGCCCCACCTGCCGCCCTCCCCATCTGGGGCCTTCTGCCTGCTTTTCGGCCTCTCCCTGCCCCAGGGGGCTGTTCCCCAGACTTCACCCCCGGAGCTCATCCAATCAGTAAGAAACACACATACTTTTTCCCTAACCACCGAAGAATGTAAACCCCACCACTTGGGCGCCAACCTTGAGCACCAATTCTGACCACAGTAATAGGTTGGGTCAAACAGCTACTATACGGTAAATTGTAATTCAATTGGCCACCCACGTGTGACCTAACATGACTACAATCTCATAGGCCACCTATGTGTGGCCAGACTTTTGCTCTATAGAAGGTGGTCTGTAAGATGGGGAGGGGTCGCCTTCTTCGGAGGCGGCCCTGACTGGTCAGTCAATCAGTTCTTGAGCCTGTAAGCTGGGGGGGGGGGTTCGTTCTCTTTAGAGACGGCCCTGGCCTGTCAGTCTGACTTCTAATGCTTGGCATAGAATAGAGCTTTGCATAACTTTCAACTTGTCTCAGTCTCATTCCCCTGACCGATCAGTCTGACTTCTAATACTTATCATAAAATGAAGCTTTAAATAACTTTCACTTTGTCTCAATCTCGTTTTGTTTAATAATGGACCTAACACAAACCAAATATGCAAAACCATGAACGAGCCCAGGGTCCAAATGGAAGTTAGAGGGGTTGAGGTCTGGGAGCTGCAAAGGGAAGGTCTCGGCAAGGCTGGTTTGGGCTTCTGGCTCCTACCCGGACACAAATACTCCCATTTCCCCCATTTCTATGTCTGCGGGAGGCGGGTGGCCCCATGCACCGATCCTCGTCACTGCTCGTTCATCTCCTGTGTGAGGCCCTGCAGGGCGACCCAGAGCCCCGTGCCAGGCCCCGTGTCCCAGCTGATGATTGGTTTTGGAGAACAGAGTGCTGTTGGCCACATTGGAGAAGAAAAGGTCAGTTCACAGGCTCTGAGACATAGGCAAAGACCGGACAGGGTTGACCTGGCTACAAGACTGGGAATCAAACTCGCCTTGCGGCTGTGGCCCGATGAATGGAGGCACATGTGATCAGAAGCCCTCGGGGGAGGGGCCTTCAGAATTGCTCCGGGTCATTGTAATTTAGCAAAGCAGCTAATGGAGATATTAGACGGGCTCGGAAGTATACCTCCTTGTTATTTCATCTGAAGAAAAAAATAGCAGCCAATAATTACCACAAAGGGAAAAAGTGACCCAGGCCACCGTTTCTGTGGCACACAGGGAGGATGGCTCCAGCAGACCCTTTCTGAGGGCACCTGCTTCCCACGGAGCGGTTCAGTGTGAAGGCAATTGATGGAACAGCAGATAAGGTTTTCAGAGAATTTGTTCTTTTTGCTACCTTCTTGTAACCTTTTCTGAAAGACACCAAGTTCAAAGGCTTTACGGAAAAAGACACAGTTTTCTATCAGATTGGCCGGTGATGACACACAGACTTTTTTTTCTTTATACCTGGCTATTGACCCCAAAAATGTCTTAGCCAAACGCTCCTGAGATCTGAGAGGAGTTTTGCTGGTTGGTGGGATATGCCCTGGGGAAGGGAGGGGACTAGGGCAGGACTTCCCCCACCCCATATCTCCAATTCCCCAGCTCTGCTGCATTCTGCCAACCCCTCGCACACCTCGCCCTCCCATAGTTCTCTGATACTGTTGTATCTACCAGTTTTCTCAAGGGCTCTCTGTTTCAGACCCTTACTTGGTTCTAGGCTGATATAATCAAATTATACCCATCCCTTCCCTTCAGGCTTTGTATAGTAAAGCTGAGGGACAGCTAGAGAAGAGGTGTTCCTGTATGCTAAGAGCTGGTATGGTTTTCTATTTAAAGACACGGCTCATTCTTCCAAAAGGGAAATTGCTCATCCGGGGAGCCTTGAAAATAAAGACAGTATCGGAATGGGGTTTTGAAGGATGGGTAGAAGTTTGCCAGGAAGAATGAAGAGCTCTGAGTAATAAAATGAATAGTGACTCTTAACTGAGCACTAGCTGTGCTTTTCATCTGTTTTTTTTTTTTTTTTTCTTTTCATCTGTTTTAAATGCCTTATCCTTCTTAGCCATTCCACAATAAGAGTTAGGGGAAACTGTCATTATGCCCATTTTACAGCTGAGACAACTAAGGTCATCGACTCTCCCAAGGACAAGGTAGCTCTCGGAGCAGGCAGTTGGTCCCGAGAACCTGGGCTCTCGGCCATCCCAGCACAGCACAGGGTGTTCGGGAAGAAAGAGAGTCAGGAAAGAGAGAGAAGCTTGGCAAGGCACGGATGGCTAAAGGAGCCTGTGTCTCCTCGGCTCAAGGACTGGAAGGTGTCTGCTGGCAGCTGCCCCTGAGACCAGCTGTGTGACTTGGGGACAGATCCTCGGGCTCTGCTGGAGCTTCAGGGATGCAGGGTGGGCAAGTGACCTCACAAGGGTTTGTGAGAATCCGCCTTTTGGGGAGGTCCCCTCTCTTATGCCTTTGTCTCCTGCGTCCTTCCCAACATGGGTGTGCTGAGCTGTGCTGGAGGTCTGTTACCTGCAGAAGCACTGGGAAGGTAGCTGAAATGGGGCGTGGGGTGCCTTATTTCCAGGTGTGGATGGACACACAGAATGCCTTAGTTCCAGCTGTGGGATGGGACATGAGGTGCTGAGCTGGAGGTGACCGGCCTCTCCTGCCTATCTCTGTCGGACATTCTCTCTGTGTCTCTCTGCCTTGCCATCTCTCGGCACTGCTGGTTTTTTCTCTTTGGGTCCTTGGCTCTCTGCCTCTGTCTTGGACTTGACAGCCTTTTTAAGCAGCCTGGCTTTCTCATTTCTTCTCTCTCTCTCTCTTTCCTTCTCAGTCTGCATAAGTGCTTCTAGACTCTGCCTTTTTCCTCCACACCAAGCACCTGCCTCTCCTCCTGCTTCTGTCTCTCACTGTATGGAGATGTGGACGGTCCTGTCTTTCTCCACCTTCCCCCTGATGTCTGTTGGCCTCCCTCTCCTTTCCCAGCTCCTGTTGGAGGGACTGGAAGTCTGAGAGTCATCCAGACTCTAGCCACGTCCCCCACCCCCTGGCTGGACCCACGGGGGTTGTGTTGGCAAGAGCCATGCAGCTGGGTCCCTGCTTCTTCGGGAAGCCCCCCGCTGTGGGCTAGGCTTCTGGGCCTCCTTCTGGAGCGTTCCTCCACGCGCTGCTGTCTTGTCAGGCCCCGCTGTTAATTCAGTGCCCGATATTTGCATGCTAGTTCTGAGGCAACGTGGTGTCCTATTAAATTTTCACAGGGCCTGCGGTGGGTAAGAGATCCCGTCAGCCCACAGAGATGGCTGTATTAGCAGGTTGAGGGTGTAATCAGGCAGAGCTTGACGGAGCAGCTAATAGACTCAGGCACCAGGAAGGAACCTCAGACAAACCCGGGTTTTTCAGGGCTGGCACTGGGGTGTGCGAACAAGCAGGACCTGCCTGCCCCGCAGGGTCCTGGGCACGAAAGTCCCCGGATGTCACGGGCCTTCTAGCCCCCCAGGCTCTGCCGTGTCCCCCACCTGCCCCTCCTTCCCTGTCCTGTTCCGTCTCTCTGCCTCATGACAGAGTAATGTCCTGTGGCCGCTGTTAACAGGTCCACAGGAGGGATGACTTAGCAGAAATGTGCTGGAGGTTGGAAGTCCCAGATCAGTCGGAGCACACCAAAACCAGGGTGTCTGCCGGCAGCTGCTTTCGGAAGGCCCTGGGGCCGACCCTTCTTCCCACCTGGTCTGGTGGCCCCCCAGGTGGCCTCTGGCTTGCAGCTGACACCTCGTTGCCATCCCTGTCCCCATGTGCATGCCTGCCTTTTCCTCTCCTACTTGCACCCAGCCTTCCTCTCCCCCCTCTTCGGGGACACAGAGGAGGACATTCAGGAGTCACCCGGATACTTGAGGACAATTGTCTCCTCTTGAGACCGTGACTCTCATCTCCTCTGTAAATCCCTTTTCTGCCATTAGGAAGATGCTGGTGCATTCTTGGGACTAGGGTATGATGCCAGTTCCGAAGCAGAACAAACTTATTTTTCTAACCCACAAGATGGACAGGACCCAGCACCCTGAGCTGTGTCTCCTCCTGGTGACCCTGAAGACAGAGACCAGAGCTTCCGGCTGCCCTGCCCTTCCTCCTCCTCCAGCAGCCCCGAGGGAGCCACCGGTGACCCTCACTTCCTCCCAGCACCAGCAAAGCGATCCAGCCCCACCTGCGCCCTCTGGGACCGTAGCAAGCCCTTCTCGCCACAAAGAGCAGCTCCAGGCATCCGTCTAGACCTTGCCCTTGAAGCTCCCGGTCCTGCCGTCAGTAGATTTTCCACCTGCATGCACCTGTCCCAGCTTGGGGGGCGGCCCACTAGTCATCGTTCATCATCGGTGTGTGTGGGGATAGACAGGTGCATGGGCAGAAGCTCCGTGCCCAGGAAGACAGAGAGCGCACCAAGCCTTGAGCCTGCATCTGTTCTGTCTTTCTCTTCCTCTTCTTGGCCTCGTTTCCGTGACTCGGTGCGTCTCAAGCCCCTGTGGTCTCCATAATCCTCTGTCCGTGTAGCTGACTCGGCTATCTTCATGGCTCTGTTTGCCCCTGTGTGTGCTCTCTGGCCTCTCTCCACGTTCTCCGAGCACAGGAATTCCCTGTCGTTTTGTCTCCCTCCTCGGTCTCCTATCTGACCGTCTGCCTGCTCCCATTCCTGTCCCTCCCACTCACGTGGATGATGGCTCTGTTCCCAGGGACCTCAGCTTTTTCTCCGCAGCCCAGAATGGGGAGAAGGTGCATCTCTTCCCCGCCCAAGGACGCCTGCGGGATACCTATCTCTCACCTGATACCCTGCAGACGGAGACGGGCTCCAACTCATAGTAGAGCATCAAGGCTTGGCTTTGCCTGTTCCTCACTATCTGTCCGATGCAGAGAGAGCCTCAGCCATGGACTGAATCCACGCGGTTTCTCGTAGACTCTATTCTACTCAGCGACCAACTCGGTGCAAACAACACACTTCACCTCCCACCTAGGTCCCGGGACAAAGACAGCCTTTCCCCATGCGATGTCCACAGAGCTCTGAGGCAGGGCTGTGGCACATGGGCTGCGGTTCTGGCCCCTTCTGCCCTGCTCCCCGGCAGCTGCGTGACCTCAGGTAAGTGACTTCTCTCCAAGCCTCCCCTTCTGTAACATGCGTGTCCTAGCAGCTCCCCAGCGGAGAGGTACTCTGTGTCCACCTGGGCCAACCTGTTCTCTCCATCACCGTGCTGGACTCCGGAGGCGTTTGTCTGGGAGCCTCCCCTTCCTGTCAGGGTCCCAGCCAACTCTTCCTCTGCTTGTCAATATAACAACTCTCTCTCCTGCCCTCCCTTCTTTTCTGGTCATTGTCCAATCGCCGTCCAGCCTGGGGACTCCGATCGCATGGACGGTGACTCCCAGTTTGATAGACGAGGAAGTGGGCCGAGGTCTTGCTGGCTGGGATTACCCGGGAAGCCTGCCACACAGCAGAGCCGAACCCACACCTGTGACCCCTGAGTTTAGAGCCTCTCGTACTGACTCACCTCACCGCCCCTGCAGCGAGGCCAAGGGTGTTCAGCTGGAAGCTTAGGAGCTGGAGTTTATCTCTAAATAGTAAATGAAAATTGTGTACAAGTGGGAAGGCCTGACATGCTTTAGGGTTAAGTGGAAAATGGAGAGACTTCAGGCCAGCGACCACCACCCGCCCCAGGGGACTCAAGGTGAAAAGGGTGTTTGCTATCATGACAGTGGACTGCTTCATGGACACCAAGCCCCTTGAGGGAGGGGCACCCACCATCCCTTGCTTAAGGCTGACCCGGAACTGGCCCCGATCTCTGCTTCTCTCTATAAAGCTGCCTCCTTATTGTTCTTCCTACAGAACAACTCTCTCCGCTTTTTAGTCCGTGTGGCACAAAATGGTCACCACCTGCTCCTGAGTTTAGGTCCCTCCATTTAGAGGAAAGAGCCAAGACAATCCCATATCTGTTGCCTCGAGGCCCATTCTGGGTCAGGTTCCCCGACGGACCCACCAGCGGTGGCCAGGGTGCGTGGGTCATGCTTCCCAGGATGGCTTCTTGGGTCCCCACCCAGCCGCGTGGATATGAGGAAGAGAGAAATTCCTAATGAATGTTTAGAATAGCTCTGCTTCGTATGTATTTAACAAACATGGGCTCACCCCTCACTCTTCAGGTGTCAGGCATGAAAGGTGGTCCTGACCCTCATTGCCTTTCCAGTAGCTTCCATTTTTCCTGCTCCCGATGCCCCCACTCTCCACGAAAGAACATGGATCTTTATTGTTGATTTCGCAGCTTCAAGGTTACCTGTTTTATTATATTCTGTTGTGCAAGGTGCATGGATGGACTTCAGCAAGAGAACTTGGTAAATGATACGAAAAGCCCACTGGCCGGCCAGCCCCCTCGCCATAACCCCTGGGGGGCAGATGGGTGGTTGGTATTATCTAGTTAGTCTTGACAACTGATGGACAGTCTCCACCCACAGGGACAGTGATAATGGGACTTTCCTCCACTTCTCCCGTCTCCCCATATTAGCTATTGTGCCCTTGACACCGTAAGCATGCTTCAAGCCGCACTGAATTTTTATTGAATTTTTCTCTAAGTACTATCTTATTTGCGATGTCTTTCCTCATTTTCTTCAGGGACCAAGAGGTAGCTGGATTTTGAAAGAGTAAACCGCCAGGATAGTGTCTTATCAGAGGCCACAAAAATAGAGTTTAAATGGTGAGCCAAGGCAGACTTCTGAGTTATCTTATGCCCAGCTCGGGAATTGAAAATCACGGTTTAAGGTGTTGCAAAAAAAAAAAAAAAAAAACCTACTTTTTCTCTGCCTGAAGTTTACAGCTGCCTTGAAGTTTTATAAATCATAACTCAAGGCATCTGAAAACAAAAAGCGGTGGGGACGGCGAGGGGCTGTAATGAAGTGACCATGGGATTCAGCTTCCGAGGCCAGTGCTGGACCTCAGGGTTGGCTGTGACTCCCGAGGCTTCCTGGATGGGGGCGGGTGGAGGGTAAAATAAACCACAAGCTCAGCATTCACGAGCACTGGGGTTTCTTTCGTATTTCTCTGCTGATAGATCTTCACAAAATGCAAAACACATTTGGTCAGCTTTCGTGGTTTTTTGCTGCTTTGTTTTAAGTAAGATTTTAGGAATCCCATGTTTACGCTCAAAGGTCCCTTTTTCAGTTAGATAAGGTGACACCGTACCTGCATTTATCAGAGATGGTGACTAGCAGAAGACGCACCATGGTGGCTACGACGGTGGGTGTTGGCCTTCAAGAGTCTGTGTTCCTGTCCTGGCTGAGTGCTCTGTTCACCCAACAAGCTGAGGGGTGGTGGGAAACAGAGCAAGGGCCCCGGCATCTGCTCTGGGAAGCACTAACACAGAACTGGCCTGCGTCATGGTGGGGGCTGGCGGGCATGAGGGGAACGCCCAAGACAGGAATCAGGACTCGAAGCTGGAACCTTGGACAGCAGCTGAGGTTGTTGATACAGGGGGGATGCTGGTTTCCCTGGGAAAACCTCAGCTGTGCTTCTGAGAACGTCTCTCCACATCTGCACTTTTGCCCCAAAGAGAATGACATCTTTTATCCCCAGTTCCTCAGAGTTTTCCTAGTGGGCATCGTAAATACTTCTTTGTGTTTAAGCTTCCTGGCAAGGGTGGATTCTTCCAAGTGGGGAGTCTGTACCATGTGATTGTTGGTTTACTTATCACCTTGCTGCACAGAATAGAAATATGACAGAGTATATGTTCAGGTATCACTTGGTGCACGGATGGATGGATAGATGGATGGATGGATGGATAGATGGATGGATGGATGGATGGATGGATGGTTGGATGGATAGATGGATGGATGGATGGATGGTTGGATGGGTGGATGGATGGGTGGGTTGATGGATGGGTGGGTGAATGGATGGGTGGATGGATGGATGGATGGATGATTGGATGGATGGATGGATGGATGGATGGATGGATGGACGGACAGATGGATGGATGGATGGATGGATAGTTGGATGGATGAATACAATTCTCTCTAGAGGGAAAAAGATCTACACATGTATAACATATAAGATGCTTCACCCTCTTTAGTTCAATTACCCTGTTTTCAAATTATCACTCCAAATGATCTGTTTGTTGACAAGTAGCCACTCATTCCAAGTTTAATAGCAATGAAAGACAAATCATATGTGTGTAAAAGAGAAGGAAAATAGGCCTTACCACATTGGTTGTTGAGAAGGTCAAGTTAGCAGTATGAGTTCATGTGTCACATCCTTTCACACCTGTTCCCTCTAAACCCTGTATCCTGGTATCTGTCAGGAGTGGACCATGAAAAGATGGGGTGAGCAGGACCAGAATTTCAAGAAAGCTTGAAGATGGCTGTGTCATCCTCGCTGTGTCCTCACATGGGCTTTTCTCTGGGCACACACACCCAGAGAGGTCCCCAGTGTCTGTTCCTCTTCTTAGAAGGATCTTATAATGATCTGGTTCTCTCAGATTGAGGTCCTTCTAAATTCAATGGATCTTAATCACCTCCCTAAAGGCCCCCTCTCCAAACACAGTCACAGTGGGGGTCAGGACCTCCACATATGAATTTGGGGAGACAATTCAGTCCATAGCTCCATCCAAATCCGCAGTGAGCTCCTCTACCCACGGACACATAGTCTTCCTTAGAACATCCCTAGAGACAGCGCTGCTATGGGAAAAGTTAAAAGAGGAGTGGACTGGTATTAGGAACATCTTTGTTGGAGAGATCTGACATGGGCTTCAGATGTGGCTAGGATCCAGTGTGCTTTAGCTTCATGGAAAGATTCTGTTCCAGGCACAGCGATGTGCACAGGAACTTATGAGTTACTACATGGGATATGTATGTGTCCTGCCCCTGGAGGCTTGTAGCCAGCATAATGGTGAGAGCAGCTGATACTTTTTGGAGCCCTCAGTATGTGCCAGGCACTACTCTACGCATGTTGGGACCTGTTGACTCATTGAACACTGACAGGGTTTTGATGTAGGTAATAACAGCCATCATGTGATGCTACAGGTATGGAGTTAGAGGTCCAGGGACAGGAAGTCACTTACTCCAGGTTGCCTGGCTGGCAGATGCCCACAGGTGCTTGAAGGCTCTGGAGCTGCCCCTTACCACACTGTGCGTTCCTGAATTTTCACTCTGTAAGCAGAGGTTGTTCTCAGAACCTAGTAGCAGAATACTGTTCGTGTTGCTTCTCCATCAGCAGGATCTGTTAGTTGGAATGGGCTGTTTTGGGTTTTCAAATCACATCTGTGTTTAATCGCATCTCCTCTAAGCCTTGTTTCGTGTTCTGTTTGTTTTTCTTTTTCCTCAGTTTCTTTGAAGGTCTTTCCAGGAAGGAAGAAAAATGTGATTTCCAGGGCATGATTCTGTTGTAACCTTTGAGAATATATCTTTCCACAGAAGGCTGGGATCCTGTTTTTATATTTATTGTTAACTGTATTGTTTGCCAATGATCCTTGGCTTCCAGAATACCAGAAGCTGGTCACCTGTCATCAGCTGGGTTGTGGATTGTTTTCCTCATTCTTGGAGAAAGAGAGCTAAGACCCTCTTGCTGCTCCACAAGGCAGTGCCTGCCGACTTGCTTCACAATCATAAATTGTCCAGGTTCCCAAAATCCGCTGGACAGAACACTAACAAGGTGCTGAAAGACTCCCCAAAAGTTGCATTAACATTTTAAATCCTTTCCCATTGCAGGGAAGCATCAGTGTTCAAACTACACTTACCACCAGGTAAGGTAAGGCTAGTGTTTCCTGGTGGATGCCCTGTCTGTGGAACTCTGTAGTTAGCTGCTGTGTGCTCAGAAATGTACAGGAAATTGGTCACTAAGTAGAACCTGATACCACCCCTCTGGAGAACATCAGCAGCTCCGTTACAACAGCTGCCTTTCCTGGGTTAATGTGAACTAAATCCAAATCCAGATGAGCTCTCCTACCGAGAGCTCCTAAAATGGGTGCCTTTATAGGACGGATGACCTTGAATGTAGACCTATCAATGGGCACGCTGGAGCCTTAGGAACTGAGGTGAGGACCTTAGGGAAGACTCTGCCTGCCAGTGCCTGTACCCAGGTGGGAGGCAGTAAGCACTGGTAGGTCTACCCTAAGGTCTTAGATTAATTACGGTATTTGGGTTGCCTACTGTGGAAACACAGCCCAGCAGACTCAGGCGTACTCACAACGGAAGTGTCCTGGCTTAGGGAACTGAAAACATGATTCCTTCATGCAGAGTTGGGCCAAGGGTCTCTCTGGTTTAACCAGACTTCATCTAGAATTTTTCATTCCTGAGACAAGACCTCTGTCCATGGAAACAAAGGACCATGCTTCAGTCTCAAGCCAGCTCCGGCTCCCTGCTCTGCAAGGGAGCTTTTTCCTCCTGACCTCTCCCACTCCATGGCTGCCCTGCCCTGGGCTGGGATCAGCCTGTGCGGACCCTTTTCTGGGCTTCCTGGGCCTGTTTTATAAGGATGAGCGTGGGAGAGGCTGGCCCTTCCTTGAGATCCCACCATCCCAAAGGCAGGGATCATGTCTTACTTAACTCTGCATTGTCTGTCTCTGTGTGACTACCACTATTACCATTATGGCTATTTTTATTACAACTAGGAGCTCCCACAAGGTCGTGCTAACACTCTATGGTGCAATTTCAATATGCACGCTGGCAAACTCACCCATGCACTAGAGTACGCACATGCCTGGAAATCCCTTTCATATTAGCAAGCACGGGGCGTCAGCGCCAGTTTTAACCTTGGCTGTGACTCTTGGCGCATGACTCCGAGGATTTTTGCCCCTCTTGGCCATACTTGCCAGCACCTCCTGCGAATGACTGGACGTGCATTTCCTTCCCATGGCCCGTCCCCAGGAGCTGAGAACCTAAATATAAAACGTCAGGCAGTTGGGAGGTTGCTGCCCAGGTTTGTTTTTCTTTAAATCTGTAATTTACCACTTGCCACTCCTTTCTGGCTGGAATTAACAGCATCTATTTCCTGTTGTCTGGACTGGAGAGAACGCTTCCTTCTTAACCTTCTGCTCCTGCTGGGTAGATGGTGATTTTCGTATTAATTAGACAGATTTGTGGGTTTTTTTTTTTTTCATTAGTGTTTTGACGACTTCTGATAAGAACTGACATTCCTAATTGAAATCCTTTCATGTGGCTGTAAACTCCCCAGCTTCTATCTGGGCGCAGGGCTTCTCCCTCTTCCTGGGAGGCAGGGACTGGGGCTCTCTGGGCTGCCTCCAGCCCCTGCACCTGTCTCCTCGGGAGAGCCGTGCTCTCCGACACCACCCACCCCGGGCCCTTCCTGCCTTGTTCTATTTATAGATGCATTCACTTTGTGCTCTGTCAGAGCAAAGAAGACCTTCCTTTCTCTTTTGGCGCTTTTATCTGAGTTTAAACGCCTGCCCAGTGCACTCAGTCAGCTTTCCATCCCTTCCTCCTGGTTCCTGCAGAAGTTACTGTATTAACTCGGATGCCTTCGGTTCTCGAGGGCCAGAGCTGTGTGCTGGCATCGGACGGTTCCCCACCTGAAAATCGCCACCTCCCCACCCAGTTGGCCCTTTGCTCAGTGTGGCTGAGGGACGTAGAGACTCGTAAGCTGTCTGAGCTCCTTGGCAGGTGGCCTGAGAGCCAGGGGGCCCATTTCCACTCTTGGTAAGTTCCAGGAGCAAATCCATCCTTCCTCTGCTCTCCTTCCCCGCCTGGAGCCCAGGGGACTGTATATTTACTCTCCTGCCTTTGAACCCATCTTTTCCCTCTGAAATCAGATTGTGTAGACATCCCAAGCCTGCCCCTCCCCCACTATCTATCTACTGCCATGGCCCCTGGCATCTCCATTTCTTCCCTAGTTCTATGCCCATATTTTAACCTCAACATAGAAATAAAATGCTCTATGCCTTTTCTATTTCATCTTGCTGCTGATGCATTTCAACAGTCTTTAGAATCGTGATTATATGTGGGTTAGATACCCCATGTAGATGTCTATATCGCACAGCTCAGAGCCTGGTCCACAGGCCATGGGTTTGAGTCATGGTGCTGCTGATGGAGTTTTTGAATGTTGGTGAGTGAGGCCCAGAGCCAAGAGCCAAGAAAGAATTCTTAAGACATCTTTGGTGCCAAAAAGGTGATTTTATCAAAGCACGGGGACAGGACCCGTGGGCAGAAAGAGCTGCTGACCTGGGTTGTGAGGAGTGGCTGATTCTATGCTTGGGAGATGGGGGAGGTAGGGACAAAGGGAGGTGTCCAAAAGCACTTTCATAAGCTCAGAAAGACTGTCAGATGCCGGGAGCCTGGCTGTTGCCAAGCGAAGGTCATCTCTCTTCTAGTATAAGACACTTACATGAGGACAGCTGGGAGCTTTCTGGAGGAACCTCGTACTCTTTCTATTACAAGTCCTTGTCAATAGGCTGCAAGTTATAAGGAAACCTAACTTGCTTACACACCCTTCTGCTTCTGTTTCCCACATCACTCAGGAAGGGGAGAGTCATGTGAGGGCTCTAGGAGATCGAATCTGTGGGCCTCCAGAAGTCAGGTTATTGGTAAGAATGGCTTTTCCTGCAAGACAGTGAACTCTGTTAGTCTGCCATTTGTCTTTCCTTCCCTTAGCATTAGGGCGGCCGGCAGTGCCTGAGGAATATCACACGTGTCCCACCTGGGAGCGGGGAGTGTGGTGATCGTGGGCTATTGGCCTGTGCTTTGCCCTCAGCTTTGCCTTCTGTACCCTCGTCCCACTACACATGACGGTGACCTCGGGCAAGTTGTCCCGTCCGTCCAAGCCTCTCCTTCTTCATCTTCCCAATGTCCTTGCTCTGTTCAGTTGACGCATCTTATTTGCTTTTGAGTTTTTATTTACCGACTAGTTTGAGGCATGACTCTCAGGTGCCTGGTTCTTTCCCTGAGTCCTTTACATCGGTTACTTAAAGGGAAGGCTGCCATAGCCCTTCGGGACACAAGGGATAGCATCCTCCTTTCACAGTGACGAAGGCTCCGGGGGTAGACCTGCCCACGTCATCTGGGTACCAGACACATAAACTGAGGTTGGCGTCCCGATTCGCCCTGCCCCAGAGTCTGAGTTTGGTCAGCTGTAAGCCACCACCCGAGCTGACGGGAATCAAGAAACCCTTGGTGAACCTCAAGGACTGTTTCGTCGGGGCGTGTATCTGTGGAGCGCCCTATGAGTCGGGATGGTACCCCAGCATCACAGGAGGCACCAGAGGACCCCAGGGAGCATGCCGAGCCCCATCAGGGTCTTTGAGCCTCTGGGGAAGTGTTTGGAAAGCCAGTGGATGCGTCCACTCTGGGGGCATTCACACGGGGTGGGCTTCTCGCTTCCGTGCGTTGCTGAAGAGGTAACACAGAATGAGACAGAAGCGAAACCAAACCAAACCAAAATCAAATGGGAAGCAGTTAGAGGGACTTTCTCTGTAGAGACGACCTCCCGTGAGACTGAATCAATACAAAGCTATCATATTGTGCATTATACACAGTTTCATTAAAAATTCAGTGGCCACACCGATCAACGAAGCTTCGGGGACCCAGGCCTGTCAACACAGAGGTCGCAAATTATGGAGAAGGAGACACCTACTCTCTGGGAAGAAGGAGTTCTTTCAAGCCCAATCAATAGTCCACACCTGCAGCCTGCTAAGCCCTGGAACATTGATAGGGCTGTTTGCAGAAGCCAGGGCTAATAAGCTTTGCTGTTCTTGGTTTAACTTTGAAGATCGGCCTGTAACATGGACCGAAAGGGAGCAAAAGCAGGAAGGAGAGGAAGTGGTTTTCATATGCATTCCAGGGAAGACCGTGTACGGATGAAAATGGACTATTTGAACATGGAAACTCTCCCTTTGTAGGGCAGGTGTTTTGTGGGCTGACTTGCAGAGATAAGCAGGTAGGTCTGCCTCACTGGGTGGAGTGTGGGTGTCAGCCTTGGGGCACGGCCTTCGCAAGGACTATCGGGAACCTTGTTGTAAGTGATGACTTTGCGCTAATTCAAGGTTTCTCCATCCTAACAGGTGAGGTCTGATAACTGTTGTGAGGGTCTATCCCGTGCATGGTAGGGATTGGATCAGCTTCCCCAGTGTCCACTCACTTGATAACAGTGCCAACACCTTGCCTGAATTGTGACAATCCAAAACATCTCCAGACCTTGCCCAACATTCCTCTTTACACTAGAGGTAAAATTATCCCTGGGCGAGAACCACTGAAATCTACTTCCAAGGTGGCGAAGAGGGACAAGATCAGACCTCCTAAGCCCATATATAGAAGTTTGGGGCATTAGGGATGATAGGAACCAGAGATAAAACTGTGGCCACTTTCTGTGGGTTTTCTTGTTTCTATGCATTAACTTTACCTCTCCCAACAAGCTGCTGAACAAAATAAAGACTGTGACCACAGTAGCTTCAGGCTCTTACCAGTGCAACTCTATGATAAGGAAAGAAAAGAATCTTTTCCAACCAAGTTCAGTCCAAAAGCTCCCGTGGAGGGTTCTGGTCTAGCTTGGCTAACACATCTTACAGCAAGTGACTTCTGAACTGTCTGTGTTGGAGGGATCTAAGGCACTCTGTTGGCTCACATGATCTCCTGTTGGGCAGGGCTTTCCTGCCAAGGAGAAAGGAGGAAACTTTCCTCATCCATCTATCCATCCACCCACCCACCCACCCATCCACCCAACCATCCATCCAACCATCCATCCACCCACCCAACCACCCATCCACCCAACCATCCATCCAACCATCCATCCACCCACCCATCCATCCATCCAACCATCCATCCATCCATCCAACCATCCACCCACCCATCCATCCAACCATCCATCCATCCATCCATCCATCCATCCATCCATCCACCCATTCATCCACCCATCCTTCTATCCTTCCATCCTTCCAGCCAGCCAGTCAGCCAGCCAGCCGTCCATCCAGCCCTCTATCCGTCTATCCCTCCATCCATCCCTTATATACTTTGTGCCATTCCTTGTCCTGGGTGTGGAAGATGTAAAAATGAACAGCTCATTTGGGTCCCGCCTCCAACAGGTTTTCGGTGTGCTTTATTAGATGTTCAGCTAAAAGTGGGACAGAGAGCTATATCATCTCGGCAGGTTTGGGAAATGACTGAGAAGAGTCTGGAAGTAGATATAGGAGTTAGGAAGGAACAGAGGAAATTTGATTAGGAAGGCATTGAGAAATAAAGCATTCTCAGCATTGAAAAATCATCAGCTAGTTGTCATTTTTGTTGTTGTTTTAATGTCTGATCTGCTTGGGGAAATTGGGAGATGCCAGTTTTCTTGAAGCACAGTTATCAGGAGAGGTGCTGGGATGTAATGCAGAAAGACAAATGTGAATCTGAGCACAGGACTTTGGAGTTTACCACCTGGTCAGAGAGGAGTCACTGAGCATTGGTCATTGGGAGAAAGTTTTTGAAAATGAGCTCTGGGAATAATGAAATTCAGGCAGTAATGTAGATGTAGATAAGAGAGAGGAAAGGTATTTCTGAATTTCTCTTGCAAGGATCAAAATAATCCACTGGAATCCTTAAAAGGAGACCAGTGAGAAACACTGGTGACATTTTTGTTGAAGAGTTAAGGACTCAGACTAGAAAGAGCCTTAATATCCTCAAAACTTCTCTTCCCTGCATCCCGTGACCATGACTGCAAGGGCCATGAGATCTGGATCCTGTCCGCATTTCCGACTTCCCTGCCCAGCCACTACACTCCTTTACCTCCCATAGCTTCCTTTGTAGCATTTGCCACCAACAGACATTCCCCTTCAACTAGTGTATCTGCTTGGCTCTGACCATCTCCCACAACAGAACGTGATCCCTGTGAGCTCGCATGCGTCTCTTGTTTGCTCTGTCTCCACGTCTAGCACAGCATCTGGTTCCTACAGAGTGTTCAATAAATATTCACTGAGCTTGTTCATTCATCCATCCATCATGCATTTATTCAATCATGAGTCAGTCATGCATATACCCAGTCATATGTTCAGTGCACCATTTAATGACTGCCTTCTCCAGTTGGCTCATTAAAAAGAGCATTCTTAGTTGATATGTGGGTATTGGAAAGAAATAGTGTCTAAATTGATGAACAGAACCTGATAGATATTTCAGTCGGTGGTTCTGTGCCACAGTTTAGATTCTGCAAGAGGTCCCTTATGGGTAGTGAATTCCTCGCCAGTGGAGAATTCTTCCTTTTGACAGACAACCCAAAGAAAGAAGATACTGAAATGTTTTCTTCTGGGTGGGTAGAGGAGTCTGGATTGGAACCGCTCGTACGTTGTGTGGAGGGTTTGTTCTCAGAATCATGGCTGTTGAAGATGTAGGAATTGGGATACCCAGACATTGCTGGTGGGAATGTTAATTGGTGCTGCTCCTTTGGAAAATGGTTTAAAAGATCCTCAAACTACTAAAGGTAGAGTTCTCATATGACCCAGAAATCCCACTCCTAGGTATATATCCAAGAGAAATGAAAATAGAAGTCTGCACAGAAACCTGTGCATGAATGTTCATGGCAACATTACAGTATCAAAAAAAGTAGAAAGAACCCAAAAGCCCATTTTCTGATGGTTGCATAGGCCCATTTGGTCTATCCACATAAGAGACCACTCAGCTATAGAAAGGAATGAAGCCCTGATCTATGTTACAACATGAATGAACCTTGAAAACGTTATGCCACATGAAAGAAGCCAGGCACAAAAGGGCATATATCGTATAATTCTGTTTATGTGAAATGTCTGGTATAGAAAAATCTGTCAAAGCAGAGAGTTGATGAGTGGTCTCCAGGGGTTGGTGGGGGAGGGGAATGAGGATGGAAGAGTACAGTACAGTGAGTACATGGTTTCTTCTGAGGGTGGTGAAGATGTCCTGAAAGTGGATAGTGATTACTGTACAACTGTGGATCTGCTAAAAACCCACTGACTTGTATACTGTACAAGGAGAGTTTTAGGATATGTGAATGTATCTTAATTTTAAAATGTTTTAAAAATTTAAAAATTTTTTTTAATTTAAAAATTTTGGGGGCACCTGGGTGGCTCAGTGGGTTAAAGCCTCTGCCTTCGGCTCGGGTCATGATCCCAGAGTCCTGGGATCGAGCCCCACATCGGGCTCTCTGCTCCGTGGAGAGCCTGCTTCCCTCCTCTCTCTCGCTGTCTTCCTCTGCCTACTTGTGATCTCTGTCTGTCAAATAAATAAATAAAATCTTAAAAATGAATGAATAAATAAATAAATAAATAAATTTAAAAATTTTTTAAAAATTTAAAAATTCTTAAATTTTTTAAAATTTAAATTTAAATCCTAATTTTTAAAAAAATCACAGCTGAGGGGTGCCTGGGTGGCTCAATGGGTTAAAGCCTCTGCCTTCGGCTCAGGTCATGATCTTGGGGTCCTGGGATCAAGTCCCACATCGGGCTCTCTGCTCAGTAGGGAGCCTGCTTCCCCCTCTCTCTCTGCCTGCCTCTCTGCCTACTTGTGATCTGTCTCTTTGTCAAATAAATAAATAAAAATCTTTAAAAAAAATCACAGCTGACTTCTCATGCACAGTAAGTAGTTTCCATGAGAGGACTATGGAGGATCTTAGGACATGGTCCCCTTTTGTCCATAAGGGGAGACAGTGTGCACAGATAACTATGTGGGGCAGGAGTACTAAGGATCATTACCACAAAAGAAAGAGAGTTGATTATAGGGAGAAGTATGGATACTGAATTTTTTTTTAAAGATTTTATTTATTTGACAGAAAGAGATCACAAGTAGGCAGAGAGGCAGGTGGAGAGAGAGGGGGAAGCAGGGTCCCTGCCTAGCAGAGAGCCTGATGTGGGACTCGATTCCAGGACCCTGAGATCATGACCGGAGCCGAAGGCAGAGGCCTAACCCACTGAGCCACCCAGGCAGCCCTGGATATTGAATTTTTAGTTTGAAATGTTGATCATGTGACTTTTGGCTCTCATGCAGAAGACATGACATCATCAATCATTGCTGCCAAGAAGCATCTTGGGAAATTTGTGTTATTAGGATTTAAGAACCTTCAGAGCTTTCTAAAGAATTTGAACTTGAATTTGTGGCAAAAGTGATAGAGGTAAGACACACATGCTATAGCTCCCTAGCACCCATCCAAGGAAGACATCACTAACTGATCCTTGCACACCTCTCCCCCAGAATCCAGATCCCTTCTCAGGACAAGTCCTCTTCCCTTCCCTCGCAGGGCCTGTGAGGATCCATCAACATTCACCAATGTGATGAAAACTTTCCCATTTCTGTTATAGTCTGTGGGAGTCAGGAAAAGTGTCTAATAGAGACTGGAGCACCAGATCAGTGAGGGGCACATTTGTTCTAGATGGTTTTGTACCTATCTCTATTTCCTTCTCTGGGTATTGTAGTCACATTGTCAAGGAGAGCATATGCTCATGTCTGTAGAACAGCCATTCTTAAAGCAAATACAGTCCCAAAACTTGCTTTGTTTGGCCAGTGTCATGTCTTACTGTTTTCCTAATAGTGGCCAGTATTGAAATCTGATAGATTTCACTCTCAACCTGCCTCTTTTGGAAAAAGAGGTCCTGCCTTTTTTGGGAAAAAAAAAAAAAAAGTATGCCTAAAAAGGCAGAGCCAACATTCCTCCATGGAAACAATTCATTCTAGGTGCGCTGGTCGCTTCCCTTGGGTGAAACATGCTCATTCTAGTTTGGCTGGTCTCAATATCCCTAGATACATTGCAGCCAACCTGGCGCTATGCTATTGCTCTGGGCCATGAAGGGCTGTGTTGTGTTGTGTTGGGCTGGGTTGGGTTGTGTTGGGTTGGGTTGTGATGAGTTGTGTTGTGTTGGGTTGGGTTGGGATAGGTTGTGTTGTGTTGTGTTGTTTTGTGTTGTGTTGTGTTGGGCTGGGTTGGGCTGGGTTGGATTGGGTTGGTTTGTTCTTGCTTCACTAGTCCAAACAGTACTTCATGCCACTCCATTATTCATGAGAATTTATGGGTAAGTTATCTTCTTATAAATTAAATTATACTATGGTTGTACAGATAATATGATGGTGAGTTGGTTTTGTATCACTAGCGTCAATCTAGGTGTTCCATAAAGGAAGAAACCACTATAATTTCACCCTGGCCATATGGGGAGGTGGCAGGGCTCTGGGAACAGTGGCTGTGCCACACCACCTAATCAAGGGTCATGGCAACTGAGGAGCTCAGTGCTTCAGATAGAATTTTCTCAGGCAGCTCAGAAAAAGTCTCTTGTAGGCAAGGATGTCATTAACCTCTATTCATGGCAGAGAGAACACAAGCTCCATCAGTGGTACAGCATTTTGTAATGCTGAGCCCATTGCTTCTACATCAAGAATTTCCCCCGAAACATGAGGATTTGGCTAGATTCTGAATTCCTGGTCCTCTTGAGGAAATAGTCAGTGAGAGTAAGAGTTTGGAGGGCCAGCCTTCTGCAGTGAGGGGCATGTCTTGTGTCTGCTGGGTCCTGTCCGCTGGGGTCTTTCAAAGTTCCTCTCCCAGTTCTCTTTGTGGACTAGGTGGTCATGAGGCCACTGTTTGCACTGACTTAGGTCCTGGGACTCACAGGAATAAACTGTTTCTATGAGGCCACCAATGCCTTATGCTGTTCTTAAACACTGTGTGACTCTCCGATTTCCCAAGTGCTTTTTTTGTTCTAAAAGAAATTTCCTAAGTAGCTTTAATAGAAATTGCAAAAATCCTGCAGAACTTTCTCTCTCTGATTTTCCGCCTTGAAAACCTGTTTATCCTGCCAAAATACCTTATGTGCTTTTGTGTGCATATGTGCCACTAATTTATAAGCAAACATCGAACATCTAAGCTTTGGCTTCAACATCTGTGCCAATGGCGGCTAATTACCAGTGTCTCTCTCCAGCAGGCTCCAGGAGTGCGGTCGGAGCAGGCACAGGAGGCCGGGCAGGGCCATATGCTGGGCTTTCACCAGATCAACAGCTCCTAATCCCTTCTGGGGCACCGTTTGATGAAAATGAAGGGCTTGGATCTTTTCCTAAGCTAACAAGCGTCGGTGGTGCTTTTAAAATCCACTAAGTCAAGAGATGAGATGCGAACACGAAAACATTCTGCAGATAAGCGTATGCTAAGGCTTTGTACTGAGCTGTAGTCTTGGCCCGGGCTGCTCTGAAGTTTCTATAAGGTGTGAGTTTTGGAAGATACTTATCTAGAAATAGCAAAGCATTATCGGAAGTATTTGGGGGCAGAGATTTTTCTCCTAGAGGAAAAAGACTAACTTGTTGGGTTTCTCATGGTGAGAGCCCATTAAATAGAATGCAGAGATGTTCTATGCCATCTAATGGAGGCAGACTGAGAGAGGTCTCAGGAGTCTTTCATGAAGATGTGTGTGTCCAAAATTAAGGTGAACAGTGGATGCTTCTTGCCAGTCCGAGGTGAAAACAGCCAGTAAATATGTTCATCTTACAAGCCCCTATGGGAGCTTTAGGGAGATATAATTAAAAACAGTCTCTTCACACCCACTCAGAAAACCTCGCCAAAAAGAATAGGGGAGAAAGAAAATAATTGTATTATGGAATCAGTATTAAACCAGAATGTGATGTACATCAGAGCAATTTGCTAAGAAATTGCATAGACAGAACGAAATTCTGCCATTTTATAGAGCCAAGCAAATCTAATCCATTTCATAGGTGTTCTTCCAATAAATCAATTTCTTCTTATTTTGAAATTTTATTTGCCCATACAGAACCCTGATTAGTTTACTAATTATTGCAGACTCCATACGTTAAGTGCTTGGGAAAGAGAGTGTCCGACCTGGTGACCTGGGGACACAAGCAGGCAAGGGAGAGCCTAGTTGGCGCAGGTTCCCTTGTCAAGTCACTGCACTGAGCTGGCGATCCCGGGCCGTCCCCTGGGGAGTTTAGCTGCAAGACCACGGAGATGGGTCATGAATTTCTCCCTGGCTGCTCATTCTTCCAGGTCCCAGCTACACAGGCTGCCTGAGAGAGAAGGGTGTGTCTTCTGTCCTGTGTATTTGTGCTGAGGAAGTCACCCAAACTCCTTAAGAACCAGGTTTTGCCTCCAGGCGGCATGAGTTCACATCCTGACTCTGTCTCTTGGTAGCTCTGTAACCCTGATGAAATGGCCTCCCTGAGCTTCACTTGGTGCATTACAAAAGAAGAAGAATACCAATTTACCTTATACAAGCACCATGAGGATTAAACGGATACAGTACGTGTTAAGTTCTGAGAACCTTACCCCGTTCCCCATAGACTGATGATTCTTAGCCCTGCTGGGATTTCAGCGGTCATTTGAATACAAGGCAAAACCAAAAATCGATCTAAGGGCACCTTAAGCGGCAGAGACTAAGCAGCATTTTTGCAAAACTATGTAAAGAATATTAAATATCCTTTAGGTTTGCACGAAAAAGGACTGTTATCTTTTTTTATAGCACTTGCTTATCTTCATATAGGTGTGTGCATTTTTCGTGCACGTGTGAGAAACAGACCATCTGATTCTGTCGCTTTTCTTCCTTGATACGGAGCTTCACATCTGTCAGGTTGAAAACAGTGCGTGGCCGGGTCCCTGCGATTGAAACAGACAGATGGATACAGTGGCAAACTCAAGGCTGGTTGGGAGTGGTGCATTCAGGTGAAACTCCTGCTTTTCTTCTAAGTAACCTTGCGATGTTGCAAGATGCAGATGCCAGAGAGGGCATGCAGGGGTGAGTCCCAGCTCTGCCGCTTATGGCTCTGTGACCCTGGGCTCGTTAATCGTGCTGCCCGGTCCTGGCTTCTTCTTAGGCACTTGGGAATGATGATAGCCCTTCATATTCCTGTTCGATAACCCAAGGACTCTCTGTAACATAAATATGGATAAGGCATGTGCAATAAAACATTTATGTTCTATAAAATAAAATATACATGAAATACACAATAACCCATAAAGCATGCCGAGAATTATACCTATGCTATGGAACATAAATATACATAATGAATATATCGTGCATGTAATGTGTATGGATATAACACTTACATGGTATATATATATATATATATATATATATATATATATAACATGCATTAAGTCCACAATAATTCATTAAAACCTACAAAGTATATGTCATACTACACATACATACTCTATATAGTACATTACTATATATCATTATAGGTTACATTTTATATTATGAATATAATTACTATATATATACTACACGGACATACTATACATACATACTATATATAGTATGGTACTTTATATAATATTTGTCATTATAGGTTACATTTTATATTTAAGAATATAATTATTATACATATATGCTACACGGACACAGAGTAGATAACCAGTACAGCCCCTCTTCATGTGACAATGTGCGGTGGTAGATATTCACATGAGACGATGAATGGCACAGACCTAGCAGTTAGGCTACTACTGACCTTACAAGGACAAGTCAGAAGAAGGATCACCTGCTGAAACTGAGGGTAAGGGGGGCAGATGAACCGCCTGCCACAGTCCTAGAATCATTCTTGCCTCCAAGAAGCCAGCTCCTTGTAGTGAAGAATGATACTGGAAACCCAAGGAGCCTGGAGACGTCAAAGGGAAGCAGTGAATGGGATTAGAAAGATGTGCGGGGAAGGGCAGAGAACCTCAGGGGGGATCACACGCTACACGTACGAACACACATGGAAACATCTGTCGCTGCGGGGGGCCAGGGAGGGGCAGGTGGAGAAACATGGCTGGGAGGCCATGGAGAGCAGCCCAGGATCCTGACCCGTGGGGGATGCGTCTGCCCTCGCACCTACAGGGCGCCTGGGTTTCTGCAGGCCCCTGCACCTGAGGCTGTGGGGGGCGGGTGTCTCATGCTGGTGCAGGAGGCTCAGGCTGGGAAGTGGGGGGTGCCCTTGACCGTGGGAAGAAAATCCGCTTCCTGAAGGCTGAGCATCTTCTGAAATACCAGCTTCCTGAAGACAAAACGTGTCACTGCTACTGAAACTGGGAGGGGCAGGACTTTAGAGAAACGATGACCGACTACTTGCTGTTTTTCAGAATAAGGAAGTTTTTTGTTTGTTTGTTTTCTGTTTGGTTTGCTTTTGCCTTTCAGAGTATCACCAGTGGAATACTTGGAAATCAACTTGGAATCTCTTCTCGGACCCTGGACTGAACCCCGGTGGCCCCATTCTCTCTCCCTACCCGTCCTGCGCCTGCCCTGGGGCTGGGGAGGAGATTGGGACCTGCAGTGAGCCCTCCCTGTCTGCTGAACTGATCTTAGCAGGTGGTCTGACGGTCTGCCTGAGGAAACCAGAGGCAGATGGGGTCGGGGGAGTTGGTTACAGTCACATCACATCCTGGAGATAGTCAGGACCTGCCTAGTCTGCCAGAACATCCGGTGGGGGTGACCTTGAAGCCAAAATTCCCCCACACCTTGCTCCTGCAACCGAATCTTTTCCTTAAATATGTTTCATCTGGTCTGGAAAATATGTATATTATATATTACACTGAAAAATTTAGAGCGGTAGATCTCATGTTAACTGTTCTTACCACCAAAGTTGTTGTTGTTGTTGTTGTTGTTATTATTATTGTTTTTTAAAAAGCCAGGTTTCTGACGTCTGCTGACAGATTGGGAGCTTTGGCTTCTCTGGGGCTGCATGCAGGGCCAGGGGACTCAGGTTGGGAGTGAGTGAGCCAGATTCCCAGCTCCCTGTCCCCGCTGCTCCCCTTACCAGCTGTTAGCCTGTGTTCCCTTTATCCAGACATTTGATCGGGAAACGCAGTGGCCCACGTTTGAGCAGCATGCTTGCCGCTCCTTGGTTGCTAACATTGTCACAAAACACAAAAACAGCCACATCAATTTGCTTTTATAATAGCTCTTCCGTAACAGGTGTGGTGAAGTCTATAAAGAGACACCCGGTATAAACACCCTGGAGGGAGAAAGAAGAAGAGGAAACGTCCCCAAATATCATCATCAATAAGTGATTTTTGTGGTTGTTTTTGTCTTGACTTTAGAAATAGCTATCAGCTCACGGAACCAAGCGTTTCCGAGGGAATGAATTCCCCAGCATGGGGGCTTAATGAGAGAGCCGATAAGTGCCTGGGGCTGCAGATCTGATTTTTTTTTGAGGCAGAAGAAAAGCTGAAATGAGGGGATGAAGTGCTACCCTGTGTGTAAACAGAAAGTGGATTAGAGAGGAAAGCGTTTATGTCCTATGAAGTCTAACAGCCACTTAAGCGGCTATGATTATTTGACAAGACAGTGTGGGCTGCTAACGGCTGCTCTGCTCTTGTCCCTCACTGCAGCTGGGCGAATTTCAATGCTAGAAGAGAAGGGGGTCCTGCTCCGGGACGGAAGGTTGCTGGGCACTCTGGGGGACCCATGGCTGGAAACCAGGTAAATGTGCAAAGTGACAGAAGCGATGGTGGCCGCTGATGTTCCCCCCAAGAGCCGACGCCACTCTGGACACTGCCTGTGACACAGTGCATTATTAAGAAATATGCATGTGGGTCTTTGTCTGTGGTTCCTGGCTCGGGGCTCCCCAAACCCTCGGGGTTTTCTAAGCGGGAGGAGCAATTTCGAGCGTCTTTTGTTGTAATAGGTGTCCTCAGTGGGGAGTCATAAAGGTGGGATGGGTGTTGTGTTATTCCTAAGGAGCCCCTTTCAACCACACAGGTGCAGGAACCATCCTAGCTCCCTGCCTCCCGGAGCTGAACTCTGCCGGGATCTCCCCTAGCACCTGTCCTCACCATGTTGCTAACACAGTCACTCTCAAATTCTCTCGCTCATGAGCGTCAGGTGCCAATTTCAGGTCAACCAACAGGGCTCGTGCCCTTCCCCTCCCTGCGACAACCTCAGCAGAGGTGGGCACCCCCGATTTCCCAGGGGAGGAGAATAAGGATCAGAGCACTCATGTCCCTTGTCTGAGTGAGGGTGGAGGGTGCCGTGAGGCTAGTTTGCATGTATTCTTGAGCTCAAGCTACTGGTTCCCAAACTGCTGCCCCTTGGAATCACCGGGGCTCTTTGAAATATGTGGATTCCTGGCTCCGACCCTTAGACACTCTGACCACATTGCTGTGAACCAAAAGGGGACCACGGGATCACCCCAGGGCGTTTCCACCGTGCAGCAAACCTCCCTCCTGGTCCTCCGGCTGCCTACATCTGCCACTTGAGGGAAAACACGTTGAAGGCAAGAGACAACGTCTTTTGATTCCTGAATTCTGGGCGAGAAGCCACAGATCTGGCACCGGGGAAACACCCCACATGCCCGATGGCTGAAGATGTCGTCAGTGCATCTGTGGGCACACACGTTTGACCAGACGAGGAGCCGGGTCCTGTCATTTCATGACCATAGCCCCACGGTTGCTGGAAAACTGAGGATAAAACACCCTGATGAAAAGTAGGCTCATTCTGGTTTGTGCTCCCAGCCCACCAAGGGGAGGACGAGGAGAAGAGGGGCAAGTGGTGCTCCCTGCAGTACCAGCACACCACGGTGCGCGTCCTCACCCAGGTCGTAGCCGAGGCGCCCAATGTGAGTCAGCTGAGCTCCATGCTGGCCCCCGACTGGCAGCTGGACATCACCGACCTCATGGCCGAGTTCATGAAGGTGGAGGAGCCCAGATTCATGCAGCTCCAAGGAGGCAGGACCCTGGTGGGCCAGGAGCCGGGGATGACCACCGACGGTGCCGGTTTCATGCACTGCTTGATGCTTTCCCCAAATTCTCAGCCCACCCTTTGCTTGTGTCCAGATACGTTAGTGTGAGTCGGTTCTGTGCAAGTGGGTTGTCTGCACATGGGAGGGAGTCATGAACGCAATACACAGAATTCATCAGCCTGTAGACGGCACATTCAGAAATTCATGTCTAACCACAGAGAAGCTTCTGCAAATTAGAGATGCTCTTGAGACCGGATTCGCACCCTTTCCCTAGGGGATGCTACTTCAAGACACACAACAAAAGCAACCTTACATCCTTGGTATTAGTAGCTCTCAACCCCAGGGCACTCAGCGACATCTGGCCAACATCTGGCCACATTTTGTTTATCGTAGCTATTTACGCACACAGAGTTCCCCAATGTCATGCTTTCTCTTTTCTTAGAGGATGATTGAAAATATTTCTTAGTTAATTTTAACAGGAGGGCTGTGAAGAGATTATAGAACAGATTATCTTTACAAAGTGTTTAAATATTCCTTGTCACGTCCCAATTTAGGGCTCACCCAAATGTGATTTTTGTACAAGCTGCTCTATTGGTACGATATTAGTCCAGGTCTGAATCCCTCTGGTTGCAAATTGATGTTTTATGAGCCGAAATGACTTTTAAAGGCCATTAAGATTCCTTTTTGTGTTGGATTTTCCCCAGCGAACTCAATGATGCTTCAAGGATCTACAATTATTACATTATAAACATCTACTCAAAGAGCAAAAATTAAGCAGGGGAAGAAGGCAAGACACCATTTCTCTAAATATTTTCAGTAAAAAAGGTTGTCAAAATATAACTACTAGTTTTGAGGAAACTGTTACATTTTCTGTGCTCTAATGGGCCAGCACCAACAGGGAGATAATATTCTTTAATTTGGGGGGAATTACCACTAAATTAAATCAAGCTCTTTGAAGAAAACAAATGACTAATATTGTATAAATCAAAGGAAGCAAAATATATTAGGTGGGTCTATTTATAGTTCCTTTTTAAAAAGATTTTATTTATTTGACAGAGAGAGAGATCATAAGTAGGCGGGGGGAGAGCAGGCTCTCTGAGCAGAGAGCCCAATGTGGGGCTCGATTCCAGGACCCAGAGATCATGACCTGAGCCTAAGGCAGAGGCTTTAACCCACTGAGTCACCCAGGTTCCCCTATAGTTCCTTGTTCTTTAATGGAGGGTGTGTGATTAAACATTAAAAAATGCTCTTCTAAACCATCTGTATTTCAACCAGTTGTCCTAGTCCAGATCATCTGTCCTAAGATCATCGGGTGCAAATCTATTATCTGACATAAGTCAGGTTTGTTGACTTATTGCTCCTAGAGAGACCCCATGTGGAGGAAATGTGGGAAATTGTTTTGCACAAAAGAGATAGGGTCTGATGGGAAGCCAGCAAGGGCTGAGGACAGGTAAGACTAGTATGAAGCACACTGTGGGCAGCTGAGCTGCCGGCGTCCATCTGGACCGTGCTGTGGACCCAGGGTCCTGCCCGCTAGTGAGACACATAACTCACACACATGGGGAATGTTGCATTATCTGAAATCCGGCATCGGAGTTAGAAATCAGATCTGCTTCTCTGTGTCAAAGTGACTTAGGTCCTCAAGGCAAGAGAGGGAAGTTCATTTTGCCTGACGGCGGGATTTCAAAGAGCAAGGTTTCTGATAATCTTGGATGTTAGAGAACAGTGTTTCTCGGGGGGTAAAAAGGTAGCAGTCCCCCAAATAAAAAGTATTCTGACACTTCAGCAATAGCTTGTCCCTGGGAGGAATGTTTCCTGCTAATGTGGCAGCTGACTTCCCCTGCATCTATCACCACAGCTAGATAAAGGGAGAGGTAGGTCCCTGCTTTTTTTCTTTTTCTTTCTTTCTTTTTTTTGGATCTGAGCTAGTTCCTACTTTCTGAAGCTTTCATTTAGCACTGAGAGCACACTTTGGGGTTTCAAGGAGGGTGGCAAACAAATGACCTGCTTACAGAGCCCCACTCCTTTTGGTAGGCATTTAACCTTTTTCTTTCCTTTTTTTCTCATTACTGATGTGTGCGACTGACCCTGGAGCTTTCTTGCTTCCTTCGAAGGTGCTCTCGCTGCTGTCCGACTCTATCCTGGCCGAGAAGATGGTGATCGTGCTGGATGAGAGCATCACCATCGCAGACCTGGGTGTGCAGCTGGTGGCCGGCTTGTCCCTTGCCCTGCAGCCTCACAGAGTGGACAAGAGAGCCATCGTCTCGGCGGTGTTGGCCCAGGACGTTATCCAGACCCCGCAGCAGGTGGGATTCCAGAATCTTTGAGTCCCCGGTCATTCGAGATCACCTCCCTCACTCTTACATCTGCGGAGAAGATCAATAGAGCACTCGTAGCTAGGACAGGAGACCCTTGAAACTCTGTTTTCTCTCTCCAGTCTGTCTGTGTCTGAGAAAAGTGCTCAGTACTTTGGGGAGATTGTCCTCTTAGATATTTCACACACTAACCATGTGTCCCAATACCACTCTGCAATGGGTTATCTGTGATGGGGGGCTCTTGGTAGACTATGACCGAAGGTTCACGTCTTCTCCTTTCCAAAATAGGTAATAATTGGTCCTTGCAAATTATATTTCTATTATTTAAAGAAGTATGGCTAATAGGCACCAGACATCTATTGTTTTATATTAATTATGGACAACTTTAAATCTCTGATCCATCTCTAAACTTGTAGCAAATCCATTGAATTATACCAAGGTCATTGTGTCCTTCAAGCATGCCAGTCCCCATAATACATCTTTTCTCAGATACTTCAAATGAGCATGTCTTTCTAATAAAGGTTGCGTGGAGTGATATTCATCTTGAACAGCAGCATGATTAGCTGCACCTGAAATCGATTCAGAAGCATCCTGTGATCTTTCAAACTCTTCGGAAAATTCAAAGTCGAATTCCGTTATATGACATTCACTAAGTTAATATACACAGGACTACGGTAAACAAATTTGCTCCTCACACCAGTGCAGTTACAACCCATTATTTATGCCAGTTAAATGTATGATAGCAACTAATCCCGATTTTAAAACACATTTATTGTTCTCCGTCTGGGTATTGGAGACATATCTCATAATAAACCACATATGTGGTTTACAAATTTGAGTATGTGCTTATAAATTTGAAGGAAATAAATTGTAACATAAAGTTTTAATTTCATTTTTCTTAGTTGTTGGATTTTGGTCAGTGATGGTTTGGTGATACCCTTAGACATTTATGACCCCAAGGATTTTTCAGTTACTGTGTCGTCATTGGGTGAAATGGTGGTGTCTGTCCAGGCAAACCTTCAGTCTAGATGGCTGGTGGTTGTCGCACAGGGTGAAGGGCAAGGGCCCTTGATTAAACTAGAAATGATGATTAGTGAGCCCTGTCAGAAGACCAAGAGGAAGAGCGTTCTTGCTGTGGGTAAAGGAAATGTCAAAGTCAGATTTCAACCAAAAATTGATGAGCACCAAGGAGGCACAAAAGACATTGAAGGCATCAGTGGATAATACAAAGACCACCTCAGTAATGCCATAGAGCGTGAAGGGAACCAGGAGGGAGCAGATCAGGAGTGGTTCCAACATGGCGCCTCTGTTGGCCATGAGGAACGTAGCAACAAAAGCACAACCGCATGGTCTCCGCAGGAAGGAAAGGATAAGTCACTCAAGATGGCAGTTCAGATGCCTTCACAAGCTTCCCCAGTCAAGGGAAATTACCAGAAACCAGTAATCTCAGTGACCTGACAGTGACCTCAAGGGGGTTGACTGACTTGGAGATAGGCATGTACTCTGCTCTGTGTCTTCTGCCTGGCCATTTTGGTCTTCTTGATCAACTGTGTGACATTTGCTTGGAAATACAGACACAAAACATTCACCTCAAGAGAGCAAGACAACATCCCCCATTCCCATGACTGGGTCTGGCTTGGGAATGAGGTGGAACTTCTGGAGAACCCCCTGGACATCACCCTCCCGTCGGAGGAGGGCACGACCATGATAGACAGGGGGCTGCAGTTCGAAGAGAGGAACTTCCTTCTCAACGGCGGTTCCCAGAAGACCTTCCACAGCCAGCTGCTCAGGCCCTCTGACTATGTCTGTGAGAAGGACCTGAAAAGTGAGCCTCTGAATCCATCAGGCCCAAAGCAGAAGCGAGTCAAGTTTACGTCCTACACCACCATCCTCCCGGAGGACGGCAGCCCGTACACCAACTCCATCCTGTTTGACAGTGAGGACAACATCAAGTGGGTGTGTCAGGACACGGGGTTGGGGGGCCCTCGGGACCTCAGAGACTACATGGAAAGGCTGCAGGACCCCATGTGAGCTCCTTTCTTACATTCATATTAACCTCTATGCCTTCTGTTTTTGGAATGGTGGAGCAGCGAGTTTGTTCAGAAATAGGGAGTGATTTAACAAAGCTTTGTTTCTGAGCAGGTGTCAGAGTCCCGGAGAACAATAGCAGCCGGGATGTAAGCCAGGATTTGATTTGCCTCTAGGTCAATTACAAGGAGATATTGGGAACCTCCTGGGACAAGATTTTTACCTGATTTCTGGGACCAGCTCAGTGATATGTAAGAAGCCTAGAACTCATGGATGTTACCCATTGTCTCAGGGCAAATGGCCACTGGGAGTTGGAAAGAATTTGGGAGTTGATATTTCTATTCTTGGGTCTTCATAAAGCACAGTGGACATCATTTGTGCACAGCCTGAGAGTAGACATATGTAAAAGATAACTGAATGTAACCCTTATTTGCAGTGAGTACTGCTCTTGATGCATGTATGCAAAGGTGCAGCTGGGTGCCAGGGGTGTGCACTGCACAATAGTAACAGGGAATGTCTCATTAAATTCTGTGCCCTCAGATCCTCATTCCCCTCACCCTACTCCATGCCCTGCGTGTGTATGGAAACTAGTTTCTCTGGCTTCCGGAATTCTTTTGCAAATATTATCAAGGGAAAAAAAAAAACAAACAAACAAAAACAAAAACCAAACTAGTCCTGTCTTCAAGATCTGTTGATTATTGTACAAGTTTTATAGTCCAGGCTCTGTCATGTCTTGCCGTTTACTGAGTGTCCATGCTGGACATCGGTTTTCTCCACCTATCATCACATCACTGTTCGGGGCAGTATGTAAATTCATACCCCTAGTTTATCTGTCCTGGTTTTCCTTGTTGAAATGTCTTATATCTGAATTGGACAAGAGGTTTTACTGAATAGAAGAGTGTCAATAAAGGAGTGCTATTTAACAAATGAGTTGTACATGAAGTTTTCTTTTTCACATGAATTCTGGGGAAATGTTGACATCACCAACACGTTTATTTTGTTTCCTCTGACCATGGTAACTTCATGGGGGACTGATGGGGCTCACTTCTTGGGGGTTCCAATCTCTCAAACTACTTTGGGCTGTATTTATGAAAGCACTGTATATAAGCATCAATTTTTTGCACCCAATCTGAACTCTAAAAATAGTATTTATGTGTACAGAAAAGGAGTTGCCAAGGAAACAGTTGCAGATGAAGCTTGCCATTTGTGTGAGTAAGGGTAAAAAGAGATAAACAGAATGATAGTCCAATCTAACAGTATGTAGACGTCCATCCATCCGATGACCAGGAAGATATTCAAAATTACTTTTGTGGTAGAGACAAAAAACTCACAGGATGTCCAGAGGAGGGATGTGAATAAGTGGCGGGGGCACACATGCACGCGCGTGCACACACACACACCCCCACCACGGGCACACACACACACACATCGCAAAAGCAAACAGCTATTCCAAGATCAAGCTATTGTTAGGAAAAACATGGCAGCTCTGGATCAGTGGCAATGAAGAAAGAAATTTCATATTGCACGATTCTTGTATAACTTATAAAATGGTATTGGAGGAACCAGAGGAAATGATCTGAAGTAAAAGAACTTAAGGGTAGGAAGATTAAGTACAATTTTTATTTATTAAGATGAAATAGCTTCTTATTTGGATTTGGGGCTAGAATAGCCCTTCTTAGTCTTGGCTAAGCCATTTATCTCCAAGAAACAAACTCTTTGGAAGGTATAATAAAAATTCTAATTTTTCTTATTCTTCATTGATGGAACAGGTAACAATCTGTTCAAAATAATAGCAACAACAACGTACTTGATTCTGTATACTTCCATACAAGAGAAGTGAATGGTAGCAGTGGTCCAAGGGTGGAAGACAGGAATTCAGATTTTTAATTTTTTTTTTTTTTTACTTTTCAGCTGAATCTGTAGTGTTTTATTTCTTTAAAAGAGGCAGATCGTAAGCGAAAATGACAAAGGTAGCATCTTAAATTCCTGTGGCCCTTACGGTTTGGCACCTCATTATTATTCTATGGTTTCAAATTATTTTGTCATACAAATTTCAATATGAAAGAAGGAGTTTAGGCCAGCACCCAGCAGAGAATGACTGCTTCAGAAATGCTGCTATTATTCTGACACTGCCTTTCAGATGCAACCCTCTTATCTTAACCCGGTTCTCCCTCCCGCCTTTGCTCTCTTACCCATGGGATGGACAGTGTCCTGTCCCATTTGCTTCCCTCGGTAGAGTCTTGCATCCTGGCTGTGCTCACAGCGAGCTCACAGGCCAGCAAGGGTAGACTTGCATATCTAAAGACCAACTCTAAGAAACAGGGTCCACAGGAGCAGGAGTGGAAAGTTGCTACAGAGTGATCTCAGGTGGCTCTGTGACCCCAAACGGCAATGACTCGGGTATTCCCAGTAGAGCACGGCGTCCTCTCTGTACCATCCTCCCTGGGAGGGGTGGTCTACACCAGCTCCCACTGTGATCTTCCTATATGCCTTGTCTGTAGCATGCCTGAGTGTTTATAAACAGGGACACTTCACTGAGCCTGTCCCCAGGAGCTGGAGTTCTGAGTCTTCTACATGTTATTACTGGGGTTGAGAACTGAGGCTGGCAAAGCTTGGAGAATGAAGCCAGGAGCCAGCCCAGAGTCATTTGATGTAAAATTAAAAGACACTGCACTGTGGGCATTGTGCCTCTAAGGCATTGTTTTCAGGATTGTCAAGGACATCGGTGTCTATTGTAAACTATGTAGAAAACATACGCATATATAAAGAAAAAAATAAAATGGTCAGAAATAACCAGTTACAATAACAACAAAGATTATTTTAAAAGACTTGCAATTGTTGGAAGATCTTCTTTGTTAGCCTTGGGGTAATTGTGTGTCTTTTGCTGGGTTTTCTGCAAAGGAGGTGGCCCCATGGTGCGTGTGGAGAGAAGTATATGCTAATCCTAACATCATTATTCAAATGAAGTCTGCACCTTCTCGAAGTTGTCTTATCTCCATTTGGATCCTTGACATTTGGCTTCAGCATAACGGGAATTCTCTTCTGAAATAGAAGCATCTACACTCAAGTTACTGGAAGAGTCATGCACAGTCAGCCAGGCCTGTCCCCTGGAAAGGGGACTTTGTTGGGTTGGGGAGCAGGGGGGTTTGCATGGTGGGTGGAGAGCCAGCAGATGTCAGCTCACAGGGGAGGGTCCTGCTGCAAGCAGCCTGAACAGCGGGCTCGGCTTGGTGCAGGGCAGACTCAGAATGCAGACATGTGGCAGTGCTGGCCATCAGAACTGGGAACAGAGCCACCCCTGAAAAGGACTTTGTGAAGAGAGATGATGTGCGGACGCTCAGTGAGACACAGTCGCTCCCGGGCAGTCACATCTGCTGCTTTTGCTAAAACCCAGTCACCATAAAGCCAAAAATTGGACTGGGGCTGGGATCCCCCTTACCAAACTGCCCCCCTCTCTCCTATGTCTGTGGGGGGTGTCATATTTGCTAAGAAGCAAAAGCATAAACATTTTGGTTTGAAACCACAGGGACTCTAAATTTCCCTGAACTTTGGCATCGACGCTCATCAAGTTAATACAATTTCCCTGGCATTGTATCGGCTCCGAAAGTTTCTTGCTAATTAGAAGCCATGGGCTATCTTCACTCTTGTTTCCCACCCACATAACAGACATTGCATCCCAAGAAGCATAACCCAGCGTGGAAAATGGACGTGAATGATGATTTCTGAAATGCGCCTCCCTGGGGTCCTACGCCGTTTGCCTAAAATGAGCAGGATTTTAGTGGTTGAGATACTCGAATTGTGGGTCTGAAGAAACAATTCCATCCAAAGTGTGGTATAGATTATATGCCTTCCAGTACTCCAGGATGGTGTAGTTTGGGTTAATTCTGGTTAATTCATCTTGAGAGCAGCCCAGTGTTGGGCATTCTTGAAGGTGTAGAAGGTGCAGAGTACCACCTAGAACACTGTGCATGCAAGAGGTCTGTCCCCTTGGTCTAGATAGGGACACTGTTTTGGAGACCAGACCATGGGGAGGGGACTATGGGGAAGAGACAGTGGAGTTGAAATCCACAGACTAAGTTCGGGAGAGATTAAGAACAGAACACACTTGACGTTTTCCCTGGGGGTAAACAGCACCCAGCAGCCCCCAGAAAAACCATGTGTATGGAGAGAAATTGACTGCCTCACTTTCATTTTGCAAACGGACCAGGTTAATCCGGACTGAAACCATCCTTATGCCTCTCCAGAACACCTGGGAACCAGCATCGAGGCAAATGGAATGATGTGTTATTGGCTTCACTGCCACTTCCGTGGCTGAGTTTTACTGTGACGTTAGGTAACGTGGAAGTCTGCTCTCTGCGTGTTTTGAGTGAAATGCTGGTTTCACTCCCTTTCCCCAGCAGGTTGTGGGGGTGGGAGCGCAGGTGGGGCCGTCAGGGGGCGACCCCATCCAACAACAGTAGCAGAGGGACGTTGCACTGCAACTCAAAACGGTAGTGAAACTGTTTTCTCCTCCACTCAAAAGCCTCGACCCACTTCTCTGTCCCTGTAAATGAGGCACAAGTGCGTTCTGATCTAAACGGTCATCCCCCAGTCCAAGCACCATCTGTCCATAGTCTACAAAGAATGCCAGTTGAAAAGGATGGGGAAGGGGAGTGATTCTCCCCTATTGACTTTGGAGTCGTGCTTTGGGATGAAGTCAGGGCTCAGGAGAAGACATTGCTGGTCAGGCTCAGACTGCATGGACGGAAGTAGCTGGGTTTGCTGCCTCTGCTGACGTCCAGACCAGGCTCCTGGGAGTCCTCACATTCCCAGCAGGGCTGTCCGCCCACCCAGTTCCCCCTCCTTCAGGGCTTCGGCAAACAGGACTGACCACATTGGGTGGATGCAGGTTGTCTGAGGTCGGTAAACTGGTCCTACACTTCTGGTCATCCAGTAGTTGGCATCGAGGCAAAAACAAGCATCCCTAGGATGTGACAGTTTTCCCATCTAAACAACTGGTGATTTTCTTTGCAAATCAGAAATAGTAAGCATGAACTAAAAGTCTTTTTTTTTAATATTTTATTTATTTATTGGACAGACAGACATCACAAGTAGGCAGAGAGGCAGGCAGAGAGAGAGGAGGAAGCAGGCTCCCCGCCGAGCAGAGAGCCCGTTGTGGGGCTTGATCCCAGGACCCTGGGATCATGACCTGAGCCTAAGGCAGAGGCTTTAACCCACTGAGCCACCCAGGCGCCCCTCCCCTCTTAAACTGTAGGACGCATGCATGCACGTGTGTGTTCATGTATGTGTATTTGCACGCACGTGTGCATAGTTTGTGTACTGTGTGGTCTGCATGTGTTTGCGGGTGTTTGTGCACATGTTTGCCTGTGTGCTTGTGGTTGTTCATGCGAGTGACTATGTGCATGTGGTTGCTCGTGTGTGCTGTGTGTGTGCCTGTGTTTGTATGCATCTCTGCGTGTGCGTGCACATGTCTCAGCATGTGTCTATGTTTGTGACAGGGCAGGGCATGGACCCGAGACCCCAGGAAGCCGATGCTACCAGGCAGGCAGAGCACTTAAAGGCTTAAGAAGAGTGCGAGAGAGCTGGGGATTCTGGTCAGATCTTTGAAGACTGGTCTAGCCACCCCAGCTGAAAAGACGGTGGGTGCCCTTGCCAAGGTCTCTCAGCCATATGTGCCCTTTTTGAAACTGACCGTGTCACCCTGGCCATTTTGGCAAATGCCGCACTTTGCTTTCAGGATGAAAAGAGAGATCTCCCTGGGAACCCAGGGCTTGTGTCGCTGGATAGGTCTTAATAAGTCCCCTCAGCCAAGCCTGCTCTTCCTCCGCACCCCACAGGAGCCCACGGGTAAATGGGCACGGGCAGGGGAGGGTCTTTGAGGAAGAGTCTGTGAAGCCTCGTGCCTGCCCCCCTCAACAGAGCTGGCAGAATATGAATCAGAAAACTCCCACATTCCCGACCCCATTCTTCCCCCAGCATTATTTCAGAACCATCAAAAATTATCTTTCACTAATAGCTTCATCCGCTTTCCATTTTTCTAATGGAAAGCAGGAGAGCCGAGCCACTGGCCGCGGAGAGTTTCTCCCGGACCTCAGTGTACGAGGAGGATGGTTAGCATAATTGCTTTCCAGAAGGGAAGAACATTGGCAATGAGACTCAAAAAGGAACAAGCACTTTGTTTAGAAGTTTGTGTGCAAACTCCAAATACTGCATTTGAGATTTTTTTTTCTGGTATTGATGTTCTTAGTACCTACTGAAGATTTCTTGCTGAACCTGTATAATTAACGTGCACTATGATGGTAGGGGCGTTGTTTGTTTTTAGAAATCTTAAAATACAGAGGAAAGCACAGGGAAGAGTTTAATATAAACCCTTCCTTCGCTGGAGACCAGGAGGTGGGAAATAATCATCCATGGGCTTTAAACTCCACTGGGAAAATAAACGTTCTCAATGTAGGGAGGCTGGAATGTTATCAGTGGATAAAACCAGTCGACGTCTGTGTTTTAGGAGAAGCACGGAAATGACTCTGGTTTTAATGGTCAGTCTGGGCCATTTGTTTAGATGAAATACGTGTATTTTATTTTAGCTGCAGATTGTCTCTGTAGAGACAGCAGAGGCTAGGAGTGGAAACCGCCTTTTTGTTCCTTGGGATAAGCTGCGTCTGATAATGAGGTGGGTGTGACTTTGAAATCCGGGGTCTGTGTGAGGCTCTCACTGTTCTACCCATTTAAACGTGTTTTATTTGTTCAGGATGGCTTAGGTCACTCCTGACTTGCCACCGCTCCCGTTATTTCTTTGGCCCCAAATCACATAAAAATGGGGGTCTCTCGCAATCCTGGTATTGTATGGCAAGACTGGAATGGAACAACCCATTCCTTTTATGAGGAAGTCTGACCAATGAATGAATGTACCAAAAGGGCAGGTGTGGGTGCTGCTTATAAAATGAACATTACCCATGCCTCTCCTGCCTCCTGACAGGGGGCTTTTCTTTCCTGTTTCAGTCCTGTTTTAGAATGTCTTGTGACTCTGGGTCCCAGGGCTTCTTGACACTGGGGTGGGCGTGTCCCATCTGAGAACAGTGTGGGTGGGTCTGGGTGGACCAGAGCTGGTGGCTGTGTCCACACCGCCACCACCCCCAACTACCTGGCCTTTTAGTTCTTTCTTCCGTTTTGAAGATCTTTACCTGCACATCTGTGCAATGGAGCTGGTCCTGCCCCCCACAGCTGCCCCCCAGACGCTGGGCTGGGCAAAACCATGGCAGCCAAACATGCACTGAGAGAAGCCAGGGTTTGCTTGTGGAAGGACTCAGGTGCTCCTTCGTGGCACAGGACACAGGACCACCACTGTATGGCCTGTGCTGGTTTCTCTCTGGTTCTCCACAACCCTTTAAAATACTCATCCTCGGGGCGCCTGGGTGGCTCAGTGGGTTGGGCCGCTGCCTTTGGCTGGGGTCATGATCTCAGGGTCCTGGGATAGAGTCCCGCATCGGGCTCTCTGCTCGGCAGGGAGCCTGCTTCCCTCTCTCTCTCTCTCTCTCTGCCTGCCTCTCTGTCTGCTTGTGATCTCTCTCTGTCAAATAAATAAATAAAATCTTTAAAATAAAATAAAATAAAATACTCATCCTCCACGGAGAGCCTTGTCTAGGACTCCTGGAGGTATACTGCAGACCACTTCTGGAATTCCAAAAGCAAATTAAAGGTCCACCACTCCCAGTGGGTGATGTGGCGGTGGGGGGCGGGGGGGGGGGGGTGCTGGAGCGGAGAGCCTAGCCACCTGCGAGGTAGGCACACCCGCAAGACGCAGCAGGGACCGTGATGGGAGTGGACGACCAATTAACGCAGAAACGATCAAACCCAGGGAAAGCCACTTAATATTTCATAGACGATCCATGCTGTTGGCAGAAAAGGGACAAGTGGCACGTTCATGGTGACAACATTGCTTCTGTCTGTGATCGCTGTTTAAACCCTACACACTGATGCAGACACCAGCTCTGTGCTCAGCCACGGTCTCAGCGCAGTGGATTGGTTCTGGACGTCTAGGGAGCTTGGGGAGGGGTCCAGACGTGGAGCTCCTGCCGACCTCTCCCGGAGGTCGGAGTCCGGGACAGCGCACGCCTCCCAGCTGCAACGTGGGACGACACACGCCGAGCATCGCCAACAAGGGGGTTCACCTGCACTTTGCATCAGAGCCTGTGTGGGGGCGTCAATGCACAGGTAGGAACCACCGAACCAGGCCTGTGTGCTTGAACTCGACTTCAGCCTGGCCCTAGCTGCAGACGGGGCTGACGTCGCTGGGCTCACGTCCCCCAACCTCTCAGCAGCTGGTTGGTCCTTCTGGCCTGGCCCCGCCCCGCCCCTTCATCTGATTAGCATAAACTAGCAGGTGTGATCTAAGGGGCCCAGATGCACTACAAAGACAGGGTCATCTCAGAGGAAATGGGAAGCATTTAGGGGGTCCCCCGCCCCCCGCGCCAGGAGCCGAGGTAAGGGACAGACCTCACTGTGGACAAAGTTAATTCTTCGGTACACAGTGGTTTCTTATGTAAACCTGAACGGAAGGGCGAATTCACCGAGGGTCAGGGGGACATTGTCTTCTCTGCAGAAATTTGAACGAGACTGTGGAGATACATACTTTGGTGGAGGTCCCCTGTCACGAGCAGTGCTCATGCTTGTCCGTCAAACGTGGCATCAGGGGATGGCTGGGCTCAGAATAGATACTGTGCTGTGGACAATGTCCCAGTTAGGACATCATTATGGTGTTCTCTTCTCTCATCCATTGTGACCCCAGGGTGTCCGAGTGCCATGCAAGGTTTGGTCTCTGTCTCCCCGGTCCCGAGGCCACTGAAGCCACAAGGAAGAGGACCCGGTCACAGGGAGAGGTTGACTTCAACCTTCAGGTTATCTGTGAGACGCTTTCCCACGGTCCCTTTGATTCTTCAAAACCTGTGGAAGCAGTTAGGTCAGCGTATCAGTATTTTGTTCTCCAGATGGGAACCCGAACAGTTAGAAATGGCCCACCAGCCAAGGGCTCTGGCAGAAGAACCAGAACTAAGATTCCACACTCCCTCGCTTCCCATGGCTCATTCCCCAAACCCCAAGTCATGAGCTCATCCCTGCCCCTGGGACTGTGACACAGCCCGTGGGAACTTCTCCCCTCTGACACAGAGTGCAGGGGACCACTGGCTATCTTTCCCTGCGTCCTTCCAGAGCTCTGGCAGGAGTAAGGCTGTGGTCATCACTACACGTGGAAAGCAAACTGTAAGTTAGTCCCTTGGGCACTAGAAGCATGAACCCTCATCATGCTTCTCACCCCACATTGATGGAGGCTCGAGGAGAGGCGCTGGGTTTGCAGGTGAGTTGGGAGCTGGACTGGGCTCGCAGACCTGGAGACGTGGAATGCAGCAAAGACCCAGCTCTAGTAAATATTCAACCGGCAGCACTTGCAGTGGCCGTCCATTTAGCATGATGTCGTGAGCTGGAAGACTGAGCACCCAGGAGCCGCTTGGAAAAGTTCAGAGCAAGTAATTAAGACTGCATTTGAATAATGTGATGAACATGCTTATTTATTTATTGTCGAGCTGCTTCAAGACACCCGACAACGTTCCTCCTTGCGGAGTGCTTGGCATCGTGGGACAGCTGATCATCATTTGGGGGAGGAATTAGAAATGTTATTTTTAACTCCCCATTATTAGAGGAAACACGCACATCTGGAGCCTTGTGAGGAGTGATTATTAGCCGTTCAGCTGAGAAATAGCCTGGTGTCCACAATGCATCGTTTTCTAATTATTTTGTTATTTTTCAATGCCTTAAATGCTACAGGCATATAAAATTCAGCTCATTTAATCTCTCTAAATTATAGTTTCTCCATCTGCCATGGTCTTACAGTTTAATAAAATCATTACTTTTTATAGACCCAGTAAAATCATAGAAACTATTTAGGGGAGATAGGATTTTTTTTTAAAGGAAGAATAAACATATCTGAACTGGAAAATAATTTTCATATTTGTCTGCAAAGGGAGTTAGGGGATTTTTACAGGGTCACTTATCAAGCTGACAAAAAGAAATGTACTTTTTATATTTTTCTTATGAGAAGTTTGGGAAGACTGTGGTATTGGGTAGTGTTTTCCACTGGAAATAGAAAATAAGGCAGATTCTTTGACCCCATAATTCAGTTCTACATCCCTAATGGCTTTGACTGCACTTAGCGATCTCTCTTTATTAAAACTGTCTGCCTCATACAGTCACCTCAGGACTCTGAAATGCTGAATAGAGGCATGGAAGGGGTCTGTATACTTTGCTGAGTTTACAGCATGAAGTAAGTCAAATCTTAACATGTGCATGGACAAAGTGTTTGACATTGGTGCCGGTAAGGAGAGGGCAGTGGTGCTAAGGTCATGATAAAGCACTAAGAAATGCACTGTCCTGTTCATGTCTTCTTTCCTTCTCCTCCTCCTCCTCCTCCTCCTCCTCCTCCTCCTCCTCCTCCTTCTTCTTCTTCTTTCTTCTTCTTCTTTTTCTTAATGACTTCTGGAAAAGCTACATGGGAACTCAGAATATGCTCTTCAACTATGTAAAAATAGATTCACCTATGTATTTCTAGAATTTCACCATCAGAATCTCAGGTTCATTGGGAATCACCCAATGCAACTTTGATTCTTTGCCCAACAACTAACACTCAAGTAGAAGGATTTACAAAACAGGGTTTTATTATTTCACAGAACAGGAGGTCTAAAGCTGGTTGGTTCAGAAGCTCTCAGATGTCTTCAGATGCCCAGGACTTCCCCATCCTTCCACTCCAGTTTCTTTAGTCTATTGGCTCCTTTGTCACCTCATGCCCCAAAATGGCTGCCAGAGCTCCTGACATCACATCCTATTACGACCATGTTTAAAAGCAGGACAAACTCAGGTGTCTCTGTAATTAATGAAAAATATCAGTATAGACGTTATTTCAGGCTCCCCCCACCAGACTCCCTCTCTGGTAATTTTGGCAAGGATTCAGTCACATGCCATTGACAAAGGAGGTCAGAAAGACTCTTCAGATAGGGAATTCTGTCAACAAAATTGGGAAGTAGAGTAGTTGGGGACAGGCAATAGAGAGAGACTTCTATATGTTTTTAGACTCGATGAAAGCATCCTCTGCTCTAAATCCTTTGACCCACAGACCTCACTAATTCAAATACCCTTAATTTGAAATTCTTGGTAATTTAGACAAGTAAGAGTTATAAATTAAGAAAATATCTGGTAACCAATGAAAAGTTGTCTTAAATAGTATAAAATGACAAAAATACAGAAATATCACAACTTCTTCCAAGGGGTGGATAAACAGACCCACATTTATTTTCTGATAAGATTGTGTCACGGTGGTCTTTTCTAGTCATTAAAAAGGTCTGAGAAAAAGTAAAATTTGGGTTTAATGCTTTTCAACCTTCTTTGCAATACTGTCGGTACCCTATCAACAATAATTACTTTTCATCTCGAATCTAGTAATTCAAATTGAAACTAATGGGAATTCATGTTTCTTCAGTTAGAGTGGTGTGAAATTGCACTGTACTTGTGATTTGAATTCTTTTTTTTTATTATTTTTTTAAAGATTTATTTATTTATTTATTTGACAGAAAGAGACACAGTGAAAGAGGGAACACAAGCAGGGGGAGTGGGAGAGGGAGAAGCAGGCTTCCTGCCAAGCAGGGAGCCTGATGTGGGACTTGATCCCAGGACCCTGGGATCATGACCTGAGCCGAAGGCAGATGCTTAACAACTGAGCTACCCAGGCACCCCATGATTTAAATCTTTAACAGAGTTTTCCTCAAAAAGGAGGTACATAAAAATCCATAAAATGGGAAATTTGACTTTGTTTTCACTAATCGGCACTTGGTCCCAGTGTGCCTGACCCAAGACTTGTCAGCTCTTCTAGAACGGCAGGTTTACAGTTTTGGGCATACAACCTGAAATCCAGGAAGAGGAAAATAAATGGGAAGGTGGAGAGGGAAAGTGCGGGCCAGCCCCTCCCACCTGGAAGGATACGCACCTGTGGGATGTTCTTCCCCAGGGGACAGCCTCACTTCCGCTGCTCTCTGAACCCTGATTACCACTTCAGATACAACAAGTGATGCCTAGGATGAATTCTTCTCCACATGGGATGGATGGAGCATCTTTCTGGCAAAAACAGGATATAAACTAAGAAAAGTGCTAAGTCATTTTACCGACCCTCTCAGGTCTTGGGATTGCTCTAATTCTCTAACCTTGCATTAATTACCTGTAAAATATAATCATATACATGCACACCATCTCCCAAGTGTCAGTTATTCAAGAGTCACATCGAGACCTTTGCCATACCCCTCCTTCCCACACCCCCTTACACCCCCTTTCCTTTCTACACTGTAGGGCTTCAGCTCATCCCCAGGGTTTCTGTTTTTTGTGGCTGTTTTAAGTGGGAGTTTAAAAGAAAAACGTAGAACAGATAATCAATGCGGCCCATTCTATTCATTGCCAACCAAAAGCCTTTTTTTCCTCTTTCTCTGCCAACCAATCCCAGTTTGGAACCAAGGACCGGAAGTCCGACCCCCAGTCCTGAGGAAGGAAGCCGTGCACCTGGGCCAGACAGGTACCATCTCCCGCCTTGCCTGTGATTGGTCTGCGCATGTGGGACCCTCCAGAGGCCAGAGAGGCACAGAGGGAAGTCAGGGGTGCAACTTCTTGGGAAACAAATAAACGAAAGTGAAACAAAATAGACAAACCGAGAAAGGAAAATAATAATAATAATAAAACTTTCCAGAACGAAAACCAGAGCTTTTCAAAAAGAAAAGAATCTTTTCTTTTTTTCTTTTCTTTTTTTTCTTGACATGTAAGCATTTCATGTGTGAAGCCCAGAAAGAAAACCAGAGCTTTTCAAAAAGAAAAGAATCTTTTCTCTTTTTTTCTTTTCTTTTTTTCTTGACATGTAAGCATTTCATGTGTGAAGCCCAGACACCAGGTGTCCAAGGAAGGAAAACCAGAAGGTGGGTGCAGGCTCAGACCTAGGACCCCGGAACCCGTGCTTCCCCACACCACCTGCCGTGTGAGCTAATTGTCATCTGTTCATTCAGCTGCTCCTTGTGGTTACCCATTCCAATGGGTTCAAAGAAATGTCCATTTCTACTTAGATTCTGATGCTCCCCCGGGGTGCTGGGTGTGATGCTCATTCTGCCTGAGCATTGACTAATAGGAAAACCAGTAGGTGCCAGAGACAGCAGGGACATTCCATCCTCGGGATGAGACGTTCTCAATGTAATGACAAGGACTGTTGGAAGAGAACTGAAATGAAAAACCCGATAGGAAAGAGACTTACTGCTTTCGGGCATCACCTAAAGTTGCATCGCCCATCCCTTGTGGGGGCAATCCACACTTTGGAAAACACCGATAAAACGGGTATTTACCAGAATCAATACTTTTGCACGTCTGAGCCTAGTTTAAAAATAGAGTATGAAGCAGCTTTTTGTGGGTGGGAAATATTGAGTTTACTCACCCTGATTTTTTTGAATAGTTTTTGTTTGTATGCACCCGAGATGAAGAAACACTATTAAAACACTGTGCGTAGGTAAGCATGGGTGTGTTGTGAACACATAGGCACTCGCTCATGAGTTCTGTTATTTCAGTTCCAAATTTAATAAGAAATCAATAGAGTTAATGATGGCGTGGACCACTTCAGGCGGTCTTCGGAAAGAACGGTAATTATGGCAGGAGTTAACAAATGAATTTTGAAACAAAGCATTGTTTTGATGTTTAAATCTGCAACAATGTGTGTGCTTGGAGATTTATTGTGGAGTGGTGAGGTGTTGTCGGAAGGACAAAAGAGCTGGCACAGAGCTTATATTTTTTGCATATTTTGCTTGTTTTAGAAATTAATCTAGAGGCAGGCTTCAGGTTTTCCTGATGGGTCTCATTGCACTGGAGACCTACTTCTCTCTCGAACCTACTTTTTTTTTTTTTTTTTTTGGCTAATCTTTAAACAATACCTTCCTCTTTTCAATCAATACCTTCCTCTTTTTAATTTGTTAGCATTCCTACAATTTTCCCCATAATTGCAATCATATTTGTACCATTACCTCTGTAATATTTACCTTAAAAGTCTTATTTTACTTAAATAAATGTATTTGAAAAGGAATTTTCTTTATGAATGGAAAACCGACCCCTTGTCAAAAATAGCAGGTAACTATGGAAATAAATAAAATAAATATAAAACACGGTGACCTAGATGCTGCTACCCGTACAAGGCTTTGAGCCTGAATTCTGCTTCCTTGATGTCTAAAAAGGAGATTCTGGAGAATGAGGAAGGATTTTAGATATACACACACCAAACAGACACCTTTTCCTTGATGTGGCTAGAAGGACACAGAATCGTGGAAAGTGAGTCTCTGAGTCACCGTGACACCTACTGTCTCACCCAGAATGATGCCTGAGTATCTGGAGTAGAGAAAGTTCTCCCCCTTTGGGATGGGCCAAGTTGGGGGGCCCACAGCATCATCCCCTTGCCCACCCCAGGGGATGGATGGGTGACCGGCGTCATCCTGTGGCGGTACAGGACGTGTGATCCAATTTGGGCCAACCAGACATTAGGAGCTGTCTTCCGAGGACTTCTGGGGACTACTTTTGATATTGATTGATTTTATTGGTTATTGATAATCATTGTCCTGCAAGAAAGCTCTACTGACGTCTGCCTTCTCATCCTGTGGTAGAGTTCTGGCACGAGGATGGGAAAGATGGCCAGGATCCAGGACCTTGATGACAAAACCAATTCTGAATTCACCTCTAGCCTTCTAAAGTAAAAAAATACATATGCTTCTGGTTTGGGGAGCTGGGGGCTGAGTTTTCTGTGTCTTGTGCCTGGACACATTTACAATCAATAAGCTTGTCTCTTGCTCATTCCCGGTGTCTGACTTCCTTCATCCTGTGATCCCATACTCTCCACTAGCACAGTCTTCCTTTCGCTGTCCTACACAAATCTCGGCCTTTTAGCTTCAAAAAAAAAAAAGGGTGTAAGGAAAACTTAAACGAGTTTAAAATCTCTTGGGATGAAACTCTGATAAAACACAAATATTACAGAAAGAATGGGAAAGACCTCCTTTAGGATGTTGTCTCAGTGTGGCTCTTGTAGCTGCATCAGGAAAGCAGCTCCTGCGATTGTTACAAAGTAACAGGGTTTATTACTGGATGTGGACTGTGGGCGGAGCAGGAGGAGGGAAGGTCTGGAAGCTGCTTGGGGAGGATGGGAGGCGACGTCACCCATGACGTCATCCCGAGGCAATAGAAAAAGGCTGGAGAAGTCTGACTAGATGTTTGAGCTTGTCCAGAGCACTGGGAGGCTCCCACACTTCTCTGCTTCCCAGTCATAATGGCTTTTGCCTCATTTTTTGTCTTGTTTGATGTGCTGTCATTGGAAGAGATCTCCGAAAAGTCATCCTTAGGATTAGAAGGGGGTAGGGGGTGGGGTTAAGTTGGCAAAAAATCATGTAGCAGAGATTTGCAGGTACTAAGGGAGGGGAAAAAAACAAGTCTGGAGCCTTCTTCCTTCCTTCCTTTATTTTACTTTTTTTTTTCCATAACATATTGGGTCATGTCTTATACTTGGGATGGTAGTTGATATGAGCTGAGTCATCTTCTGCCCAAATTCATGCTGAAGCCCTAACTCCCAGTGCGATGGTATTTGGGAGGTCATTAGTTAGATGAGGTCATGAGGGTGGGGGTCTCGCCATGGGGTTAGTGCCTTTAGAGGAAAGGAGCCCAGAGAGTTTGCTCCTGCTCTTTCTCCTGCCATGTAAAGACCCAGCAAGAAGTCAGCTGTCTACAAGTCAGGATGAGAGCTCCACCGGAAACTGAATGAACTAGAACCTCCCATTACACTTGGTAAAGACTTGCAGGGACCTTAGGTTTTCCTGGGGGCACCAATTACCTAACCATTTTAGAGGTCCACTGTTCAGAAGCCCATTTGGGGCCATTCACATGCAAAATGCTATGTGATCCCAGGCTAGGCGGGTGCTTGGAAGGGGTGAGTTGTTTTTTGTTTTTTTTTTTTGTTTTTTTTTTGTTTTTTGTTTTTTGTTTTTAAAGAAAAAAAGAAAAGAAACAAAACATTGTACATCCTTTTTTTTCCCCCCACTTCCTTGCTTTTTTCCCCCTTGAACTTAGATTTTTGTGGCATCGATTTCTCTCTAAATTCTGCAAAACCCCACCAAGAATGACAGGTCTGTGGTGGTCAGCAGCAACTTTGATGTTTACAGATTAAGTGTGAGGGAATTTGGAGCTGTCACCTAATTCTGGATTTTTCTCTATTTTTACAGTGTCTGTTTCCCCTGGCAGTGAGCTAGCTGCACTGAGATAGCCCAGGATAGACTTAACTGTGCATTAGCCAAGGGAAAATGCACACTCCTTTCAAGTAGGAGGATGGTAATCAGACTTGGGCGCTCCTCCCGGCGCTCAGGAGAAGGAAATTGAACACAACTCTCAAGCAAGGTTTCTGAGTTTGCTCCAACAATTTTACATTTTCACATGAGAGTCTCTTGCAGCAAATACCAGGCTTTAGGTTCAGAGGAAACAGACAGAGCAGAGACACCATCAGTCCACAAATCCTGTTCTGCTGTGGAGGACACAGCCTGCTGAATCCTGGGTGCTTTCAGGTTTCTGTCTTAGCACGTTCCTGACACCAAAGAGCTGGGGGATTGCGCATATTAGAGGAGAAACACCTCCTGAATGGGATAACTGAGAGTAGGAGGCTCCTGTCACTTCCTGGATTCCTTCTGGAACTTTCACAGGAGCCTGTGATATCTGTCTTGCTGCTGCGTTGCGTCTGATGCAAGGAATAGGTATGTCGGGGGAGCGCTCAGCAGACATTTTTCTGATTCTTCCGTCTTTTGGTACTGCTGGTGCAGGTTGGGGGGACGGATTCTGCCAGTCAGAGCTGGAAATGAATGCCACACTCTTATGAGAAACAAAGCGAAGGACAGGAAACGGAGATCTTTTGGCCTCAGAACAGTAACTCTGTTGTTGGAGTTAAATGTGTCTGACTTGGACGGAGACATCCAGCTGCAGACCTCCACCTGAAGTCGTCATGGCTCCCAGCAGCAAAGAGAAGCATGTTTAGCAGCTAGGCTAGTGGAAGAGAGAGGAAGAGAGAGAGGAGAGAGAGAGAGAGAGAGAGAGAGAGATTGGTAAACCAGATGTCCCAAGCTCCAGGGTCTGTGTATTTTTAGTGCCCTGGAACTATTTGTGGGTATTGACAGATTGAAATTCATAGATCTCTCCAGCTCACAGATATTGTGAAATATTTCCAAAGTCCCCAAGTTAATTTATAACCAAAGACAGAATTTCAGTCACTTATTCTATACAGTTGGAAAGGCAGCTAGTGAATCCATCTGGGCTCCTGAGGGGCATTTTGAGGACATTTGGGGAGAATTACAAATACCTCTGATACTGTTTCTCTCCACATCTATAACCAGGTTAAGAGGAGGCATCTGGGATTCGGGCATCTCACATCTGTCTAACAACATTCCCTCAACGTCATGGGCCCATGGCCTTCAGACATGATCGTGTGACTCTGAGTGGAATTTAAGGCAGTATTACACCTAAGAGAGAGATGAAGAAGAAAATGCATACAGGTCATTGACCCAAGTGACTTAGTCTGCATCACCAAGAGTAGAAATTGGAGCTGTACTTTGCAGAAAAACAGAAAACAGCCCCTAGGAACCGCATTCCTGCTGGAGAGCCCGTCTTCCTCTTCTCCCCGCTCCGCAGGGCAGCCCCCGCCCCTCCCACCCGCCCATTCCCTCCAGTGTGCTCACAGGGGCTTGTCATTCCCTGATGTGTCCAGTAGTTGCCGCTAAGAAAAGAACATTGTCACCATCCATGGAAAAGTGAAATAAGAGTATTTCCCCGGGGACCATAGTAAATGTCGCCGCGGTCTTTCAGTGATAAAAAGAAAGCTGATGTGTTCCATACATTCTCTCCCATTTTAGGCTGACGGCTTCTTTCTCATGTGTCAACCCATTCCATGTGGGAGCTAACGAGAGTGAAGGTTCTGGTAAACTTTAGAAGCAGCCAACATATGGACATTCGTGGAAGATAAATGACTTGGAGGAGCTTGTCTTTCCTACTAAGGATATGGTTTTCGTTTGATTTTCCCATTATGAAGACTCATACTCCAAATGGGAGAAAGCAGTTACCTGGTGTAAGCCAAAAGGGTTACGGTCATGAGGAATGAGGTCAATACTCGTGTTGGCCCAGAGCCTTGGGGGTGATGGTGATGGGTTCGGTTATGATCTGTCCCGTGAGGTCTTCATCTGTGCCCTGAATCCCAGCCCTGCTTCCCCACCAAAAGACGGGGGAGGAGTAGGACCACCAGAATTAACAGTCTCCTCTCTGCCCTAACCCGTTCTGTACTGGACCCAACTGCTTTTGAAGGACCCTGCAGCTTAGGAAAGAAGGGATGGACGGATGGGGCAGGGATCTCAGATCTCAAGATTCATTAAAATCGATCAGCTCCAAGCGAAATAAGTCCATCAGAGAGAGACAATTATCATATGATCTCACTCCTATGTGGAATTTAAGACACAAAACAGAGGCTCATAGGGGAAGAGAGGAAAAAATAAAATAAGATGAAATCAGAGAGGGAGACAAATCCTAAGAGACTCTTAATCCTAGGAAACAAATGGAGGGTTGCTGGAGGGGAGGAGGATGGGGGGCCTGGGGTAACTGGGTGATGGGCATTAAGCTTTTCTGTTCTGGTCTGCGTGGCAGGGGCTGATCCTGGCCGACGCTGGGTTCCAGGGTTCTGTGGGTTTAACTCACAGTCTGCATGGGTTTAACCCGCAGAGTCAGTGATGAAGGCGAGAAGCTTAGGGCAGGGAAGCAGCCAAGGCATTTTTCTTGGCACCTGCTCTCTGGGGTCTTTACAGTGTTGGATCTGCCCTCTCATGTCCATTTCCCCCCACCTCTCCGAAGTCCCGACACCAGCTGGGAGATTTCCCACACTGGCTCTGGCTCTGGGTGTGGCCTGTCTTTCAGGGTTTGGACCTCTTCTCAGGGTCCCAGACCCTGGGCTTGGTCCCAACAGCCCTGACGGTTTCTGACACTGTTGATCTCCAGTTTGCCTCACTTTCCTGTGGACTGAGCTTTTAGGGCACCTCTGTGATTAGCTCCCATATAAAATGATCTCTGTTGAATTATGTGGACAGGTTCCCTTCTCCTGATGGGACCCCACAAACACATTCCTGGCTAGGACGAGACGTTCTTTGTGAACAGTGGCAGCAATTATAAAAAATAAATATGGAGGGGCGCCTGGGTGGCTCAGTGAGTTAAAGCATCTGCCTTTGGCTCAGGTCATGATCCCAGGGTCTTGGGATTGAGCCCTGTGTCAGGCTCTCTGCTCAGCGGGGAGCCTGCTTCCCCCTCTCTCTGCCCGCCTCTCTGCCTGCTTGTGATCTCTGTCTGTCAAGTAAATAAATAAAAAATCTTTAATAATAAATAAATAAATAAACAAATAAATATGGAATGGTTCATTTGGTTTTTCATCCAATGTTCATCCCTTGGTCATTTGCTTTGGGTCAGCCATGGGAGACAGAGGTGAGGGAGACTCCGGTCCCAGCTGGAGACACTCTTAGTCACATGAGAAATGCAGTCGTGAACCTAAGCAAGTCATAAAACATGTCGATGGCCAATGACCAGTGATAGAAACCAAACCCAGCCTGTCCTCACTGGCCCAGGGTCTGAAGGTGTTTATGAACAAAAGAGAAGTCACTTTAGATACCCGCCTCACTTATTAGTGACCCACAGGACATCCATTCATGACCACTCATTCCAGAGCCAGGAAGGAGGAGGCCCTGGACACATGGGGTCATGCCCCCATCTCTCCTGCCCACCCTGGGCGGCAAGGACACGTGGACACAACTCTTCTGACAGTGAACCCTTGAGGTCAGGATCTCATCTAGGCTCTGATGCCTGCCAACCGTCCCAGTCAGTGCCCTCCCACCCTCATCCCTCATGGGCAGCCTACCAGGGTTTGGACACTTCTGCAAACATCTTCTTTCACTATTGTCTTAAAATTGTGCAATTATATTTTTTTTTTCTCTGAAGCTTTTTGTAAGAGTATACAGAAAATCCGCACCCCTTGACTTTTATAAGTTCTGCACACCCGGAAGAAATCCAGAATGTTGCCAGGGCTCCAGAAGACCCCTCAGATCCCCTTCCTGTCACTAATTTCCCCGAAAGTCACCCAACTACCCTCCCTTCTAACACTCCAACCTGACGGAAGAGTGAGCCTATGGCTTGAACAGGCACCTCATCAAGGAAGCTAAGTGGTCAGGAGACCACGAAAGGCTCTTCACTTTCCCCAAGGAACTCTGTGCAATGTCACCGCACCTGCCAGGATCGCTAAAGTGCATGGGAGGAAGACGCAAAGTATTGGCAAGGGTGTGGAGTAAGGATACTCCCTCCTCTGCTGATGGGATTCAGCTTGTAAGGCCCCTTGGCAAATTCTTTGGAAATATCTGTCAGAGCTGCATATGGGCATACCCATGACTCCAGGGTATACATACACCCTAGAAATACATACACAACTCCCCAAGACTCATACCCTAGCCCCAAATAGGGAAGCATCCAAATGCGCCTGGACCATAGAACAGGTGGACACACTGTGGTCTATTCCCTAAGTGCAAAACGGTGCAATACTTACAAGGACCCAAATTGTTGTGTGCAGTCAAGGAGGGGTGCGAGGGCCTCTGAAACAAAGAAGTGGGGCCAAAGAAATCATGATGTAGAATTGCATTTAAATGAATACATGCTTAAAGGAAATTTTATACCTCTATCAGAAATGGAAATAGGTATCACTAATCACACACACACACACACACACACACACACACACACACACATCTTCTCCAAATAGGTAATAAATGCAAAACAATGTCACTAGATTCCAGTTTGATTGCCTGACAAAGTCTCTGGCCTGAGACCACTTTTTCCTCATTAAAAACGTTTGTTGGTATTAGAGAGGTGTTCAGAATGTATTAGCATCACACTGAGAATTTATTTGAATGCAATGAAAGGGATGGTTCTTTTTTAAGCCCTGGGTGGTGATGGCAGCTGCATGTAAGCCCCACTGCTGTGACGTGCAGCCCTCTGGGAATGCAGCTGGTCACCCCAACTTCCTGGGGATGGTGAGGGTCCCCAGGTCCAAGGCCCTCTGTCTCAGATAAGGATGCATGTTCCTGACAAAAGACAAATGAGGCCATTGAAATGAGCACAAATGATTTCTAACCATCATGTAACCCTACCGTAAACCATTATTTCTGGAAACACAAAGTAACAAGGTCTTTTCAAAGCAGTTTTAACAAAGTCCAACTTTACCTTGGGTAAAGGAAATGGATGAGCTCACATTTGATGCTGTGTTAGGCTTCTTCTTGACAGTTCATTTCCCCATAAACTTTGTCCTAAAATGAGAAGACGTCTCTACTTGCCAGAAGCCCATGTCCAAGAGCCACCAAGGAGCAGGCTCCAGGCAGGGGCATGGTCAGATGACACCTGTCATCCTAACTTTTGGCTACTCTGCCTGTTGGATTCCTGCTCAGGTCTTTGCTCCTCCCATAAAATGGAAAGTCAGTAACATCCATCAGACTGTCGTGTCTCTCTTCCAGTCTTCAATTTATCTTTTGTGTGTGTGTATGTGTTGCTTTCCCCCTGTTTGGACCCCTAGAATAAGCTTAGGGAAATCCTAAAATTTCAGTTTGAAAGCATTTCTAAAAACGAGGCATTTTTAAGTTTCCTCAGATAAAATAGCAGCGATTTCCATAACTGCTCCTTACTATTTATATACCAGTCTGGGGTGGGGTTGGGGCGGGGGAAATCTCCTCTTGGGAATGCCCTTTTCTATCTTATATGGAGATGTGATAATGGGGTGAGGAATTTAAAGGTGTAATTTGCAGCTTCAGGAGTAGAGCAAAGAGAAGAGTAACCTTCATCTGAATAAAACATGCTATGAATATATGATTTCGTAAAGGAAACTATAACCTGCTCAAATATCACATATCAACCCATAGACAAGCAGACTTGGGTCCGCTACTTAAAAAATAGAAATAATTCTTACATGAAAGAAAGAGCGCTGAGAATAGAAAGAATGAAGGTGGGGCACCTCGGTGGCTCAGTCGGTTAAGTGACCAACCCTTGGTTTCAGCTCAGGTCATGGTGTCAGGGTCGCGGGATCCAGCCCCACACCGAGCTCTGAGCTTAGCTCAGAGTCTGCTGGAGAGATTCTCTCCCTTTCCTTCTCCCTCTGCTCCTCTTCCTGCTCTCACTCTCTCTCAAATAATCAAATAAATCTTCAAAGAAAAAAAAAAAGAAAGAAAGAAAGAATGAAGGTGGTCATAGCAAGCTCCCTGACAGGTGTGTCAGTAACTAAAAATCAAAGAAGTAAACTGCGGGGTACAGTCAGTCCCCAGCGCACAGCCAGGGCTCTGTGAGTGTAGTTCATTATGGTTGCCATCCCGATTCTGCCTTCTGGTTGCTACACTGAGTTACTCCAAAGGGGTCACCTTCTCGCTGAGGAATTCCTAACTGTGTCCTAAAATTGTGTGCCCACCCTCCAACCACACTCCCTCCCCCTCCTCCTCACTTTGCTCTTACCCATGGCCCTTCTGTTCCTGAGATGTCCTTACTAATACACCTGATCGTTGTCTGGAGGCCCCGCCCCAGAATATAAGTCCCCTGGCCGGTGGGGGGGGGCATTTTCCTCTGCCTTTTTTCATGTTTTATTCCCAGGCCCGAGGTGGTGCTTGACACACAGCAGAGGCTCTGGGAAGAGTGATTGTCTTCTTAATTAATATAGCTAACTGTCAACTCCAGGCCAAACCATCCACAACTCTTGAGAGAGGAGGACAGTTATGATGGGACCTTGTTCCTCCTAAGCAATCCATCCTTCCTCCTGGGAAAAGTTCTCCAGTCAACAACTGTACCTCCTTTTATTGCATCCAGCAAAATGACCTCTTTACCACCCCCATCAATCACCTTGTCTGCATTTGGGGGCTGCTGGTCTAAACTTTCACCCGCCTTCCCATCCCCAGCCGGATCTCCCTGTGGGAGGTTCTCCAAGATCACCATCCGTGCATCCACGTCTGCCTGGGATGACGCATCGTTAATTTCTGGACAGCCAATTGGTGATTCAAGTGTCCTGGAGAAGTAACGTGTGGCCATTAAAGACTCAGGTAGGGAGGCTTCCAAACAGGATGAGAAGGAGATCCAAACTGTGCCTGGTGCCCAGCTGGGAAGTGGGTAGTCCATCCGCCAGCCCGCTGATGCTGTCACAAGATGGGGTGGCAGGGGGAGGGGGAAAGGGGTGAGCCTCTTCTTTGTAACAGGCAGTTTCCGTGGGGGTCCCCGTATGGGAGACCACATGTACCTTACCCTACACAAGTCTTTCTCTTGCTGGGCTTGGACCCCCTCGGATCCTGTCCCTGGAGCTGAATGCAATCTCGTCCAGCCCCTCCCTCTGCTTCTGCTTCATCCCTCCAGCTCAGTTTCCTCATTTATAAAATAGACACAATAATAGCATCTGTTATTATTAGCACCCGCTATTAAATGTCTTAGTGCCTCATGCTTGGATCTGGCTTTGATTTGTAACTAACTATCTAAGTGTAGGCTTTTTTTCTTTACGATTTATTTCCAGCTTTCCTCTCTCTGGGTCCCTTCCCCCATCTGCCCCGGTTTCTCTCCTTGCCATAGCATTGGGTCTCACATATCATCTCTGACCCCAAGTCCCCTGGATTTCGGACTTCTGCTCCCTACAGCTCGCAGCTGTGGGGGTTCCAAAGGAGGAACAATCTTCTTTTCTAATCCTGGCTCCCACCTGAACACAAAGTGAGAATCATCTTTGTGTTCAGTCGTGGGTTTGGGGTAAAATGTACACATGTCAGTTGTAACTATTCCAGAAATCCAGAATTTCAGCCACCTGGGAGATCAGATGGACGGATTGGCTCTGCATGTCCCTGGAAGCGTAGCGGGCCCCTAGAGGCTGGGTGCAGACCCCTCCATTGCACATGCCCCTTGCACATCCCAGCGCCTGTGACTCCTGCACTAGAAGTCCCACCCCACAGTGCGGAGGCCTCATCAGTGGCCCGACTGCTACCAGTCTTGGAAGGGGTGACGCTCTCCCAGGCACAGGGCTGGATGAAAGGCATTGGTTACCCCGCAAATATCTGTTAAGTGAAGGAAGGAGTCAATGAGTGAATAGATGTGTGCACGACACCTACTCCAATGAAACAAGACTTGCTCAGGAATGAAAGTGGGTCCATTACAGGTGCCTCCTTTTGGCTGCCATGGCGCTGGGCCACCTGGATCTCCATAGGTTGCCACTTAGCTGCAAGGGGTCTGGTGAGCTGACAGTCTCCGCCTGTCGCCCTCTGGATCTGCTGTGGTTTTCCCTCTTCCCAGACAATGAGCCAACGGCTCAGCAAATCACAGCAGGGGCACAGAACGGACCAGCTCTGCCCCGTGCCCAGGACTCTGCCAACAGGCAGACTCTGCTCCTGGCCGTCCCGCTGTGTGGACTGAAACTCTCACAGATCCGTTTCCGGAATCCTCTCTGGCCAAATCTGCTTCCTCCCACTGAGATCTTCTGAGGGCTTTGCCCTCCATGAACTGCTCATACTCCTAACTGCCTCTCAACATCCACTTCCCAGAGAACCAAATGGACAAAATGTCCTTTCCCATTGGTACCTCTGAGATTCTAAACCAGCAAGGATGTTTTGAAAAACAAATATTGGATAACATGTCAAGTCTGGAAGCCCAGCCGCTACGGCTTCCTGGGAGCCACATGCCCATGTCCTCTGGGCTCTGGTCATCGCGGGAAAGGAGACTGGAGGCCTGCCAGGATTTTGTTTAGTTTCTGCTCTGGAGATTGGGAAAGTTCCCACACCCTGGGCACGATGAATGTTGTAGCCACCAAGTCTTATCTGCATGATGAATCCAAGCTCCCTGGTCTTGACCTCTGTGCATCAGCTTCTCTGAGGAGCTGGGAAACTGGACTCTTATGTATGATTAAAAAAATGCTCTCAGTCCTTTGGGGAAAAAAATTGGAAGACCACATGTTCAAGTAGACGTGTTCCATCTTCTCTTGCAAACAAGGACGATCTGGCAACACTGTCTCACATTCCTGTCGGGCAGCAAGTGCTGGGGGTAGAGAGGCGAGGTTGTCTTCTCAAAGGGCACCTTCGGTGTGCCCACGCCCCCACTCCTCACTGTTTACCCTGACATCCAGGGCAAATGGGAATTGCATTCAACACAACGTTCATACTGTGTTATTTCAAGTGGAAGCATTAAGAGGAAAGTCAGACTTATTTTGGATACTATGTCTTTACCCAAAGTGGGAAAATGAAAGGTAGATGAAGAGGACCAGTTATTTCTAGAGAAGTGGGAAAGCCCTTGCTGGTTTGGGGAAGAATTATATGCAGATCAGAAGTGCTCCCAGCACGCTTCACTCCTTACCACCCACCTGTATGTCATGACTTCCGGTCATCCAAGTTCTCTCCATGAGGTGGACACTGACACTGTCTTCAGGCCAGTGATGAAATAGGGTCATTCTAAATTCCCTGAGCGCAGTGGCCAGGCACAGACATGGATGGGGACACAGGTCAGGTCAAGGTGAATGCTTCCTCATGCTTGATCTGGTCACTTTTCCAACCCTGAATGGGTCAAATCAAGTCTCATTTAGGGAAATTATTTTATTTGAATGCAGTGCTAGAATATGATCCCAAGATGAGCTTAGGATGGCAGCCATCTCTTTGTCTAGAGTCTAGCCAAGATGGTGTGTCCTCTGTCTCAACTTTGCAGAGTTCCTCGTGTCTCAAAACTTCCAAAATTGAGTATTTGGCTGAAGCCTTTATTTCATCCCATCTATTGATGAGCAATAAGGAAGAAAATTAAAGTTGGGTAAAACTGAAAACCCTTCTTTTGCTAATGAGAGACATCTGTTTATTGATTTTTTTTTTGGTAAATGTACATTTGCTTAATAGGTACTTTTTTTAAAAAAAGAAACACCAAGCAAAGGGGTGCCATGACTTTGAAAAATTTATCAGAGTCACAGCCATTTGTTGTCATTAAACATACATTTAGTGAAGCTGCTGCTATTTACTGGGAGGAGGAAGATAGAGGGAGGCAGGAGCAGGTTTGGGAGAAGTTCAGGGCTTAGTAAGGTGCATCTCTGTGAGAGGCAGAACAGTACCCCTGACAGATGACCATGTCCCCGGGAACTTAAGTGGGACTTCGCAGAGGTGATTAAGGTTCTGGAGATGGGAAAACTATCCTAGTTTGTCCACATGGGACCAAACAGAATCACAGAGCTCCTCATAAGGGGGAGGTAGAGAAGAGGGGAAGATCAAAACAAAGGTCACAAAGAAGACAGAGCAAGAGCCCAGGAATGTGGACAGCCTCTAAAACCTGGAAAAGACCCCAAAACCAATTGTCCCCCAATGTAGCCTACCAACACCAGGATTTTAGAGCTTGGGATCTCCAAAACTATCAGATAATACATTTGTTTCCTAAAACTGCTGAGTCTATGGGGGTTTGTGTTAGCAGTGGTCAGAAGGGAATCCTATGCCTAAACACACAGCTTCCTGGATACAAGGAGAGCCCAGATTAACACAGGGCACTGGAAGAAGGACTGGGGTGCAGCCATTCCCAGCAGGCTTGAGGAATGGGATAATAGCAAGAAAGCTTGCCAATGTGTCATGTCCACCCTTGTCTTCAGTAAAAGCTTTCTCAGGTTCAAGGAACAGAGGGTATCTCCTAGGCTCTGGGGTAGCCTGAGGACACAGGCAAACATGCTACCTTCACTCTTCATCTCTTATAAGTAACTGCGGATTTGCTGGACAACATCCTTTGAGCTTTAAAAGGAAAGTAACATCCTATGAAACAGATCTTTGTTCTTGCATCAAAAACTGATGAAAAGCCCTTTCCCTCTCTTGCTCCCCTAATTCTGGAGCAAGCGTGAGCTCTTTGGTAAATTTAAGTTTTTCTCACCATCTGTATTGTGGACACCCTATACCAGCCCAGTTCCTCACCATCACTGACACATCTGGGCACTGGTCAGCTGGGAATTGGGGACAGTTTCTGTCTACCACAGGATTTAGGGACACTGGCCGGCCACCTGCTGTTTTTCCCAGAATTTTATGATATTCTATTTTACTCAGTTCAATGCAAATAATTTCTTAAAAACAATGACGTGGCACCAGGCCTGTGCCTGGCTTTGTGTTCGGTGCTAGGGACGCAGCGATTCTCGTGGTTTAAGTGAAGAGAGAGCCATGGAGGGAGGGAAGGTCCTCGGACTTTCAAAACCCATTCTGTTCGGCGTGGTCACTGGCTCTTCGCTGGGGGTGAACTTTTTGGAAGTTGTTCTATATTTCTAGCAATTTATCTCTGGAGTCTCCATTGAGTAAGACTGAATGTCTAGTACATTAGCCAGCCTCAATGTGACAAGACATCCTCAAATTTACAGAGGGCTGTCCACCACCAGATTGCCATCAGCTCTCCCTGGCCATCATCCATTGCTTATAATTAATTACAGATCTTAAAACCAAGGCACCCACTAGAGAGATAATAACTAACAGGAGCCTTTCTGTTGGAGTCTCTGTTTATGTGTGTGAATTCCCTTCCTGTCCACCAGAGAGCTCCTGGACTGGGTCTTGGTATGCAAATTCTAATTGTCATTCTTAGATCTCCTGGGCCTCTTTTTTTCCTGCACCAGGCAAAATTTTTATTTCTTGATTACTGTGTATTATTCAGATGCAAAGAGAGACAATTAGATGATCAATGGCCTTGGCCTGGATAGAACATTAATTATCATTGGGGTAAATGCCAGAATGCCTTCAGACAGCATCAAAGAAACAGCTGTTTTACTGTCAAGTTTAAAGTTTTGCATACGTGGAAGAAGAAGAAGAAGAGGAAGAAGGAGGAGGAGGAGGAGAAGGAGGAAGGGGAGGGGGAGGAGGAGGTCTCCATTGTTCAACCACTGAGCTAGAACAGGGCCAGCTCTAGGGACTGGCTTTCTGAGACAGGGTGTTCTGCTAACGGCTGAGGAAAGATGCTGGTGCTAACGTTCTTGCGATTTGTGCTTTTGATCTAAGGGCAAAGCTATGTGAAGGTGGCTGATCTTGAAAAGTCAGTTCTTACTGCATGAAGATACTCACTAAGGCTACTAAATAAGACACACTTGATTTATGTGAACACAGTAAAATTTCTAGTTCTTCCTTCCTTTAGGGTGAAGTCCTGAGCATGTTCCCCTCCTTCTCTGACCCTCACCAGCCCTCATCAGTAAACTGAGGGCTGGATAAGACCCAGGTCCCCCAAGGAATGGGTGTCCTGGCCAAACCAAAGCTCTTGAACAATTATGGTGGGGAGATTTTGCACCTGTACCCCCTCTTGGGGTTTCATGAGGTGTAATAAAATAGCAATGATTCTGAAAAGCTCTGCTGGACACTGCTGTGTCCACTTCTTTCTCAAATATCTGCTAGTCATGTAAAAAAGTACATGTGAATACATGCCCACAACGTGGTTATTTGCCTCAGTTAAACACCTGACTTCTCGTACTGATCTGAACACAATTATCTTAGCTTTATAATGGCCTCAGTCACCAAGGCTAACTCTCAAAGGGCAGTCTGGCCAGCAAACGGTGGTCCCAAATGGAGCTGGATGGTGGGGATAGAGCCCCTAGTGACATTCTATCTGCAGGAATTATTAAAAGGCTTTGAATTTACCAGAAGCTTAGCCAGCTGAAATGCGATAGAATACCACTCTTATTAGCAGGAGAGTACCTGAGACATTTTTTCCCTCATCACTCTCATTCATTTAAGGGAATGAAAATTTTGAAAAAAATGTTTATGTCCATAAAAAACTGTGGCCAAACCTGATACATCAGAACTCTTTTAAAAATTGTTTTTCAGGCAATAGCTTTGGGCAAGGCTTTTCAATAGCTTTTTCCATAGTTAGGATCTGGAAAAAAAAAAAAAAAGTCTTCGTCTCACTCTGGATTTTTAGTGACCACATCCTTTTAAGGTGAAATCCTAATTTCAGGTAACTCCTGAATAATGGCGCATTTTGGGTTTTTTTTTTTTTTCCTTTTAAGGGGCATTCAGTTGATGTCAACATTGCATTCATTTGAATTGAATTCTCTTTTCCATTTCCTTGTGTCTTCTCTGTCACTCAGGCCTTGAGGACATACTTGTACTCCTAAATCAGGAATGATTTAGGAGTTTGGGGGATACAAACTATTTGGACCCTGGGTTCTGTAATATTTCTTTTCTCTGTGTTATAATACCTAGAAAAGTAATATCAAAGCCATCCTTAGAACCCCAGGTTCTATGGGATTCTGATTGAGTGAGCAATGACCCAACACAGCTATCATCTGTCAGGAGAAGCTTCATACCTGGCTATTGATGCTGAATTTATGTTGCTGAACATAAAGTCATAAAAAGTCCCAGTTGGACTGTTTTATCAAAAGGTGTTTCTTTATTGGTCTCTCATGAGTGATTAAACTTCAAATTGGCATCAATTCATGGGGTAAGTGGGAAGGGCCGCTCGGTAACTGGGACTTAATTGTATCATCTGGTCCATTAAATGGCATTATCCGAAGTGATTTCCCGGATACATCTAAGGCATGTACCAAGTGGGAACTCTACTGTCAAGCATTTGGGAAACTACTTAAACTATTCAAAATGTCTCTAGATCTTGGCAATTGAGAAGTCAGTAAAGTGTGTTTAGCAGTGAAACAGCTGTTCTTCCTGTTCCAGCATTAAGAAATCGCTTGCAGAGGATGAATGTTCAATTAGAACCAGAGAGTTCCTTTTGTGGATCTCTCCTGGCAGGGCTGCCATGGACAGCAGCTCAGGTTGTTCACTGAGCAAGAATATCTGGGTGAAGGGGCAAGGAAGCACTGAGAGTTAGTCTTCATTATATACAATTGAATAAAAGTTGGTTTCAAATTCCTTCCCACTCCTATTGACAGGTGGGGTCTATGTCCCTGAATTTTAAATCTTGACCGACTCTAGAACTTTGATCATTGGTTATAGGGGAAGTGACTCTGTTTCAGATTTTTCAGCTTCAGCATGAAGGGGAACTTTAACTGTGCCTTGCTTGAAACATCTGCCCTTGCTGCTGAGGGCTGCTCCCAAGGATGTTAATGCCCCAGCACAACCTGTTTGATCTAGAGCATGAGTCAGCATATATTTCCTCTAAAGGGTCACAAAGTACATGTTTTAGGCTTTAGTAGACACTTATAATTTTTGTTGCTTCTTGTCCTCCCAGTCCTCTTTTCCCTTTTCCTCTGTCATCATAGCTGTTCTCTACTCCTCTCCCATCTCTTCCTCCCACTTTCATTCTCCCCCTTTAAGCATTTAACAATGTAAAAAAAAAAAAAATAGGTAGACGCACGAGCAAATAAATCTGTGTGTGCATCTTTACATACATGGAGCTGCTCAAATGCACAGATATAGCTGATAGCCATTTATTGCCAGAATAATGACAAAAACAGCCATTTTTAACCACTGGACACATTAAATATGATTACTTCTGGGCCCCATGCTTTGTGTTTCCTATTGCTGAGACCATCCACCAGTCCCGTGGAGTGAAGTACTGTGACTATTACCATTTTGCAGGTGAGAAAACTCAGGCTGAGAGAGAGGGGGTGAGTTCCCCAAGGTCTTGGAGCATACAAGTGATGGAGCCAGGACGGATACCCATCTCCTTCAGATCCAGAGCTGGTTAAACCCAGACATCAACTGACATAAGTCCATAATGGCCCTGGTCTGCCTCCCACCATCAGACACACAGAACCAGGGTGTAGAAGCTTAAGCCAGTCAGATCTAATGGTTTCCTTGATTATATTTGAGCCCATTTTGGAAAACATTATTATCTACTGGATAGGCAAAGTTTTTGCAGCTTTTTGAACTCCTGTGACAATTTCTGCGTGCACGAGAGGTAGTAAGTGATTCGTATGTGGAGAACATTAACAAAAACAATTGAACTAATAGTTTCAATTGGAGAGAAGGGTCAATTATGGAGAGCCAGAGATCGTCAGAGAGAAACATTTTGGTGTTCACACATTTTGTGCTAATGCGACAGATGATTTGCTCTTTATAGCTTAACAGAGAGTAAAGTAAATTACCCATAAAAGCAAAGAAAAGATTTTCTCTAACAAGGAATGTATTAAATATGCAAATATTTGAATACATCATAGAGCAGACAATAAAATGGGTTTGGTGCATTTCTTTGATGGAGGGTTTATAACACTGTTACAGAAATTTTGGCTGGTCGTTTCATTTTAAGGTTTTACTCCATCAAATTCTGCAGCCTCTGCTTTTACTGATTCATACCATAATGGATGTCATGATGGATACTTAAACTTTGATGGCCAGAATTTGGGGGTTGCTGAAATTGTCTTTTTAAATAAAATATATCTAGACCTTCCTTCCTTTCTTTCTTCCCTCCCTCCCTCCTCCCACCCATCCTCCCTTCTTTCTCTCTCCCTCCCTCTCTTTCTTCCTTTCTCTTTTCTCTCTCTCTTTCTTTCATTAGAAGCAAGTGCGTTAATTTGCACTTGAGACCATTTTGCTCACATTGGTAACGACTCTCATTCACAGCTGCCTTCCATTAATGCTAGCTGCAATAAAGCTAAGTCTTACAACATTAGCTGTTGAAACGAAACAGGCATATTTTTAGCCAAGGTACAGCCTGCTTGTCTGCACGGTGGCTTGACGCTCTGCTCCACATAGTCACTTGGGGCCCCAAACTCCTCCTACTTCATGGCTCCTGCATCGTCTATGACGTTGGTCCCCTGTGTTGGTCAGCAGGTGGGCAGACAGAGAGAGAGAGCGAGAGAGAGAGCAAGCGATTGTCTGGGCTAACCCGGGGAGCGGTATAACCAACTTCTTTCCGCAGTCCCCTGGGTAGAACCCATGCCCGTGATCCTGCCCAGCAGCCATGAGGACTGGGGAGTAGAGTCCGTGCTTATATCCATGCAGAAAGGAGTTTTGTTTTTTTAAGATCCGTGTATGTTTTGTGAACGCCCAACACGGAGAATCCATCTTCTCCATCTAGAATGCAGCAGGAAGCATCACAACAAACTTCTTTACCAGAATCACTGCCATGAGGGGCCCTGGGGACCGAGCGACCGTGCACTTGTGTGTTAGACTAGCATGGCTGTCAGCCACCTGAAACAGCAGACAGGTGAGGTGCAAGGACTATTTTGTGCGTGTTCTCCATCAACCCCAGCATGAGACGCAGGCTGCTCCTTGATTTCCACAAAAGCCTCCTTCACGCGGGGAATGTTGTGAGGCCGGAGACTCTCCTGAAGCCAGGAGGCAGTTGGTGAGGACGAGAAGAAAGGAAGGGTTTCTCTGTGCAAGGCCAACAGCTTCCAACTGAACATGAGGCGAGCGTGTGTGTCCACCTGCCCTTAGCGTGCCTTTGTTTCTCTTCAGTCGCGGAGACGCCCTGCCTGGCAGGGGAAAAGGAGAGGTACGTTCCTGGCAGGAATTTTGCTGTCTGCTCTTGGGAGGATACAAATTTCACGATCTTATTCATTCTTATTTTTTTCTCCTTTCATAACGTCTTCACAGTTGCCTTTTTCTTTCCTTTTTAAGATTTTATTTTTAAGTCATCTCTACATACACCCAACCTGGGGCTCGAACTCATGACCTTGAGCTCAACAGTCACACGCTGCACGGATGGAAACACCCAGGTGTCCCCAGAGTTGCTTTTTCAACCCCCTCTTCCTTACTGGATTGGAAACTTTACCTGCCATTTCTGTTATTTTCGTTGTTGGAATCTCGCCTTCCTAACCCTAAGCGTTCATCATTTTCCTAAATGCGGTTTGGCTGATGATCGATCAGTCCCAACGCCAAGGGCCACCAGATTCCTGGGGGAACAGGACGGACATCCAGGGGTTCCCCCCAGATGCCAACAGCCCTGGAGAACAGGCTGTCTTCCTCCTACATTTATTTTAGTTTGTTCTTGATAATAGGTCAAGGTCAGTACGTTCTACCAGGTCACCCAGAGAGTGGGAGCCCCTCACATTCATGCACCCCAGCTCACCTGGACGGCTCGTTGGGATGGCGCTGGTGAGCCCCACGCCCCATGTTTCCCACCCAGGGGGCCCGGGGTAGGGCCTGAAGATCGGTCTTTCTAATACATTCTCTGGACATCCCTGTGGCTCAGAGGACCATGCTCCGAGAACCACTGCATCAGAGAAGGCCCTTCAATGCTTTGGCTCAAGATCATAAACCTTAAAGATGCTTCTGCAAAAGCCTGCTTGGAGACACTTCCTTTATACGAACACTGTTCTTTAGGCCTTGAAATAAACAGAGGAAAACAAAACGGATTGCGTGTCCGGATGTCTCTTACTTGGGAAGCAGGCATCTTAAATCATCCTACCTGAATCCCCCACTTGCCGAGCCCCCTGGGACCACCGACGCGGGAGTGGGCATGAGGGCACGGGTCTGTGGAGTAAACTTGAGCAGGAGTCCTGCACCTGCCAGCATCTGGCCAGCTGTCCCCACCCACCGCTCCCGTTTCCCCCTCTATCCTTTATTTGTCCTGCCTGCTGATACCTTAAAAATAAAAATAGCTTGCCACTTTTTTAGTGGCCCGGGAGGAACAGGCAAAAATCACTGTTTACGTTCAAATTGCCATCCTCACCAAACATGGACCTCCTGAATTTTTTTTTTTAAAGCCTGAGTTAATTTAACTTCCATAGGCATCAGGATAATTTAGTGCAAAATTCAACATGTTGATATCACTCAGTTTGCTTTAGAGTGATTTCCAGGCCCCCAGAATTTACCGTCAGCCTCTTGATCAGTCCCGAGTGATTTCCCACACTTTATAGTGCCTTCTACTCAATGACACAAAGACATAAAAAGTCAGCACTGTGTACTCACGATGATGAAGTCACTTTCCCCCACAGGTTTGGTGCCACTAGAAAGAAAGCCAACATTTATGTAAAACACAATGAAAACTTTTTTTTTTTTAAAGAACAAGCAAGAAAATGATGATCTGTTACTTTCTTGGCCCAGGCTTGCTGTGGAAATGTTTCTCCCTCACGTCAATAAACTTGTAAGACCTGAGTCCCGTTTGTAATGCTGTCTCCTGTGGTCTAATAGGGCAGGACAAAGGCTGGAGGAGGCATAAATGTGTATGTCCCTTTTGAATTTACAGTATTGGATGGGCTTCTGGGCCACCCTAACAATGATTAATCCCTGGGTCTCAACATGCTACTTCTTAAAATGTTTGATGGTCCAGACCAGAAAACGGGTAAAATTTACATTTTGTATACAGAGCCATCTCAGCAAGGAAATAATAGAGAACACTGGTTGTGTGGTTTGGCAAACAAAAATCTCTTTTTACCTTGACGTTTCAAATGATGACTGTATACTATAATTCCTTTTATCTTTTTTCTTACTATTTTTATTTCCATTTACTACTATATTCCTGTTAGCACTCTCTCAGTCTATGTAAGATGACAGTGTCTCTGTAAGATGGTAGACTCCTGGTATAATTTAAAGGGTTAATGCCAAATGAATCTCATGGAAGTAATAATGCTTTTTCACTCTCAAGATATCAAGAACAGCATTTTAGGAAAAACTCCTCTATTGCATTTTTAAAATCTACTCTTTGCTTGTTGGCATGTTTTATAAAAAGAGTAAGAGGGAGAGATTTTTAAAATATACTCTTTGCTTGTTGGCATCTTTTATAAAAAGATTAAGAGGGAGAGACAAAGAAAATGAACCGAAGCGGGGAATAATTATTATCAGATTGAGATCATTCATCTCTGTGAATTACGTGGTTAGGCATCTTTAATTTTATATTCAGTATTTGATTTTTCCAAAGTCACACATTATTTCATTCTGTCAACTTTACCCTTTCTCTAATGTTCCAACCTAAACTTTTTTTTGTTTTCTAAGAACTCCCTTTTGGGAGGTATCTGGATGGTTCAGTCAGTTGAGCATCTAATTCCTGATCTCTGCAGCTCAGGTCTTGATCTTAGGGTTATGGGTTCAAGTCCCATGTTGCGCTCTACACTGTGCAGGCTACCTTAAAAAAAAAGTTACCTTTGTGTACTTTACTAGAAAGACAAAGCTTTATCTGAACTGTACCATGATCGCTCATTGGGAGTTAAATGAAATGCCGCATGCTAAGAGGAGTTAATAAAATAACACAGAAAGAAGACCCATGGCCCCCAATCTGGATGGCATGAGCCAAGTATGAGACGAGCCACTCTCCGCACCCAGGGGCCCGCGAAGCGATTGCATTTGTGATGTCAAACGTCCGGGTGTTTGCAAGCATCCTCACGCTGGGATGGGTAAATTAGACCCACCATCTGGCTGTTTGGGTGAAATTTACAGTATTCATATGTACACATTTTAAGAGTGTCATAAAGACATCTCCAGCCCTGCTCAGTTGTCTGGTTTTTCGAAGCAGCAAGAAATGATACAGGAAATGGGATGGTATTTTTAAAATGACCTTTCTCTACACCATAGCTGCCTGTGATTTACAATTCCAGAGCTCTTTTCTGGATCTAAGTTCTGGCATTTAACCCACCTGGGCTGCAGGGTTTTTTTTTTTTTTTCCCCTAAATTTCTCATGTAGTAAATTAATAGCTTTGTTCTTGTATCTGTAGATAGTGCCTTGAAGTTCTGCATAATGTTTCTCTGTCTTGTACTTTTAACTGAGCTCTAATTTTTCCCCCCACTGGGAATCTGGTCCTGGAGACAATCCCCTCAGTTTCTGGACAAGGTTTTCCACTTGTAGGCATGCTCTGAAATGCCATCAGATACAGAATCCCATGTCTGTTAGGGAGAGGCCCCTTTTGAACACGTCTTGCTCTCATTTCCACTAAAGGACATAGGGGAGGCAGGAACACCAAACCATGGCTGATGGGCATTGAGAGGAGATGGGGCTAATTGATTCCATAGCCAGAAAGGCTGGCCTTTGTTTTGCAGAATATTCTGTTTGTGTGTGGATCTGAGGTTGGAGCTTCAGGTCTTGAACCTGGCCCTTAGGACTGAAACATTGTATCCTTATTAGCTATTCTGTTGGCTCCCAGGTTGCACCTGTTTCTATTTTTTTCAGCCAGGCTTTCTGATGCCTTGGTGAGTGCATCTCAACGTCTTTGCACACCCCGGCTGGGGGCCAAGTTGCATGGGGAAGAGCATCACTTCTGGGTTAAAAGCAAAGCAAAAAACAAAAACCAGCCCCCACAAAACCACACACAAAATAAAACAAAAAATGAACAACAACAACAACAAAACCCCCAAACAACAACAGACACCAAGCATTGCAGAGTACTGTGGCAGCTAAGCAAAGTAAGCAAAGGGTTGCCAGATCCCATTAGAGAAGTATACAACTTCTTCACTGTGGGTCATGGGCGGTTTTAGGCATCTAATATATCTAACATTGTATTAGGTTCTCTTGGAACATTGCAACTAATTTTAGCCCTCTGTATTCTACCCTTCCAAAATGAGTTCTGCATTTTTGGTATCTGAAGCCGAGCTCAAGTGAGACATGCCCGTGTGTGTGTGTGTGTGTGTGTGTGTGTGTGTGTGTGAAATGTCATGACATGGGGAACACTGGTTCTTTTATCACTTTTGTGTGCGCCCAGGGTTGGTCTATGGAACTACTTTCTACACCTACTTGTTCTCTTTTTACATGAATTCCTACTGACAAGCTTTAAAAACAGTTTTGTAGTTTTTTGGGTTTTTTTTTTTTAAGTCTTTTTCCTGGTCATTCTTCCTGCTCTGTGCTGTCACTTTGTGCCCAGCACGCTCCCTTGGTAGATCCCAGCCTATGGCACTGGCGTCTTGTGTAGCTCTGGCCTAGAAAACAGCTCCCGTCTTATTTCAGGATGGAATCAGACTCCCTCATTGCTATCATCCATGCCTAGCACACAGCTGTGCCATGGAAAATGCCCATTTGATATTCATTTTTAAAAAAAGATTTTTATTTATTTATTTAAGAGAGAGAGAGCACAGCCTGGGGATGGGGGTGGGCAAAGGGAGAAGGAGAAGCAGGCTTCCGGCTGAGAGGGAACCCGATGCAGGGCTCGATCCCAGGACCCCAAGATCATGACCTAAGGTGAAGGCAGACATTTCAGCGACTGAGCCACCCAGGAATCCCTTGATATTCATTTTAGATATGAATAACTAAAGTTCCTGTGATTGGTACAAAGTAGGAGGCAATCATTCCTAGAACCCAAAGGACTCCTGTTCTCCTAACGAGCGCAAATACGAACGCACGGACTCCATGGGCTAATTATGCCTTCTAAGGGGCTTTAACCTTCCTGATGCTTGGCCGCATCGCTTGTGAACACATCACCGCACACCAGAGACATCAATTTTGTTTGCTCAAGAACTCTTACCCATTTACTCTGGGGGATCCTCCAGCCCTCTTCTTCTAGATGGGTCTTCTAGACAGATCTGTGTTGACCCCCTCATTGGGAAATCTCCCATCCAGCACCACCTGGGGTTTGCTGCCCAGCACAATGCTGCCAGAGTGGGCACACACTCGGTCCACACTTGGTTTCCTCCGCTTCCCAGATATTCCCTGAGCCTAGGTCAGCCTCATTTGCAACTGCGTGACTTCATTTGCATCTCCAAAGGACCAGGGGCCACCCCTTATTTCACTGGTCATTGCCAGATATTGGCGTGGACAATTGGGAGTCAAGGGTTGGCTTCCTTCGGTACCCTGCACGTCATTTCTTGGAGAAACAAAGGACTTATATTATGAGGAGGAAGTTGACAGGCTGGTTTGCTGCTTCTTTCCCATTTGTTGGAGAATGACTCTTTCATATGAATAATCGTATTATGGAGAATAGACCCAGCGAATCCACAGCCAGATAGCAGTGATAAGACACTTTAGGAGAGCAATTTGCATGGCCAAAAGGCAGATTCTTTTTCAAATATTTTTGCCTAATGAAATCCGGATGATTTATGTTCCTCAGTTTGATTTTTACAACCTTCAGAAATCTCCTTAAAGTTACCAAATGACCCCATGCCCACCCCACAAAGTCTTTGCCTTCGGAAATGTATAATGAGCCTCTTAATATCTTTTATTTGAAAGGGAGTTCTATCTAGTAATAAATGTTTCTGATTGCTTCATTCCTGCCAAGTATGCCGACTTTATTTATACCCCATAAGATATTCTCTCGAAACATCTGAAAACATAAAATTCTTCATAGGCATATCAGGTTATTAATATTGCCTCCTTATAAATTCTAGTCTCCCAAACTGGCATTTATTAAATACTTAAAATATGATTTTACACTGGAACTGGGATTATGCATAAGGCTCATGTTTGATTTATTTTTCTTTGAGATTAAAGGTGACAGATGACAGTTATGAGCTGCTGTTATTTAAAATATCTTCTCTCTGTAGTTCATTCACTGTCAAATTGACAAGTCTAAGAACCAAGAAAAACATCAAGTTGGAAGGGGCGTTGTTGCAGATGCCAAGTGTACACACACACACATACACACACAGAGGAGACGCTGCTTGGCGGAGGGGGAGGGCAGCAGGAGAACAGAGAAAGGAGGCTTCCCATGTGTCCCCTGAATGACTGGAAAGGGAAATCACGGCTTTATGTAGGGTAAGGGAAAAGAGAGAAATAAAGTTACTAGTTGTCGCTTATGTTTTTATTCCTGGATTATTTCTGGGGCCCTGGTTTTTCTGGTTCATTTTCTGTCTGGTTCAAGACCATGCAGTCCCGGTCCTGTCTGGGTGGGCAGTGTCTACTTTGGGCTCCAGCAACAATGCTGCACAGCAGGGTAGTGATCTCTGGTGTTCAGACTCTTGACTGTGTGACTGTGGGCAAGGCATAGGGCTCAGCTTGCGTGCTTGGGAAGGGATCAAGGACGCCAGCCTTCAAAACCCTACAGGAAAGTTGTGGGAAACCATGAGTCGTTGAAAAACATAGAAATAGTTAATACTAGTAATAGTTTTTTGTACAGATGGCTTAGATTATTCAAGGGTTCTATGCATGAAAGCTGTGACCTTTCCCCAAAGCCCGTCTATCTCCCCACAGCGCCTAGCAGACAGCCAATAAATATTAATAAATGTTCACACATTTTAGAAATTTGCAAAATTTACCTTTTATTATAATTTTAAATTAAATTAAGCTATTTAAAAATAAAAAATTATTTTTCTGAATTTATAAAATTTATAAATATTTACTAAGTAAATATAAATATGTATATGTATGCACAAAGATAGATAGATCAACCAAATTCTTAAGTTTTATGAAATACAGAAATGTCCACTATGTGTGTATGTGTGTGTCGGGTGTGTGTGTGTGTGTGTTAGGAAAGACAACACTGTCTACGCTGACAGACAGACCCAGAACCACATTACAGCTCTAATATGATAAAAATATATTTCTTGCTCCTGTGAAACCAAAAGCAGTCATGCCTGACAATCAGGGGCCTCTCCTTTGGGTGGTGTGGGCTCTGCCATCTCTGATTTGTGGGGTTTCTGCTCATTCTTGTCTCCCTAAGAGAGGACAAGCAGACCCCATCCATATGCATGTACAGGTCCGTGGCACATCTCCCTCATTCTCACACTGCACTGCTGAGAGCAAGACACATGGCAACACTGTCCCTACTTGGTGGCTGCTTCCAGCCATGACACTGCTCTGGAAGGGGGAGCACGGTATTTAGTGGACAGCCCGCCATCTTGGCCACCATGATGTGTGTTTCTTGAACCCTGGGTCAGGTCCAGTTCTCTGCTTGAGTGCCGTCCTGTCTGTGTTTATCTGTGTATGTATGTGTGAGTGTGAGTCAAGTACTAGGATCTCTATTTTTTCCAAAGTTGAAAATATATAGTTCGCCTAGTAGTTTCCTTTCAAGGATACAAATCACTTCTTTTCCTTCTCCACTGATCCATATCCAACTTCTGAATATACAGAACATTCACATTGTGTTCCTGATTTGTTCCATTTTGAGTATTTATTTCTTTTAAAAATAAAAGCATATAGCCATGGTGAATAAGATTTGGGAAGAGACGTTCTTGAGGATTTCCATGAAAACTTTTCCTTCACCTACCCACCCAGACTCCAGGCAACTCACTTGTACTCAAGAGTTAAACTTATTGAATTAAAATAAATACATTTTTCAGTGTGTAACATTGGTTGGGATTGTTGGTTATGTTGGGTGGACACAAGGGCTTTGCAGAGTCGGAAGGAAGTGGGTAGTCTGGATGAAACAGGTGCAGGTCATGGCTGCCCGGGAGGCTGAAACCCTGTGGAGATGCTATTCTGGAAACTTCTAGAAAAGCAACAGACTGGTACCTGGAATGGACTGGAAGGATGTCCTGCTGCTTTGTCCCTGTCCTAAAGCGGCACCTCCCTGGGTCGTGGGCACATGCACCAAACACCAGTGAGTGTCCACCCACCCAAGCTTTGCTGGTGGTTCCATTGCTGGGTGCAGGAGAAGTCAAGGGGCTGTTGGAAGAGAATTTGCTTGGAGAAGTCACAAGGACAACAGAGCGGGACGTTGTCCAGATGTTCACCTTCTTCTGTTCTCCACTCAAAGCTGGACACTCTTCGAATAACACAAATTAACAACCTTCAGAGTCGAACATGCCAAAGAGTCTGGCCTCTCTTTCCTGTTCTTCTGCTCAACATGGGTCCTGCTCCTCATGGGGTCAACAAATCCCCACATCACTGTTACTTCAAAGGAGGAAAACAGCTAATCTGCAGATACTATTGATTTGTGATCTGTTGTTATTCTTCCAGAATTAAAGCAGAAACCTATCGGATTATAGCAATTATCAGTGAGAACCCACGGTATTGATCTCACTTATGAAAAATACGATAATTTTGAACTTGATAAAAACAAAACAAAACAAACCCCAAACCTGAGTGAAGCTTCTGTTTTTTACTCTTTTAGACATTCCAGTTTTAGCCTCAATATCTTCCACTACAAAGAAGATCGACCAGACACTGGAGAGTTTTGGGCTTAAGTCCACCCATGTTACTTTGGCACATTTAGCTGAGGATAGGACCTGAAAAAATGTATGTTGATTATATTTTACAGGTTCTCATGAGATAACAAAGGGCAAGGGCCTGGGAACTTTTTGCATCTCCCTGCTCTGGGTTAGGATCAGTTTACCTCTGTACCCAGTACCCTACTCAGATAAGAAACCAAATTCCCAGTGGCTTCCTTGGGCTCACTAGGCTGTTCCTGATTGACTGGCCGTTTATTCCAAGCTCCTTATCATTCTGCAGGGCCCACACCCCACCTCCCCTCCTCCTCCTCCTGCGATCTAGCTGCCCAGTGTCACCAGCGCTGTCCCTTCCTTTCCTTCCGCACCAGGCATCCAGGCATCACCCTTCCCTGGAGCTCCTCCTTGCAGTGGCCCCTGCCTCTCGTCCCGCATTTCCACTTCACCTGCTCTCCTTCCGTCCTGCGCTCACAGCCCACTTGATTTTCCTCCAGGTAGTAGACATATTTGGGGATTCCTACCTGTTATTTAATTACATAAAATAATTAGACCATTTATAAATAAGAAAAATGGAGGGTGAAGAAGAGATGTGGATTCTTTGAAAGCTGAATTGAATGCATTGGAAAAACCAGATAAAAGACTAACTGCTAAAAATTTATTGTGTCAAATGAGGCATAAGAGATGAGGATGATTTCCAAAAAATCAAAAATGTGGAAGGACTTTTCACTCGATTGCTTCACGAAGTTCTCTTACTACTTGCCACATTAGAAAACCAGAAGAGGGAATTAATTGTAGCAGGTGCGAGTGTTGACCCTGAACAATGCAGGGGTTACAGACCCTGACCACCCTTCCCCCACACACCCCAAAATCCACGGATAGCTTGTGACTCCACAGAAATTTAACTACTAATAGCTTACTATTGACAGGAAGCCTTACTGATAACACATACAGTCAATTAATACAGATTTTCTATGTTCTATGCATCACACACTATATTTTTACAATAAACTGGAGAAAAGAAAATGTCATTAAAGAAAATCATAAGGAAGAGAGATCCATTTACAGCACTGTTCCATACTTATAAAATATTACCTGTAAGTTGATCCTCGCAGTTCAAACCTGTATTATTCCAGGGTCAACTGTATTCCATTCTGCCTTCGTGCAAAATCCACAGGTCACAGGATGTAAGCAAATGGTCACAACTCTGTTTAAATAAAACTTTATTTACAAAAACAGGCTGTGGGTAGAATTTGGCCCTTGGGCCGTAGGTTGCCAATCTGTTTATAGCAACTCTTACCAAGCTGGGAAGACACACGATTTGGTCTTTGAGGTCAGCCACCTCAATGCACATAAGGAGGTGCATTCTGTTTAAAGTTCCTCTTGCATCCACACACTCTCGAGAGGGTCCCAAATATTCGCGAGTATTCCGGATATCCACAGATCCCAGCATATTTAGAAATGAGTCCGTGACCCTCTGCAGAGTAGGAATGGCTGCATGAATGACAGTCTGTCCTGAGAGACCTTGTGGGAGAGGGACCAGGACTGGGCCACACGGGGGGCTTTCTTCCTGCACCAGGACCACACCAAGATGGCAGACGTAAGCCTGGGTGTCGTGGATGGCCCAGAACCAGATTCTAGATGATGAGATACATCAAGGGTGATTCTGTTTGTGGGATCATGTGTGGTCTTCGAGTGTGACATGTGGACTTCCACACCAGGTCAGGGATGTGACATTGGTCTGCAAAGGCACTGGCTGGCCCAGGCAATGAGCATTATATTATCCTTTAGAAAATTACATCACAAAAGTACTCTGGTTGCTTTAACAAAACCCACATCTGACAGTCTGGCTTTTATAAATCTTTATTTTGCAGAATTGCCTTCAGATAAGAAAGAAAGAAAAAAGTGCATATATTATTAACATTTTTTTTTTAATTCAAAAGTAGACCCCACCTGATGATCTGTTTTAAATTGCAGGAATAACACGCATCACAGTTTGTATATATTTTCAGTACGTAATTATTACTATTGCTTTGGGCCAATGGATTCTTTGTAAAAATGTGGTATAAAGTAAGTGTGATTTTTTTTTTATTCAATAAACACAAATTACAAACATTCTTTAAACTGCGTCTCCATGAACACCGCTGTGCTAGGACAGCTGCTGAGACACGGGTGCAGATATGCAAGCAATGTCACTTTGTTACAGTGTTACAAACAGAAGGCTAATTGTATCAGCTGTGTTCTCTCATTGGCTTCCCCTAGCAAGCCAGGGAAGAAGGTAGTCTGACCCATTCACATCTTCAAATAAGGAAAAATGAATCTCTTAAAAATTAAACTTCATGTGTAAGCCTGATGATTCACAGACCTGTACCTCTGGGGCAAATAATACGTTGTATGTTAATAAAAAAATTAAATTTGGGGCGCCTGGGTGGCTCGGTGGGTTAAAGCCTCTGCCTTCGGATCTGGTCATGATCCCAGGGTCCTGGGATCGAGCCCCACATCGGACTCTCTGCTCTGCAGGGAGCCTGCTTCCTCCTCTCTCTCTCTCTCTGCCTGCCTCTCTGCCTACTTATGATCTCTGTCTGTCAAATAAATAAATAAAATCTTTAAAAAAAAACTAAATTTCATACCTACTAAGTCAAATTGCTGGGAGAGATCTCCCAGCCTGTCTGACCCACAGATATCCACTGAGCCACCCAGGCACCCCGATAGGACTTATTCTTATATAAGTTGCAATGGTGTGATGGAAACCTTGTATCTCAAGGACAGGGAATGTTAATGAGGCAAGAATGTCTCCACAGCATGGAGTCAATGCTTCCCTTGTATCTGGAAGCCTGGACCAACCAGAGCCCAGGGGAGGGCACAGGGTGGTGCACAGAGCACAGGCAGCACAGAGAGAGAGAGAGCACGAGAGAGGGGCGCCCCTTCATCTGTGCTTGGGAGAGGACAGCCTGGACCCTACAGTCCTGATCCAGCCCCCTGGGGGGCAGGAGAACATGAAACTCCTGGGATCACCAGTCGGAAGCACTTGCTAGCCTACAGCCGGTGGGCACAGCTCACGGAGACCCAGGCCCTGGACAGACACCCCCGACCCATATTTTGTGCTGTCATTCTCACGAGCCCCACTTGGATGACAGGCGTCTGTGGCCATTTCCAGATCAGGGACGGTCCACAGCTGCCTGTACCCCGGTCCACGGAGAGATGCTTGAAAACTTCACTATGCAGCCACGGTGCGGCTTTTGTGTTCTTAAAAAAGGGTATTATTTCCCAGGGCTGAGCATTCTGGCAAAGCCTCCGATCGTTTTCCGAACAGGAAGAGCATTTTGAAAGTTTAGTGTTGTTTGAATCAAATATTGCCAAAATAAAACATTTCTCAGCCTCTCAATTACCGAAAAATGGTGTTTCTCCAAACGACATATCCTAGCAGGCCGCATTCTGTTTTCTAAAGAATATTGGCTTTGGTTTCAAATGTTTTCCAAAGGAAATGCTGCAAACGTTCTCTGAGGATTAAGCGACTATTTCCCCCGCCCTGAGCTGATCTCCAGCCAAACACCGCAGAGCGAGCGGTGCTGAACTTGGAAGGAGGGCAGCGCCCCCTGGTGGGGTAACTGGGACGGCTTCCGCCGGCGCCGCCCGGGTCCCTGAACCAGCAGCATCTCTCCTGCGGATGGCCTGAGGGAGCTCTCAGCCCATGACCTCCAAAGATGTACAGGAAAAACCCAGAATCACCATGCGCTCAGAGTGGATACAAAATCAAGCGTTCACCACCCAAAATCAAACTAATGATTTTTTTTTTTTTTTCTGAATTAAGCCATGTACATTATGTTTGCCCTTTCTGCGACCCCGGTGTGCAAGCCAGTGATTGTTCTAACCTCTGCTCATTTCTTTATAATTTTAACTTTTTGATCTTATTAAAAGTGTTGCTGGCAATGCTCCGCCACTGGAGAACGGTGAATGAAGTTAGGATTATCAAAACCAGTAATTAGAGGCAGATTCATTTTTATGTATTTGGTAAAACTTGCCATGTGATGGAATTAAACACCTTGTCACATCTGAAATCAATGATAATTAGAAATGATGGATTATTTGCAAGAAAGCCACGCAAAAGGAGGTAGAGTAGGCCCAATTCCAAACTTTGGAATAAATGCATGAACAATTTAATATCGACCAATTATATATGAAGTCTGCTCAACATGTCAGCACTGCCGGGGGCATGGGATTTATTAGACTAAGTAACGTAAGGTAGGATGGAGTAGAGTAAGTCTTTTTAATGAAATAATGGAACCCATTAGGTTGGGTATTATAAGTCTAAATGTGAATTATCCTCTTTATGGACACTCTCGCTTTGAGTTGTGTGTGCTGTGCTTAAGTTCTCATGCTGCAAATGCAGCCCTGAGCCCAGGATCGAAACACCCACCAAGAACGACAAATCAGATTTGGAAAAGTGGTCATCCACTTCTGCAGAGAAAGGGTTTGGGGATGTGGGGAAGGGTACTCAGGTGTCTGTAGCTGCTTGGTAATATCCAATGCTGGGATGTTAATTGCCGTCTTCTGTGAGGAGAGGAGTGTTATCAGTAAGCCTCTTCCCTCTGTGAGAGAGAGTTCATAATAAAATACTAATGAAATGTCAGGGAACAGGATGCCCAGCCACTAATTCATGCAGTAACTGGGTATGTTTGGGTGACAGAGGGCCTCCATGGTAACAGACAGAGCGGCCGGGTAAAGTCCTGCCAGGGGGAGCCTGGGTAGCTCAGTCTGTGAATCATCTGCCTTCGGCTCAGGTTATGATCCTGGGATCGAGTGCTGCATGGGGGGGTGGGGAGTCCTTGCTCAGTGGGAAATCTGCTTCTCCATCTCCCTCTGTCTCTCTCTCTACCTCAAAATAAATTATACACACACACACACACACACACACATACATATATATATATATGTATGTATATATATTTCCAGAAACATCTAAGTGCTCAGCCAAGACAGGTGTTTGTGTAGAGAAGAGATCAGGACACTGTTGATGAGATGCTGGCATCTGAGCATGGGGTGGGAACATCTGGGTGGATGCCAAGAATCTTCCCTAATCAGTCTCCTGCCTGTCTATCCAATCTTGGTTTCTGCTCTCAGAATTGGACATCATGTTCCCCGACAGTCATTTCACAGGCTGCGTTCATGAGAAGTAGCGTTTATAAACAACCTGCACAAAACTCATGGGTGACATTCATTAAATTTTGAGGGATGCACACATCCATGTGAACAAGCTCTCATCAGGACATGTAAGCTAGCCCTCACCCCAGGAAGCTCCCTCAGGAACTGGGGAGAAGGAGGCAGGGCATCAGGGTGAGCTGGGGACAGGGAGGTATTTGGTTTACTGGGAGTTCAGAGCACCCTGGCCACATGTGGGACCAGTGGTCTGCAGGGACAGGTGTGTCTCTGAAGAGCCTGAGGTGGCCTGGGCAGGTGAGTGTGTCAGGGCACAGCTTCATAGGAAGGTGAAATTTGGGTTTCATCAAGGAGGCTGGAAGCTGGAGGGATCTGCAGATTGCAGATTGCAAGCCAGGAACTGGTCTCTATCCCAAGCAAGATCCAAGCCAGGTCGTCAGAGAGGACCTCAACCAGACAGATCGGGTTGCTGAGCTTGAAGGTGGGCAGGCTAATGAGTAAGAGATGGGAAGCAGCCCAGGCCAAGGGATAAGCAGAGGGTGGAAAAGCTGTGGACAGGAAGGGGGTTCCGTGGTGCTTAGTGGATTTAATTAGATTTTTCTATGTAATTAATTTCAAATCTGTGAACACTGACAGTTTTTCTTGTGTTTCCCAGTATTTATATTTTTATATTCTTTGCATGCTTGTTTTGCTTTGTTTACTCAAGGCATTGGTTAGGAAAGCTTGCAAAATGTTGACTATTATTAGTAATACAGGAAATTTATATAATGCTTTTCTATGGTGCTGGTGGATATTTACCAGATTTAAGACATTCATATCATTTCTCAATATTTGAGGATATATGACTTCTATTTATGTTTGTTTGTTTTTTTTAATTTTATTTGTTTGGGAGAAATGTTTTGAATTTAAGCAAATGCACCAGTATACGATTTCTTACCTTTAATCTAGTTCACGTCAATAGCTCTCACTACAGTTGAGATGCTCTTGAGTCCCTGAGAGAAGTCACCTTCTGTCACAGGGAATAACTTTTAATACAGTACATTTTCTGCAAGGATTTAACCCTTGTTACCTGTTTTATAGATAAGAAGGATCGCACTCTGACATTCTTTTGAGAGCATTGATTTTCCACACTTTGTTGAGCACAGTTTGTAATCTCTGTTGACGCAGAAAACCCTTCAGTCTCTCCTTCTCTGAAACACCCCCCTCTCCTCATCTGCCCAGAATTCCCTCAGAGGAAACCTTCTCCCCTGGGGACAGGGTTTCTCTGAAGGCTTTAAGTGCATGGCTGGTTTATCTCTTATACTTTTGTATTCATCAGTTTGTGGGTAAGACAATGACCTGCTTGTTGCTTGGCGGCATTTCTTCTAGAACCTGGCTTTCCCCCTTTCTAAAATGCTCCAACTTTGAAGCTCTGGTCATACCACCTTGTCCCCTTCCTTGCTTTGATCCCTTGTAGACCTCCCAGTCATTCCTCCATATTTCTTGAAATTTTAGCTCTGGGCCAATTTCATGATCTTAATGTAAAGCATTCATCTCTTCAAGAAGTCTTTTGCATTGTAGTTTGTGGAGTGAGGTAGGAATCTATGTGCAGGAACATTTATGTATAGAAGCCCAACCTTTTTATAAACTGCTATTATTTTCCAATTCAGTGCCACGGCCAATGCTATCAAATATTAAATTCCCATTTGTGTCTAGGCAGTCAGATTACTGCATTGGTCCTTTGGGCTACCCTTGTTCCCACACCACGGTCCTAATTACAACAAGGAAATAAAGATCTTGATAATGGGCAAAAAGTCACGATTTTTTTTTGTTTTAATGTTCGTGATTATCTCAGTTATTCTGGGTTTGACAGAGCCCAGCCCCAGGCTCAGGCTTGACTCTAAGATAACACTGCTTGGAGCTACTTTCTGTTGAGTGCTAGAACCTATGAAAAGCACACAATGGTCACCAGGTGAGTGCCCCAGGCTGTGGGACACTTTCTGCCTCTGCCCTCACCAGCAGAAAATGCCAAATCTGTGGAATTGAGCGTAATAATAGCTTCTACCACATTTGCACCTTTTGAGGAAAGGTGTGTGTGAAAGCACTTAGCCCATTGCAGGGAAGGTAAGAAGCAATAGCTCATTTTACCATGATGTATGACGTCCTGGTGATGTTAGTAATGCCACACTGGCGTATGAACCTGGATTAATAAAACTAATCTATGTAAAGACCTAGCATAAAGTAATGCCTGTCAAATATTAATTTTAGGTAATTAAAACAGGTGAATTTCCTTCACTTATTTGCTTCCATAGTCGCCTAGCTTCTGTTTCTTTCTCTTTGTATGTCCATGTCAAGTGAAAAAGCTGGAATTTAGGGGGGGAAAGTATCAGAAATGAGTCTGTACTGCTTTTGGAACAACAATAATAATGTGGAAAGACTTCTCGATAGTGGGGATCTCCCTAAAACTTTACTTGGTCAAGTTCCTGAGGGTAATGTCTTTGGGAAACCTGTGGACAGGTAAAGATTGTTTTATATGGAAATTTGGGACAAGTCTGTGTGTTGTGTTATTCTAATAGAGAAGAAAACCACACAAAAACCAGAGCTACTCTTTAAGGAAAAGTAAGTGAAGGCTGCCAATTCTCTCCAGTACTATTTTCTGGTTTTTATTTTCAGTAAACTTGAAAAGTTTCCTCTCCTTGAAATGGCATCTGCCAGCAAATATAACCGCTAACTCAAATCAACATGCCTGAAAAATTTTTTTAATTAAAATGCCACAAATAAAGACAGACTCATACTTTATATTTCCTCATTTCTCTTTGTAACTGTTACCTTGTCTTAAAGCTTCTAAAATCTCAGGAGCGTTGAATAAAACGTTAAGAGGAAGGATAGATCAATGGGAAAAACACCTCGGCTTATTTTATAAGGAAGCTAGAGTAGCTACAAATGGCGACGTGGCTTTGCATATGAGAACACCCTTGTCAATATCTCTGTCTTTATAAAAACATAAAGCAGGAAGACGGAATGAGGAATGCTGGAAAGATCAGTATTTTAGAAGTGCTACGCAAATGTTTGACATTCAAGCACACATTCTGGTAACAGCTGCATACGACGTGCACGTGTATAATCCCGGACAGCAGGTCACCTTGTTGAAAGAATGGACGCACCTGGTATGAAAATAATTTGGGGGAACTTAAATCTCAAGCTGAGTTCCAGATGCCAGCCCTAATAGAAGGGAATTTATTTCAGGGGCCCATATTAAGGACTGGCTCAATTGCCAGGAAAGTTAATCATGACTAAGTACGATAGTTTGCTACACAAACTGTGTATGTACTTTAAGTATTGAGCTTGGGATATTGCCAGCCGTTGATAGCACGTGACCTGGTGGTTTCTAGACTTTGCTGTGACTTTGGATACTTCGTTGTAAGGATTTTTTTTTAATTGATGTAATTTTTATTAATAGTTGAATATTAATATTATTTTTCCCCCTACATTTAAAGGAGCTTCTGTTTGGGGCCAAGATGAAAGGACAAAGTTGGAATTTGTCTTTCTGGATGAGGCAACTTAAACAGGTGGAGAAGATCTGTGGAATTGTCTTGCCCTAGAGGATTTCCTGGCTGTAAGGCGAAAAGGCTGCAGCAGAGACCACCCACCTCTCAGTTGAAGAGACCCTAGAGACCCAGGTGTCAGGACCCCCAGGCATGGGGAGCCGAGAAGGGGGACCTTTAAGAATCAGCATTCGTACCCACATCCACCATTGCACAGGGACGTGGACTCAGCATTAGTCACAGACCTCAGCCACTCGGGAAATTCGAGAGAAAATTCTGTAAACTGACATGGAAGGCAAAGTGTCCTTTACTAGCACAACAAAGGATGAATAAAATCATGCATCTGATTTGAAAAAATGAAGACGTGCTGTTTAAAAGTTGCTGTTAAGAGAATAGACAAGACACAAATAGCCATAGTGCTCTGGAGTATGCATGGCTCTGACAAAGGACTTGGGTTCACAATTAACCCCCTCCCCCACCCCATAATAAATAGGAAGTCAGGTAACCTAACAAAAAATGTTTAAAATGGCTGTAAAATTCAGTCAGTGAGGATGCTAAGCATCATTATCCACAAGAAAAATGCAAATGAGATGCCACTCCACCCCTATTAATATTGGAATAACCCAAGTTAAAAACTGTAAGCATGTCAAATATTGGCAAACATGCAGGACAAATGAGACCTGTATACATTCCTTACGGGGATGTAAACATGCACTTTCTTTGAAATACTTGGAATCAGTTTGGTAGTTTCTTTCTAAAAAGTGATATATGCACCTACTTTAGGACTCAGCTATTACACTCCAAGGTATTTATTTACCCAAGAGAAATGAAAGCCTATGTGCATTCGACACATTTTATGTGAATGTTTATAGATGGATAAGTGGAAACATCTCAAAGGTCCCCGGACAGGTACATAGATACATTGTAGCATGTTCCTTAGGATGGATACCTCTCAGCGGTAAAAAAAAAAAAAGGATAAACATTTACGCCCAGCCACCAACAACTGGAATGGATATCCAAACAAACATGCCGAATGCAAGAAGGCAGAGGAAAGAGGCTGCCTGCTGTAGTATTTCATTTGCATAAAATTTTAAAAAATGTCAACTATACTCCAGTAACAGAAAGCCATTCAGTGGTTGCCTGGAGCAGAGGGGAAGAATCTGGAAGGGACATGGAGAAACTTCAGGAGCAATGGATACATGATCGTGGTAATACTTTCATGGGCATCAACACAGGTCAAAACGGATCTGGCCACACTTAGAAAGATGGAATTTATTATAGATCATTTATCCATCAATAATGGCATAAAAAGGGGGCAATTCTGAAGAAGGTTAAGACATCATTTAGTTGGGAGAAAATAAATTACTTGATGTAGAAGCATCTCTAACTAGGTAAGCAAATTTCTTATCTGACATGCCCAATATCAAAACGCGTAAGGTTGAGAGTATCACTTTCCTGGAGCAATTCATTTAGTAACCTATCAGATTCAAATTTTTGATAGTCTGTACATTGCCTCAAGGAAAACAAAGTAAGGACTAATCAATCATGTAATTTTTAGCTTAGAGTTGAGCTGTTGAGTTTAATTTACCAATTTATTTTCTGGAAACACTATTTGCATCTCTGAATACATGTTCAGTGGCATTTTTAATATTGTCTTTAGTGTTCCTTATGCAGAGGTGATGAGAGATATGTCATTCCCTTCTAGCGTGCCCTTCTGTCTCTGGATGGTAGCAGCTCTGGTATCTGGTGCTGCTGGTGTTGTAATTATCACGCATTAGACTCTGGGCAGTGAGCATTTTATGGTAGAAGCAGAGTCTCATTATTGGCTTTATGTGTATTCTGTTAACATGGAGGTTTTTCTTTCTTTCTTTTTTTTTTTTTTTTTTGAAACGAAAATGATATAGCTTTCCTCCTACAATGTTGGTAAAGATGCATAATTGCTCTTGTCTTAGCATGGCGTGTAATTTTGGGGCGGTAACATGCCAGGTAAGCATACCATGCCTACCCCGCCTCTATCCACAGCAGGCATCAATAATCAATCCCTACAATCCGACACGAAGCTCTGCTCTCTGACTTCCTCTCCCCACGTTTCCTGAGACAAACCCCACCTCTGGGGGGAGCATGCATGGAAGCTGAGCCCAATTTCCCAATTCAGCTCTAGAGAATTCTGTAGGCATCAATAGCTCTGCTCATGTGCAGTTATGTGACATGTGCAACATTTGTCCAATAATCAGAAAACTTATTTAAAATAACCATAGCGATGCATTTCCATTCATATAAATTCCTTTTTTTGGTGTATACATGAAATACACATTCATTAGAGAAAATTTGCAAGACACCAAGAACAACTGAGCAAAGCAATTATTGCACCTAATCCCACCATCCAGGTAAAAACCCTAACACTATCTTGAAGTGAAGTTTTGTAGATGTCTTAGAATTCACATATAGCAGGTGATAGTGTTATCTGAAGGAGTGTCTGCTTCCTGGGAAGTACACCTTTCTTCCAAACTCAGTGGTGACTGAGAAGGCTACTTGCAAATGACTCAAGAAATCAAATTTACCTGCTGCTTCATGGATTCCTGTCTGTGAAGGGAGAGAGGGATCCAGGGAAAAGTACACGCTGTGCACGTAGGAACCACTGCTCACCTAGCCAGTGGACCCGTCATCACATTCAGCAGAGGGCAAGATAAAATGCAACAGGAGAAGTACGGGAAGGTGAGAAGGTTCTATCCTGTTATGAATGAGAGGTAATTATGACAATGCAGTACATTGGAAAGACAAAAATATGTATTAAGTAAAGATATGTTTGAGTAGAATATTCATCTTCTGTGACGCCAGCGGTCAACACTCACCAGCTACTTCAAGTACACTGGGCTCTTAAACACTTCATAGTCATTCTTAGCAGACACCCAGTCCCTTGAGGTCAGAGACCGCCTTGTCCATCATCATGTTTCTGCATCTACAGTGTAGTGCTTGTGTCTAGCAAGATGGGTGAGGTTATGTTGAGAACAACCCTCTCCCAGGCTACACAAGGGTCTTGCAAACTAGGGTCTGGGGGCCACTCGAATCCACCCACTGTTTTTATAAATAGAGTTTTGTGGGAATGCAGCCATCCTTACGTTCACTCTTTTCCCAGACACCTTGCCCACTGGGAGAGTAGAGGTGATCGGTGGCCGCAGAGACCATCTGGCCTAAAAGTCTAGAATTTTTATCTGGTGCTATAAAGATAGATCTGTTTATTGGTCTGCACTTCATTTCTAGAAGCTTAATTTGGGTCTTTCTTTCCACATTGCTGCTGACACTCACACGTCCTCTTATCTTCTTGGACATATGGAGCACATTTATAACAGCTATTTTAGTTCCCTTCACTTGCTCTATTCTGTAACATCTCTGTGTCTATTTCTATTGATTGTTTTTTTTTCCTCCTTATGGATCATATTTTTCTTTGCATAATGAGAGACACATGGGTATAGCCAGTTGTTAGTGGACACGAGTGTATGCGTGAAAACAGCCCATGCTGCAGGAAGCATGGACAAGCTGTCCCAGATGAACCTGGCCCAAAGCACCAACCTATAGAATCATGAGCAAGGTAATGATTGCAGCTTTAAGCAACTTAGAGTCTGGTTGATTATCAAAAGCTAATTGGGACACCGGGTAGTTATTTACAAAAATAGTGAACTAATAGCTCATGACTCGGAAAGGAAATTTTTTTAAAGACTTGTTTATTTATTTGAGAGAGGGATTAGGCAGGGGGTCAGCAGAGGGAGGTAGAGAGAGAGCATCTCCAGCAGGCTCCTGTTGAGCACAGAGTGCCATGCAGGGCTCCATCCCACAACCCTGAGATCACGACGTGGGCTGAAATCAAGAGTCCGACCACAACCCAGGTGCCCCAGAAAGAAAAATTTTAAATGGCATCCTTCTGTATTATTGTGTTAATCTCTACACATGTGAAGAGGTGTTGATTTTTACTGTATGTCTCCCTGTCTGTGTTCTTCTTTCCAAAACTGCCATGTGGTCTTCCTGTGTTCTCTAAATATTGCCTTTGCAAATTATGAGTACAAATATTTCTAGCTGGAAGAAACCCAAGGTGTCATCGGCTCCAGGAACCATCATTGAGGGTTGGGATATCTGTGAGGGGTCAGAAGGGACAGGGTGACTTGCTGGAAACCACATGGTCACTTGGAGGCAAAGTCAGGGTTCAAACCAAGAGATGGAGAAAGGAGGACATTCCTGTGGGTGGACCATTTGGGGAAACCCAACGATGGAGACAGGAGGGACTGTTGGTTGGGGGGAAGGCTCCAGTGATGGGGCAGGTGGCAGCGATATCTGTTTTTGTTTCAGCACTGATTTTGACAGCAATAAATAGTGTAAAATGGGGACACCTGGGTGGTTCAGTCAGTTAAGCGTCTGCCTTCGGCACAGGTCATCATTTCAGTGTCCTGGGATGGAGCCCTGCATCGGACTCCCTGCTCAGTGGGGAGTCTGTTTCTCCCTCTGCTTGCTGCTCCCCCTGCCTGCACTCTCTCTCTCTCTCTCTCAAATAAATAAAATCTCAAAAATAAAAAAAAAAAACTATCAGGAGCAAGAACAGGGGGATATCCCATGAAGTAGACATCTGTACACTGCTCATGTCCACAGAAAAGCAGGGAAGGGTACCTGTGCCATTCCTTGGATGTCAAAACAAAATTTATATATCCCAACTCATTGCTAGGAGCTCTTCCATGCATCTCTTCAAGTGAAAAAACAGGAACAAGAGAAGAAGGAAACTGAGTTCCTAGAAAACAGCATCTCTCTTCAGTCTTTAATAGACTGATTTACTTATACACACATGTTCTGCTTTGCCTTCACCTCTGATATGACCTCTCCCTCTTTGTTTTACTTTCTTTGGGGTCTTAAATGTCATATTTCCTTTTTTTTTTTCTGGGGGAGAGCATTTTTGTTGTCCTTAACATAGAGATGCACAGAAGAAAATCACACAGTCTTGTGGGACAAAATCACATTTTTCCCATCCCCATAATTCCCACAAATGCCATGCGTGTGACACATAAGTTCATGTTTTTGCTCATCACGTTTCTTGTAAATAGGGCAACAGTGGTTTCATTTCTTATTCAATCTTTCCATATTGAAAGACTGACAGAGAAAACCCAAGCAATATAAAGAATGATACATTCAGTGTTTTTGTTAAAAAAGGCATTGATGAGGAAGAGAACACAGGGAAGTCACAGCCATCAGATGTGCCTGATGAGTGGCAAGCACCTGCTTCACTATTTCCAATTCCCCAAATGAATTAATTCTGGGGGAAACAACTCAAGTCTTAGTGTCTAGGCTTTTACCAAAATCTGCTAGCTCAACTGTGTACTCATTGTTGTATGAACCACAGGTGGTCATCTAGAACTCACCAGAAGTGAGGGGCAACTGACATCTGGATGAACCATCTAAAATGACCGGGTACTTCTCACACAGAAGAAGGACCAGAGAATTCAAGGGACAAGTGGAAAATGATTGACTTTAACAGAGGAGAGGTTTGTTATGGTTAAAAGATATCGGCTTGACTGTGAGAGACTCAAAATGGCTGTGGACCTCTGTGTGTAAGACGCAGGTACAGCATTGAAATTTGGGTCCAATACCCATAAATAAGAAGTCCCAGAAACCCAGTATGTTCCTTCATTTTTTTTTTCACATAAGAATTGATTTGGAATTGTACCTTTTGTATGAGTGACATCATAGCAACAATGTTATTTGAAACTGAAATTATGTATCAAGTTAAAGTAACAGCGTCGTAACTCTTCCATCCTACCCCACTCCTTATGGAGAAGTTTATGTGTGTCTGGAAAGGTTTATGCGTGCTTGGGAATAGGACTCAAATAATCAAATGTTCTGTTTTTGAGTAGCATAGAGACTGAGCAGTTTCACTTAGCCTTTGTTTTTTATCTGTTCCACTTGTTTTTCCTAAAACGATCGCCTATGATGTGATTTGTACACGACACATTATATTGTTCATATAAGATGATGTTACACAGTGTTTTCACAATAAATACTTTGGAGAGGAGTGCATGGCCACTGTGGAGTTGCGTTGTTCAGATCTCCCTTCTGGAAAGCCACTGCAAGGACCCCCAGGGTGCTGACTGCTGTCACCTACGCACCTGCACAGCACAGCCTGTGGGGCTGGCTTGGCCATGTCACCCAAGCAGAGACCTGTCCCTGGGTGGTCTGTACCCAGGAACCCTGACTGGGCTGGCCATGCTTGGGTCTGGGGTCAACCCACTTAACCCCATCCTGGTGCAGATGTCAGACCTGCCCGGATCTAAGCCTCTCCCTTCCCACTGCAGCTCCCTTTCTCTCCCCAGCAGATCTCCTCTCTGCCCTGAAATCTGTTTCCTGGAGGAATGAAGCTGATGTGGAGGATGGACCACATTCATGTCAAGGTGATCCTCTGAGGCTGGTTGTCTATGCTTGCTGGGCTGTCCTACCTGCCTTCCTCTCTATTGTAACTCAGCCTGATGGAAAAAAGCATGGACGTCATTACAGTGATTAGCTCACGTCCACGGAATTCACCTCCTAGCACTCACCACTCACTCGGTCTCACACACTTGTTTCTCCCAAAATTTGGAAAGCATGAATTACTCTCAAGCGACTCGGGAGTTCCAGATGCGTTTGCAGCATAAATGGACGGACAGTGTGGTCACTTCCTCTTGACCCACGCCCTGGCACCTGTGTCTTGCACACCCATGACGCACAGGTGTGGTTATTTTAAACGTAGAGCCACGGTGGGGTGCGGACCACGGCCATGTATCGGTAAGGCTGCACCACGTGATCTGAGCAGTCCCCTGGGGACTTTGCCTTCTCTCCTCTCTGTGGGGTTCTTGTTTTGTTTTTATATTGTTGCTGTTGTTGTTAGCATTACCCATTGATCTGGAACCTAAAACGAGAAATGGCCTTATGCATCAGGAAGCTCCTGGATTTTACACCAAATGACCTCTTCCTCCAACTTCCCCCGTATCTCACCACGACATGCGGCAGTCACTGTTACGAATCCTGAAGTTCCAGGGCACGCTAGGGCAAAACCCACTAATTGACAGGAAAACAGAGCGGGTGCCTTACACCACAGTATGGCCATTTCTTCAAAACAGTGGTGTATTAACGCCAACATGATTGGCCTCCGTGAAGCCTCCCATTTGGGTATAATTCACTCACCTTCCTCTTTTCCAGACTGGGGTGATGGTGTCTTGGGAACTGGAAAATATCAAAGTTTTGTTCTGATTCTTGCACTGTGACTTAGCAGTGCTTTGTGGAATGGTCTGGTACTTTTCACTCTGCACCTTGAATCTTTAATGGTCTAGTGTAGTGTTAATTGTCTGTACCTGGGATCATTTTAATGCAGGTTTAGATGTCTCTTACACTACAGATACAGTCTAATTAATTTTATAATAACTTGGTACAGAGATCACATTTTCTACTTTTGCTTCACGCTCAGTGATTTGTTATCTATAACAAAATCTCCCAGACAACTCTGAGAAATTAGAATGCATTTCCAGTGCAATACACAATCCTAATGTATTTCCAGAACATCTAAAAAAGCTGATAGGATTTAATGAACAATTGCATTAAATAAGAATTCATTTTTGAACCGTAAGTATTTCATATAAAATAACCATTGACTAGCATCACGACTCTGTGTTGAAATTATGAGAAAAAATACAGAACATAAACTGATGGTCACACTTGGAAAACATTTCAAATGATTTTTAAATTCTCTGTGAAGTCACGGCCTTTCTAGTTGGAGTACATCATTTCCTCATCGCGGAATGTAACAACTATGATGAAAATATGCACACACACATCTAAACATATAGTCACATATGAATATATCTGCATATGTTTGCATAATACATACTTGTTATGTACATTTCTGTACACCCTTGTGTGTGTATTCATACACATGGTTCATTTATATGCATTTATATCACACATATACATATATATTTAAATGTGAATTTTCCTCCTTAAACAAAATTCATTACTAGTCCATCACTTATCAAACTCCCCCCAGAATACAATTGGAAAACTCTGATCTCTAATTTGCATTTTATAAACATCTCTCAATTATACAAACATTGCTCTGCTAGACAATAAATCCTATGAGAGCAGAATTAAAAAAAAAACTTGTTTATACGAATAGGAATGAATGAAACAAACTGTCTCTTTTAGCAGAGGATATAGTCACTTACGTAGAAAATCCCAAGGAATCTTAAAAAAAAAAATGAAATGAGTTCAGCAAGTTTGCAGGATACAAGATCGATGCACAAACATTAATCAGATTTTTATGAATTCTCAATAAATGGCTGGGAACTGAGATTAGAAACACACTAACATTTGCAATCACTTTAAAGAAATGGGATACAGGCTTATACGTGCCAAAATGCATAGAGTATTTGTACACTGAAAATGATACGCTAATGAGAGAAATCAAATAAGACCCAAATAATGGACCAAACTACCACATTCACAGATTGGAAGATACAACACAAGGGAGAGGTCCGTGTTCCCAAAATCGATTTGTAGATTGAATGCTACTTGTATCAAGATCCCGCCCCGGTCTTCTAGCAATAGACAAGCTTAATCTAAAATTTGTGTGGAATGAGACATGTCCCAAGACAAAAAAAAAAAAAGAAGAAAGAGGGAAGTACCATTGTCCCCACTATTAAGGCTATGTAGCTTCAGCATTGGAGAATGTGGAATCGGCAGAAGGATAAATACTAGGTCGATAGAATGGAACAGGAAGGAATAAAACAAAAACCCCCAAATTTGACTCACACAAATACACTCAACTTGGTTTTGTCCAGGTGCGAAAGCAATCCGGTTACAGAAGAATATGCTTTTGAGTAAACAGAGTTGGAGCATTTGGACCAACAAACAAAAAATCTTGACCAAAACCCTTCGCTTATAAAAAATATTTATTTTAAATGGGTCATATATGGAATTACAGGTAGAAGGCAAAACTATTAAAAGGTTAGAAAAAAATTATAGATGGAAGTATTCAGCTTCTAGGGTTAGAGAAGAAATTCCTGACTTGACACTCAAAGTTGGATCAAGGAAAGGAAAAAAAAATCGTTAAATTTGATCTTCTCAAAATCACAAACATTTGCTCCATAGTAATTCCTATGAAGAGGATTAACGACAAGCCACAGACTCGGAGAAAGTATTTGCAAAATACATTTGTGATAGAAGCCCAGTATTCTGAATATCTCTCAAAACCCTAAAGAAAAATTAAACAAATAATCCAATTTATAGAGATTTTATTTACTTATTTGACACAGAAAGAGATATTACAAGTAGGCAGAGAGGCAGGCAGAGAGAGGGGGAAGCAGGCTCCCCGCTGAGCAAGCTCGATGTGGGGCTCGATCCCAGGACCCTGAGATCATGACCTGAGCCAAAGGCAGAGGCTTAGCCCACTGAGCCACCCAGGCACTCCAAAAATCCAATTTAAAATCAGGCCCAATGCATGAGCAGGCATGCCTCTGAAGAAGACATGCAGACAGGAATTAAGCCCATAATAAGATGCCCAACGTCGTTAGCCATTAGGAGAGTGGTGACTAAAACTGTAGTAAGACCGTATGAGACGCCCATCAGAAAGGCTAAAACAAAACAGTTCGAGTCTGAACACTGCATGCTGGCAAGGGTACGGATACCTTCCCTCCTACATTGCTGGGGGTAGGGGGGGGGATGGAAAAATGGTAGTCACTGTGAAAATAGATTCTTCTACAACAAAACTAGACAACAAACGCCCAAGCCAGCAATTATCGGCAGATCATTCATCCTGAGAAACAAAAACTATGTTGACATGAACACCCGCAGAGGAAGGTTCCTAGCAGCTTTTTTAGGGTAATAGTCCCCCAGCTGGAATCAGCCTAGATGCCCTTGAGTGAGGGAAGGGTTAAACCAAGGGCGGGGGGTACATACATCCAGGCCACAGGGAGAATTCTCAGCAGCAAAACTCAACAAATTGCTGATACATTCAACGGTTTGTGTTAGGCTGAGTGGAAGTAGCCAGTCCCAAAGGGCGACACAGCATATGATTTCATTTGCAGAGCATTTTGCGATGGCAGAATTGGAGCAATGAAGGACAGACCAATGCTTATCAGGGTTGAGCGACAGGTGGCAAGGGGTGAGGAGATGTGAATGTGTAAACAGGTATCGGGAGGAATCCTGATGTGGTGGAAACATCCTCACCGTGGTGGTGGATACAGGAATCTATACACATGATAAAACCACACAGACACACACACACATATGCACACACACACAGAGTTGGAAAAAGCAGGAAATCTGAATGAGATTGGTGGACTGTATGGATGTACGGAATTTTGATGTGATCATTGCTTTAGTTTTGCCAGACGTTACCACTAAGACAAATTGGATATGACGCATATGGTATTTTCCGTATTATTTCTTACACCTTTATATAAATGATGATTAGACTTAACGGAATTCATTAAGTTTAGCAAGTTTGTAGGATACAAGATCAATGCACAAACATTAATCAGATTTTTATATATTAGCAATCCATGAGTGGGAACTGAGATTAAAAACACACTACAATTTACAATTGCTCTAAAGAAACAGGATACAGGTTTATACTGTTTGGTACTTTGTCTAAGTAGCAAACGTATCTGTTAATGAGGAAGAACTGAAGAAAGGGCACTAATCCACAAGATTAGAAACACAATTCTATAAGTTCCTCCACAGATCCAAAAGGGGGCGGTCCTTTTCCACAAAGATACAATCACCCCTGTCTCTGCAGGTGCCTTCCCTGATACCCACGGGTCTCCCTGGGTCTCTCCCCCAGGGTTTCTGTTTCCTTAGCTCATGGTTCTTCCGTCTCTGACTGATTCATGGGTGACGATTGATGAGACGACACAGCCCTTCTCTCCCTTTGCAGCAGGGCTCCCGGGATGGAGCCCAGACCAGATGGACTGGGGCTCGCGATTCTCCCCTGTGGCTATTGGTCTGTCCTCTTCCTGTGCCTGCTGATTTCCCTTCATTTTCATCGTTAATCGACCATAATATAGAACTGAAAAAAAAAGTTATTTATCATTATTGAATAGTTTCCTATTTCTTATCCTTAAATATGTACACAGAAAATTTTGTATGTCTCTAAGTCTATGCTAAATTATTATGGTTTTACTTATGAGACCTATCATTTTCTTTTCTCATAGGGGATGATCCTAGAAAAAGAGGAAAAACATAGATTTTGAATGCCATCACTAAGTATTTCATCCATCCAGACACTTCCTTGCAAAAAAAAAAAAAAATCACAATTACCATTATCGCTAACCATGTATATATAACAAGAGCTACCAAGTTAAACAAGACGGCTCTGGGAAGTATGTACCCAGTTCTGGAGACAGACTTCCTTGGCTCTCCCAAATCAGACACAGAGTGGGTTTTGTCAAATATTTACTTAATTTTAGATCAGCAAATGCAATTTGGCTTCCCTGAATGACTTACTTGAGGAAAATGTCACTGCTTCAAGCTGAACTTTTCCAGTGAAATTTGCAAGCGATTATGTAATGATGCAAATTATCATCAAGCAATTCTGTCAAAAGTGGTAATAGGACTCCAAAAATTAGCTGTGGTGAAAAACAAAATCGGTATTTTTAAAAAATAATTTCAGTAGTTTGGAAAAAGGAATACAGATTCCTTCTTTGGTTCTGGATATGGGAAAAGTTATAACACAAAATGAGTCTCAAGTACTCAAGCTTCAATTAAAAGCTGTCCTCCCGGTGATTACCCTAAACTTCTAGCCCAGCTTTCCTTGACACAGTCTTTACAACACTAGAGATGTGAACTCACGGGTTAGAAACGTGCATATACCGATGGCAGCCTGTCGCCTGTTTGAAATGGGAAGGGGCCGGAGTCCTGCGGTCAGCAGGCTGTCCATGGACAGATAGCTCAGGTCGGGGGGTGACACCAGGACAAGTGTCTGGATATCTGTGTGTCTGTGGGCAATCATTTAAGCCCCCAAGTCTCCATTTCTGAATCTGTAAAATGGGACTATTTAATAGGTATGTCCTCTGGGGGAATGTCATAAAGATCAAGGGACATGACATGGGCTATTTCCGTAACATAATGTCTGGCTCAGAAGAAAGAAATGTTTTGTAATATAAATGCTGTCATTGTTATTTAAGCAGAAGACAGTAAATAAGCCAATGTTCATACGTAATATAACTGTAATGTCCATGATAAAAATAAATTAAATAGTATGAAAGCGCATACAGGGTGAAATTAACATTTTAAAATTTTCTTACACCTTATCTTATAGCTTCTGGGGACACTATCTCGTCTCCGCAGGTAGTCATTATTAAATTGTGTGTGCGCATGCACCCTTCTAGAATTTTCCAATCCATATCCAAGTATTTGTTACCCTTAAAAAATACATATGGAGCACATTTTACCCTTAGTTCTGACCCTCACTTTTTCTTGCTCAACTAATAAATCTTAAAGACTGTCAGTACACGGAGACCTACTTTCACAGCTTTTTCTGAATCTTGCTCGTCATTTTTTACTTCAGAGAAAGGGAAAGCTACTTTTTAAAATCCTCATAGTATCTTCCTGTGTGCATACCACCGGTCCTCCCATTGTACAAGGAGGGGATCGAAGAAATAAGTTTCTTAACTCATCCAAGGTCAACCAGCAGTAAGATTGAAATTCAGTTCCACCTCATTCCAGAATTGTCATGTTACCTATAAGTTAACAGTGTCTCCAGTGGGGGTGGATGGGGACAAAATTCTTGGAAGTCCCTCTGTTGAACTGCTCTGAAAGCCTTTGCCTACCCATGGGGCTGGGCTGGGACAAGTACAGAGCTGCATTTTGGGGCAGAAAATTCCATTTTCTAAAAAAAGAAGAACACTGATGGTCTAATGCAAGGGCAAGGCCCACTGTAATTTTTAAAGTGAATGAAGTAAAAATTCACATTAAGAGTACGCATCATTCCCAAGATCACTGGCAAGAAATTGGCATAAAAGGAACTAGAGAGAAAAAGACTGTTTCCATTCCAACGGCACTGCCAGAACAAAGAGCTAGATTGGTCCCCAGGACCTAGTTTTATCTCTGCTTTGTGTTTAACAAATGCAAATCCCCCAAATTCCAAAGACTTGGTTTAGTCCTTTGTAAATGAATGTTCTTGTTGAATCCACTTCTTGATATTAGAAGGAAAGAAGGTCTTAAGAGATATGAATGCACTCATTGGTTTGGAAAACAAACATGGCTGGGTAGTAAAATCCACGTCCACAATTTGCTATCACCCTTCTCTGCATTCAGACCACCCCCATATGCAGAGAAGGGGGATAGAAAGTAGAACAAATTTTGGAGTCAGGCAAGGATTTAAATCTGAGCTCTGGTGTGGAGCGCACCTGCTTGCCCAGGTGACCTGAGGACCTGATGTCTTAGCGTCTCGTCTCACTCCAGTCCTAGACAGAGAAGAGCAGGGAGGTGACCTTCGAGGGGCTGAGGGGGAGTTCCTGCCGTCCTTGGTGGGTGGGGCTCCAAAGAGAAACTGAATGAAGATGTAGGACACACAATAAATTCTCCTAAATCCTGAGTTTGTACCTGAGATCTGACCTGCCCTACGGGTGAGGTCTTGAAACAGCATCTGAGATACTGGTAGGCTTTGAGGATCCTGGTCTTCTTCAGCAGCAGAAGGTCTTCTTCATTGCTCTACTGTTAGCACTGTGAGCTCTAGAACAAATGAGCAAGGTGATTATCTGCTATCAGGCAACAAATCAGGGCTGTTGACAATAGAAAGAATCCTTCCTTTCATGGCTCCTTTCTTTGCATCTGCTGGGCCATTTGGTTGGAACTCTGCTGGTGGCCTCAGCCCCCCCCCCCGCCCCGTCCCCAACACCTCTTTGTAGAGCACCCTCCCAGGTAAGGGTCATAGGCAGCCAATTGTACTGTGGTTTCATTATGACGATGGTTGTTGCCTCCACTAAAGCCAGCCAGAGTGCCCTGTTTGTTATAATGATGGCATTGTAATAAAAGAGCATCTTCAGGGAACAAAGCTGTCACCCATCTCTGCTCAGATGGGATTTTATGTCAGGAATTAGCAATGACCAGCATTTCTCTCTACTCGGGCGCTTGGAAAGCCAAGCATTTAAAGACCAGATTGAGGCATTCATCATTGTGGATTTCTTTGTTCTCTTTCTGAAGACGTTTTTATCACCCCCCGCCCCCTGCCCCACAATGGGCTTCCTCTGGATTCTCACACTGTCATTAACATCAGGCTCTCGAAAGTGATGGCTGATGAGACCCTAATGGCCAGACTCAGTGGTTTCGTTGGTGTCTCTAGAGGGATCAGAGCTTTATGGACATTTCCATTTTTTCTGGACACATTCCCTTACACCTTCCCACACCAGCATCCTAAGGATGGGAGCTTGGAAAAATGGCTGTGCCTGTGAATTTAAGGAGTCCAGACTAAAGTATCTTTCCCTGACTCTAAACTACCCATATGTTCATGTTCATTTAGAAACACCTTTCCAGGAATAAACCAACATGTTACCAGGAGAAAGGATAGTAACATTTTATATAGCAGAACTTCAGTATACTTAGTATTCAGTATTCCTAATCAGTGATGTGTTTACTTCCCATTACTTTCTCTGCCTGAGAATCCCGGGAATGGTCTGCTCCCGACATCCATGCTGGACCAGAAACAGGTGAGTGTGCCCATCACCCCAATGGTCCCTGGAGATGGCATTTTACCTGCATTTTATAGACACTCATTCAGAGGATAAGAGGTGTTGGCTTTTCCAGAACCAAATATCTAGACAACAATGGGCTCCCAGAGGGTCCCACAGTCTTGGGGACAGACTGATCTTATCCGACGCCTGCCTCCGTGTGTCGGGAGAGAGCCACGACAGCGACAGAGCCAGCCGGCCCTGTGGTTCTGCAACTCCTTCCTCAATTTGCCGTCCTTCTAGGATGTGATGCACTTCCGTGTTCCATCCACAAACCAGCATCTTTTCTATCACTCACCATTTACCTAATTATGGGAAATGCATAAGTATTCCTAGAGGCCCTGAGAAAAGTAAACAAGCCATAAATAATGGATTTATTAGTTTAATTAGTTTATTCTCCCTCATGTTTAATGGGGGAGCTAGGAAGCCAAGTGAAGCAGACGTAAACATGAGGCTCACAAGTAAAAGGCTTACTTAGATGGTCAGTTAATTAAAAGGCGATAAGGACACGCAGGGCTGAGAGCTCCATTTGTCTTGGAGGAGGAGGGGAGAGGCTGCCCGGGGGTACGGCAGCCCCACGTGCAGCTGGACCGAGGTCCCTGCTGGGAAGCACTGTTCTTAGGCAAACTCTCTTCCTAGTTTCTGTCTGCTTGTGGAAATCTCTGTCCCACTTCTGACACCTGTGGTCACCAAGAGCATGGGGTTTTTCTCTGCATCAAGCAAATCTGTGACCCACTGAGCAGCTGGTTCACCGAACTCGGGAAACGAGTTCAGTTACTGGACGACCAGTTTCTGATGACAAGACCCAGCTCGGGGTGGAGGGTGGGGTGGAAGAGATGCACGGGGCAGGATGTGGGGCAGGGGGCATGGAGCCTCCATGCTTTCTGGGCACACCCCTCTGCCCACATCTCCCTCTGTTCACCAACCCAGAAGCTCTCTGAACCCCTCCTTTTGGGGTTTTATGGAGGCTTCATTATGTATGAGTGATTGATTTAGTCACTGGTTATTGGTGTTGAATTCTCTCTAGCCCTCTCCCCTTCTCAGAGGCAGAGGTGGGGCTGAAACTTCCAATTCTCTAATCACAGGGACAGTTCCTCTGACAACCAGCCCCCCATATCTTGGGACGTCTAGGATCTTTCTGGAACTGAGGTCCTTAACATAAACTCAGGTGTGGTTGAACTGGGTTTGCCAAGATGATGGAAGGGTCTCCTTTCACCTTTTCTGCTCTGATGCCATCTCAGGAACCAAGGACAAAATCCAAATATTCTAAACAAGATGCCCCGATTGCTCTCATCGCGTAGGGAATTGGACAGCGTTGGGGAGTTCTGTGCCAGCCACGGTGGGGGATGAAGATCAACTATTTCTTATTAGAAACCACAATATCACTATCCATCATGGGAGCTTCTGTGAGTTTCTCTGAGGAACACACCATAAACTGTTAACTGATGAGAGCGGCAGGATCTCAAGTCTCATAAAGTCAAAAAAATCACTTTTATTGGGCTTCTGCTATGTGTCAAGTACAAAGAGAAATGACACTGGACGCTTGTTAAAAATTGTAAGACGAGTTGTGCTCAGACTATCCTGCAGGAGGGGAGCCAGGTTTCAGTGCCAACCGAGCTCAACTCCCCCAAACAAAGGCAGGCAGCCTTTTAATGCTTGGTGAGCTCCAGTGCGAGGGGACGAGGGGACGGGGCCTCCTGTGTTTGCTAAATAGCTCTGGAATGGGGGCTCCTCCCCTCCCACAGGGGCTGGGCCACTGGGGTCCTGTCCTTCTAGAAGCCTATGTTTCCAAAGGGTGACTCTTAGATCCTTGAGAAAGACGTTAGGTCCAGGCTGTAAAACTGGCAGGAGGTGGGAATTCTGCATCTCAAAGGGGCAGAGAAAGCATTCACAACCACAGACTTTCTAAGGAAAAGCTCTGAGAAAGGGGAGATCCAGCCCTATGCCAGGATGGACAAAATCGTCTGAGCCCTGACCCTGTGTCCTTCCTTGCGGGTCCGACTGAGCTCAGGCAACTGCAAGGATAGGGTAGGGTTCCCCACAATTTAGATTGCTGCCAGTCGAGGACAAAGAAAGATCTTTAAAGGCTGGATAGAAGATGAGTGTGTTGAGTCCTCTCTGTGTCCCTCATGTCTTCAAGGTTGTTTGTCAGCAATGTAGGCAGACTGCTAATGGAACCTGTTTTCTCCACTTGAGTGAATTCCATCTGTGTGAAGACTTCCCCCAAACGTGACAGGCCGTGGTGTCCATGCCTGTCATCCCCAAGCTGGCGGGAGCTCAGTACAGCACCAGGCATCAGTATGCAATTTTTCCCACGTAGTCCTGGAGAAACTGTAAAATGCCTTCTTCCTTCTCTGTTTATGTTGATGAGGCTGGATTAATTAAAAGGGCTCTGCATTCACACAGCCAATTTCTTTTCCCAAAGAGCCATCAGGATTTTGAGCCTTGTGGACCAGAGTGAATCCCAGCACACGGCGTTCCAACGTCCTCTCTCTGTTAATCAAAGCCCACCATCAACCAGTGGGCATCTCCCATCAGGAGCACATCATAAAAAGGCGGAAATAATATAACTTTGCTATACAATGTTTCAATAATCCAGGTTGACTCTGCTCTGTTGCCCTCGATTCATCTCTTAATCATGAAACCTCTTTGACTCTCCGTGACTAATGGGCCCTTCCTCCTGGTGTTTCTAAGAGGATCGTGCACCGATTCGGAATGGGGGAAGCCAACATCCCACTTGTGTGTTATTTGTCACCAGCTGGAATAAATCCAATGCCTGGGACTTACCAGTAAACAGGGTTGGGAGTATCCCCTGGGGGGAAAGCTTAACCCACACTGAGCATCCGTTGATCCCTCGGTGCCCTCCGTTGCCCCTCTCAAACTAGTGACATCAGAGAAGACTGGGATTCCCTCTGAACGAATGCTTAGGTCTCTCGGCCCTTTGGTTTCATCCAGATCAGGGAATGCCAGCCTCCCTGGGTTTTTAACAACAGGATGGCTAACTCACAGGAAATTCTCAGTCCTATCTAATCAGCTGTTGCAAAGTTGTTCTTCTTGAGGTTTTCAGCTGAGCCACAGAGCCGTGTCTTTGAGGACCCAGAGCCGTGTCTTTGAGGACCCAGAAGGAAGATAAGCATTACTTCAAAGTAGTGCTTTAGGAAGGCCAGGAATAAGACAGGCAAACTTTTGACATCATCCCTTGTTCTATGCTGGGGATGGGAAACATCAGTTGATGGAGACTGTCTGATTTCACTGTAATTCCTTTTCTCTCTGAAGCTCTCTTCCTCTCCTTCCCTCCTTCCCTCCCTCCTTTCCTTTCTTCTCTTCTTCCTTTTTCTTTCATGCTTTTTCTTTTTCCATGGTTGCTTGCATCTATCCCTTGGTGAGCTCTCTGCTGGGTGCTGGGGTCAAGGCCATCCATTGGGCACACCCCTGTGCCCTAAGGAACTATGGCTTGGGTAATGTGTAGTGCACTCTTTCTGATATTAACTTAAATTGCCTTCTCTCTTAATACATAAACAATCCGTGTATATTTAAGATAAACCAGATAATTTGTATTTCAAAGATCCCTCCATGTCCCGTGTCATGTCTTGCACGGCCCCTCCCTGTGGGACCATCCCACACCCTCACCTTCTCAAACTCAGGGGTGTATGTGCTCTTGCCAATGATATGGCAAATGTGCGTTGCTTAAGCGGAGATGGAGTGTGTTCTGCCGTGTCCTCTTTTCTCTCTGGAACAGGGACAAGCAGTGTCCCAGGTCGGGGATGCTCTGTCATCCTGGGTCCTAAAAAGACAAGAATGGGAGCTGAAGTTGTAAGCTGACTCACAGTGGAAGTGTAGTATGGGTTATCTTGGGTTGTGAACCATTAAAATTCAGAGAATGTTTGTGTGCAGCCAAACCTAGCTTATCCTGACTAACGGAATGGGTGGATACATAGGAGAATGGCTAGTTAAAATTCTGCCATAGCCGCTACTCTCTCTGATGTACTCCCTGAACTCCTCTATTCCTGCCCCACCTCCACAACTTCATACACACATATAACATATATATACACATATATATATGCATATAATATATGTATGCACGCACATACAAACATATGTATATGCATTACATATGTGTGTGTTGGTGTATAAGTCCAAGACATATATATACATGTTGAAGGAGAGGTCACACTACGGGCATAAAGGTAGGTATTAGCTGGGCTACGAGTAGGTGCGTAGATTCACAAAGAGGTATACAAGTCGATCAAGATGCCTCGTTAGTCTCTACTCTCAGTTCCCATCCACACTCACGCCCATTGGCCCTCAGTTAATTCTTACTGAACAAACACGGGAACGCTTGACTCCTAGGTACCGAGAGCTGCTTATGCATTCATGCGCGTGTACTTGCTCCTGGCAAGGAAAATACCCACGTCTTTCTTTCCTGGCACCCGGCCTGCTGACCCTGGCAACTTATTTATGTTGGATGAATATTTATGAAAACTGCCACTTTAATTAAAATATTAAATCCTCAAGCTAAATTAATTGGACTCGGGGAAAAAAAAAAAGAAAGCAAACCACAACTCACTTGCATTCTAGAAGATAACAAATGAGAACCAACAGGCTTTGAAAGCACCTTTGGCATCTTGACTCTGGCCTGAATCACCAGTGGATGGAACTGGGTTTAGATGAATGTTCTTCCAGGCAATGTTGCCAAATGCTGAAGGGCCACATCCCATGGGCTCAGATGGTATCAGCTCTGCTTTTGTTCCACCCCCTGGAACCCAGAGGATGCACCTGCAGCCTGTGGGGTCGGGAGCCCTGACCCCAAAGAATTAAATCATTTTAATCTCAGTGTCAACTATGATATATACCACCACTTCCTTCTCTATTCATTGTTGGGAATATAGGATTTACGCATTTACACAGGATTTGGGGGGGGGTTCTCTTTTTCTTCCACTGTGGTGGCTGTTATGTTGATTTTCTTAGATCCTATGTCCTTGCTGGGGTTTCTGACCTAATTTCCCTCTATAAAGAAGCACAAATTCCCCTATGTCCTAGGTGTTGAGATTGGGGCACCTGCCACTTGGAGCCTCCTGGACTTTCCCTCATGGATCACAGCTCTGAGAAGGTCAACATGACCTTGGAGTCCCCTGTATTCCCAGTCCAAATTTACATTTTGAGAGGGTGGGTTGAGTAGGCTGCACCTTGCTGATCTGGAGGAAGAAATCCAACCCCATTCCAACGACCCCCTCATCGGCCGTGCTGCACCTGTGCCCCCTTCCTGCGGTTCTCAGCACATGAGGGTGCTGGGGAGAGAGGGGGACATGCCCAGGGCACCCACAGCTTTTGTTCTTGGGGACGGCACCACAGCCCTGCTGGAGAGGTCTCATCTCTCACTTCAGTGAAGACAAGCCTCATATTTCGTGGCTCAATTATTCATCTTTATTGAATTTGAGGCTTCGTGTACACGGAAAATTCACCCCTTTGTTGCAGCGTTTGAGGATAATTAGAAGGCACTAAACCAAATGAATGAATCATCACAATATTTTTAATTAAATATTACCACGTGGAGACACTTGAGAGGATTTTCATTATTTAGAGACACAAACGGGCAGAGATTTCAATTATGTCTAACAATATCTCCTACTTTCGACATTAAAAAGTGCCATTGAGATAAAAATGCAATTCACCCCATTGATGTGATTTTGAGAACAATTCGTTCGCTTTTCATTCACTTTATTGTAATCCGCCGAAATTCATTGTCGGCAGTCAATTAAAAGTATTAAAAGACTAAAATTTCAGGTCAGAAAAACCTAACCACAGTGGCCAAATACAACCATTCCAATCCTCAGAGGAGAAAAAGTTGCTTGAAATCTGCATGACAAGATCAATGAACATCTACCGCCACCCAAAAACTGCCCACGGATGTTCACCGCATCCCTCCCAAGAGCCAAAAAGTGAAAACAACTCAAACGTCCATCAAGGGATGAATGGCAAACAAAATGGCGTATGTCCACGCAATGCACAGAGTTTGGCACTAAAAAGGAACACGGCTCTGACACCCTACACCCCAGGACCTACAGCCTGGAGGGATCTCAGAAACATCGTGCTCCGTGAAAGAAGCCGGTCACAAAAGACCCCACGGGCTGCGTGATCCGACTTATCTGCACAATGTCCACATGAGACCAATCCCTGGGAGTCAGAAAGTAGATTAGAGGCAGCCGGGAAAATGGGGTCAGAAGGGATTCAGGAGTGACCACTGGTGGTTACGAGTGTGAGTCCAGTGGTTTTCTCCCGGTGATGGATACAGTCTAAAATTGTGGTCTTGGTGGCACAACTTGGTAGACTGACCTAAAAAAAAGGAAAGAAAGAAAGAAAGAAAGAAAGAAAGAAAGAAAGAAAGAAAGAAAGAAAGAAACCATGGACTTGTGTTTTCATTGGGTGAATTGTATGGTATGTGCCTTCCTTGTACCTCAAGAAAGCCATTTAAAATTGTGTGGCAGACAGTGTCATTATGGTTACCCCAAATGCCCCATTTAACTTTAGAAAAACTCATTACCTTATTTATCTTTTTTAGTAAAGAAACAAATCCAACCATACCTCTTTCTTCACATTCAAAATTAAATAAAGCCATCCTGGTATATCTGGTATCCCTCTCTCTCTCTCTCTCTCTCAGTCTCTTTCTATGTCTCTCTGTCTCTGTCTCTCTCTAAATCCATTTCTATATGGATATAGATATTTTTCATTTCTCCTCTTGGCAAGGATTCCCTTGATGAAAACACTATCAGGAGTTACATTTCAGGGGGGTCTTTGTGGCTCAACAGACAGAAGGGTAATACTTCTTGCCTATTGTGTTTTTTCTTTGGCTTTGATAGGAGGATCACAACAGGCATGACCTTCATGGACCGAAAATAAGGACTGTGGATCTCTACAGGGGCTAACTCCAGAGTGCTAGGGTCGAAGCCTCCCTGTACTGTTTCTAGGCTCTCCTGAAGAGGACTGAGGCTTGAGAACTCTCCGAGGGTTAGGAGCAACTTGATTCTGAACTTTACGGCAAAATTACAGTAACTTCTTAATAGTAGCCTATACTCATACACAGTTATAAACCACAGGCTGTTGAATAAATACTCATTTAATTTCCAAAATAACCCTATTATCTTGATTCTATTATTAAGCCTCTTGAAGTGAAGATAATTTGGTTTAAATTAATTCTTGAAAATTAAAAGTATTCCGTGTGGTTGCCTATTAACTTGATGGAAAGATTTTTAACAGACAAATCATTGCTTTTTTTTTTTCTTTTAAGATTTTATTTATTTATTTGACAGACAGAGATCATAAGTAGGCAGAGAGGCAGGCAGAGAGAGAGAGAGGAGGAAGCAGGCTCCCTGCCAAGCAGAGAGCCCGATATGGGGCTCGATCCCAGGACTCTGGGATCATGACCCGAGCCGAAGGCAGAGGCTTTAACCCACTGAGCCACCCAGGCGCCCCCAAATCATTGCTTTTAACACTGCTTCTTGACTCAACTAAATTTTGGATTATATTAGTGGGTTTCTTTACACCAAATTTTCTTTTAGGGCACATCTAATCAATATAGGTTTTAGTGCATAGATGTTGATTTTCTATCATTTAAAACAAAATGGTTCTTTCTACTCCTTCAATCCAATAGGAATTTGCATTTGCAATTCTAAGTGGGGATTTTCTGTTGACTACCTTCTCTCTGAAGATGACTCATCTGCCCTGTATATATATTGCATATTGTGTATACATATTGCATACTGAGTATACATATTGAGTATTGTGTATACATATTGAGTATTGAGTATACATATGGTGTATTGTGTATACATATTGCATATTGATTATACATATTGCACATTGCATATACATATTGAATATTGTGTATACATATTGCACATTGTGTATACATACTGCATGTGTGTATACATATTGCATATTGTGTATACATATTGCACATTGTGTATACATACTGCAAATGTGTATACATATTGCATATTGTGTATACATATTGCATATTGTGTATACCTATTGTATATTGCCCATATATATTGTATATGGGGGGTCTGACCTCAGAAGTCTTCAAAGTAGCAAACACATATTTGTCCCATGACAGTACATGCCTTCTGTACCCAAACATCCTTGGAAAGAATCAGTCACATGTCCCCCTCTAACCCTAAGGACTGGATGCAATCTTAATTCCTGCCAGAGCAGGTGGGAGGTAGGAAATACTTAGTGGACACAATTAGCAACAATTGCAAAATAAGACACATTTGAGGAATGTGCAACCGGGAAATTGTCTTTATACAGCCAGCGAGTCAGGTCTAAATGGCCAGTTGCAGAGTTGCTGTCAGGGAGGAAAAGAAACCACAAATAATGAATACACTCCCCCTTGGGGAACTCGTACTGGGGATCTGAGTGTGTCCCGATGACAAGGGCAGGGATCAGCTTCCACCCTCCCGTTCTGCTGCCTGGGGCTTTATCTGTAAAATCTCTTCCCCCAAAAGAAAAGTCTTTGCTCCAGGTTGTCAGCATGCTCTAATCTCTGGTCTATGGTTCAAAACATTCACAGGTGTGAGGAGTGTTGGGTTCTCAGAGACTCACAGAAGTAAGGATGCTGCGGGAAAGCTCTGGGTCACGGCTCGTTTCTGCTGTCAGGAGGAAATGCAAGACCCCAAACCCACCCAGCCAGCCAGGCTGCATGAGGCCAAATAATAGAATTACACTTTTTCTCATAAATGCACGTTTGCATTCCAACATTAAACTGTGAGTATGAGCAGAAAATGGGTGATGCACAAACATGACCATCCTTGCCACATTTCCCCGGTGACGCACTCCATGGCCACATTTCTTGGAGAGGGCTAAGATATTCCCAGATAAGTGCAGAGATATTAATAAAATCAGACAAATCTTTTAGACAAATATTGCCAATTTTCAAAATATGTGGTGTGTATATATGTATAGTTTGTGCCCAGGGCGCTGACCTGTGTGAGCTCCTGGGAAGGCTCTGCACTCACCTTCTGGTTTCCTGTCAGAATCTGTTTGCGGGAACATATGCAGGATCCAGGTAAGAGGAGCGGACCCTGGAGCACCTCAGCTCCCATCCTGTGGCTGCAGTACTGCGATGCCTAAGAAATACATGTATGCTCAGCTAGATGACCACAGTCTATCTTTCAGTCATGCTGGGTTATATTATATTAGTGGGTTTATGAAAGAAACCCTGTTCCTGGCTCCCAGCTCCCAGAGCCCTTGGACCACAAGAGCAACGGCATCTTTGCTACAGGATTCAGTCCCCTGTCCTCAGTTCCTGACATCGTTGCAGAGCTGGGAGGTGAAGCAGGAGTCTTGTTCCTCAAATCCAGCCCCTCTGCTCCACAGCCATGTTTGCATTAAGGGCGTGAGCCCTGGACTCCCCTGAAGATGGGTGCAGACTGGTTGCCGGGGGGCCTACCTGAGCAGAGCGTTGGAACGTCCCGCCCCACCCCTGCTTTCCAGGAGGGCAGAGAGGCTGGAGGTTGAGTTGGTCACCAATGACCAGTGACTTCATTGATCGTGCCCGTGTAATGGCGGCCCCATAAGAACCCCATAGGATGGGGACTGGACAGCTTCCAGGTTGGGGAACCAGAATGCTTCCATGGCCACCATGCACAGCCCTAAGCTCCATGGGGACACAGGCTCTTTCTTCGGGGGACTTACCCTAGGTGTCTCCCCGTCTGGCTGTTGCTTCCTATCCTTTAACGTCCTTTGTGATGGATTGGTAACCTAGTAAGTAAACACATGGGGTTTCTGAGCTCTGTGAATAGCTCTGGTGAATTAATCAATCCCAAGGTTTGTAGCAGGTGTCCAGCCATCTGGACCTGGGACAGGCACCTGCAGCAGGGGGTGGGGAGGCATCCTGTGGGATTGAGCACCTCCCTCACCTATGGGATCTGATGCCACCTACAGGGGCACAGGGTCAGGTAGAGCTGAACTGTAGGCCACCAGCTGGTGTCAAAATGTTGCTTGGATATGTGGGGACCCTCTCCTTTGGAATTTGTGTTCAGATCCCCATTAAGTCTGTCCACAGCCCTCCTATCCCCTCCTGCACCCAACCCCACAGTCCCCAGTCCTGCAAGGCTCATGGTTTCTCTAAAGTCTGTGAACACCTTATAAATCATCTCCATATTGTACTGTCTTCAAATTTTCCTCATGTATCCATGAGATTTCCTATTCTTGCTGGAAAAATAATCATCATCCTGGGTTTTCAGTGTTCTGCTCCCCAAACTTTATCGCAGCAGCGATGTCAATGTCCGTTGCCATTTACAAACCCCATGACATTCCGCTTTCCCGTTAACATAGCCTCGAAAAAGCCAAGCGCAAATTCTGATTTTCAGCCTGTAGTAAGTGTTCGAGGTCCTTCTTTGCATATCAACCAAATCAGCTTTATTGAGACATGAAATGCCATCTGAATCCGTTCAAGAATTCTGCATCCAAACAATTTTATAATCATTTAAAATAACTTTAAAGTTGGAAAAAATGTTCTTTGTAAGAGATGAAATTATGTTCAAACTATAAATGATTTCTCTGTAAATGATCAAAACAAAGATTCCTACTGCCACCAAGTGAAATCGAAGTGCATTCTATCTGCAGAATTGGAGGGTGTTTCTGGGGTGGGGTGGCCAGTCCAGCCTGGGGCTCTCTGGAGACTGTATTGCAATCCCGACCTCTTCCAACGGGCTGTCCACCTGTCATTATGAATCTGGCGTTTCAGTTTGCTCAATCAGGCTGTGATTCAAATATGAATCCTTCCCCTAAATATTATGTGATCTGCAAATGAGTCATTTGTGTTTTTTTAAAGTTTTTGCCCCAAATTCTTTTTTTATAAAACAAGTTTCAGAAGTAGGGTTTAGTGATTCATCAGGGGTAGATAACCCCCAGTGCTCATTGCATCAATGCCCTCCTTAATGCCCATCGCCCATGGAAAGGATTGTGGACACTCTCTTGATCATTCTGTCTGCCACAGAAATCTGTCCTTGTCCTGCAGATTGGATTTTGGTCTTCTCCATCTTCTTCTCTGTGCCCTCTGCTGCCCTCACCCTTCCCCTAGTCGGTTTCGTCATGCTTTGGTGTTATTTTCTTGCACTTTCTGGGAATCCTTCCTGATGTGCATTCTTTTCCTTTTGGAGCAGGAGGATGGAGGGTACCATGGAGACAGTTAGGAAACCCTGCACCACCGCCCTGTCCCCGGGGCCAGTTGCTGATTTTCTGGGAGGCTTAGCTTCTGTGTGCGTGAAGTGGGGCATGAGATAACTCTACAGGGTTTTTACGAAGATTAAGTGAATCAGACTCCAGCTGAACATGAAAGGCTTAACATACACATGTATGTTCACTCCCTCACCAGGGAAAGGGAGAGGTTGACAGAGGGTGGACATACAGACACAGAGCTGTCGGGGAGGGGGGGTCAACTAGAGCTGGGCTGTTGGTCCAAGAAGGAAAGCCTGTTCCTTGCAGACAGGGAGGCCCCGGGAGCTGTTCTGCTCCAGTGTTTCGGAAAGTTCCAGAAGGAGAGATGCTGGGTAATTTTGTAGGTGGTGCAGAGACAGAGATGACCAGGGTGATGGGTTTTAAAATCTGGATAAGGACAGGTGGAACCCATCTCCCTCTTTGCTGCTTGGGAATCTGCCGTTCATCCCTAGCAAGTGGTGGGAGGCAGCGTGGGAGCTTGACTTGGACGGATCTGTAGCCAGGCGGACTCAGGGCACTGGGAAGAGACAAGAGTCAGATTGAGCTCTAATGCAGAAAAGGAGGTGAATATGGGAAAGTCAAGATTTTAATAGGTGGTGTAGCCCATTATTCACTTGGCTCAACACTGGAAACCAGATCGATGCCTTTCAAAGTGAGCTTGCAGTAGGGACAAATCACCCAGCGCTGAGACAGAACTTACCTAAGGTGACGTGTTGGGCTCCAGTTACCAACACCACCTTGCCCAACCTGCAGTCACCCTGCAGGGACCCGCGTGACCACAGTCTGGCCACAGGCATTTCACGAAGCCCTGAACTGCATTACTTTCAAATACGAATGGATCTTCAGAACGTACCCGACACTTCTAACCCTGAAGCACAAACTAGACCAATAAATAGAACAAAATAAATCCAGAGAAGACAAGAGAACACACAAGGAAAAAAAAAAAAAGAGCCAATAATTCACTTACTATCAGACAGTGATCTATATCAAGAGTCGAGTGTGGCTTCACGAAAGAGAAATAGGATGCTATCAAAATAAAAGGAACATTTAGAATATGACAGAGCTCATAGCTGTTCCAATCTGAAGATGGAAAAATGAAGCCGGAAGCCTCATCCTCTTCCTATGGAAATCATCCAAACACGCAGAAAAAGAAAAATGAGAGGCAAGGAGCCAAACTTCATTGCCTGTAAGGTCAGAAAACAGGTAAAGCTCCAGACCCTAAAAGGAAGGTGTCCTTCTGAACCCTGACCATGAGGGTGGGGGAGGGGGGAGGGGAGAAGAAAAGAGCAGAAGATGCCGTGAAGGTAGATTTGGGGCAAAGCCTGGAGGAAAGAGGTCATGTCACTCCCTGATGTGCTCCTCCTCAATCCTTTGTTTTGATAGTGGGGAATGGGGCACATTTAAGGGTGGCAGAGGGTTCCACCAAATCCACCCAGCCTCAAGGTGCCCCTGGGTCCTTCTCACTAAATAAGAAGCCACAGCCCAGGGTGGACTTTGGTGCAAACCACACACCACCGGGCCACTTTCTGGGGAGAAGCCCAATTGGGTCGCAGCATCCACATGGGACAGTCTGGGTCTCTCTTTACTTTGAACTCCCCGGGCATGTTTTCCTGCCTTAATTAGGATATATTGAACAGGAAATAGCAGAAAAGCTACACAGAGTTATTCCAGGGAGAGAGGGAGGGAGACAATGAAGAATTCTCACCAAAAGGATTCAAAGAGCTCACCTTGTATTTAAAAAAGGTAGTCTGCTCAACAGGGTCTAATTTGAAGTAATTGCACAAAGGCCACCTTGTGAGGCCTCCCGCAGAGCAGCGGACACAATGTGGAGATAAAAAGAAGTGCCTGGACCTGGGAAAGAGATACAAAAGGAAACAATAAATACCAATTTTGTCCAAAGCTTTGCAATCTGCACTGACATGACATAAGCCTTTGTCCTGCTTTCCTTGAAAGCTCCCCAAGACGTGGGCCCTCCGGTGCTGGAGCCGTGTTTCTGCCTCTCGAGGGTTGTGTCCTCTCCAGCTGCTCAGGAGGCCACGTCTCCATCCCAGGCTGTGAGGGGCTCCCTGTCCCGGGACTGCTCTTGGGTCTAAGAGACGCAGGGCATGGATTCTCCGGCAGATCACTCAGACTGATTCATCTGGAGAGCAGGGTCCGGAGAGCCATGGCAGAGGACAGCCGCCTCTCCATCACACCCCTGGGGCTCATTTGCCTGCAAAAGAACAGTCCAGAGGGGCCTGGGGGTTCCCGCTGTCATGCACACAGAGATGTACTCTTAGGAGGGCAGGTAGCTAGGAGAGAGTCCTAGCCCCACCACTCACCAATGTTTCAGCCTTGGACAGGTGCCTCAGTTTGCTCCCCTGCAAGGTGGGAGTGATGCGCACAATACCATGTTTAGGGTTTGGGCGAGGTCCTGTGCTCCAGAACTAACTGTGTGGCTCGAGTTGTACATGGGGCATACACGGGGCTGCAGTGCTAGTTTCTTCTCCTCCCTTATGTGAGCAGTGTTTGTGCCATGTGCAGTGGCTTATACCCATATTCCACTGAACCTTTACACGAGCTTCTGGACAGTTTGCACTAAGTGAAGCCCAGAGATGACAAGTAGCCAAGGTCACAGAGATGGAAAGAGCAGAGCTGAGTCCAGAGCCAGGATGATCTGGTCCCAGAAGTCCTCTGGAGAAGAAGGGATGGTGACGTTCCGCCATCACTGCACAGGGGTGAGGCGTGAGGGTGACAGGGACACCAGAAAACCCTGCATGGGACCTCTTCCAAGGCTCATACCTTTTCTCTGACCACTATGACAAGTGTCCATGAACATGGTGGCTTAACAATGCAATGTTGCCAGGTTTCTGGGGGTCTGTGTCAGCCTGGGGGGAGTCTCTGCTCTGGGTGTCAGATGGCTGAGATCACGTTATGGGCCACCTGGGTCCTGCTCTCTGCTTTTCAGGGTTGGTGTAGTTACCTGGGGCCCATCCAGATAGACTGGGACACTCTCCCCTTCCATCTCAAGGTCGTAAAACTAATCACACCGGCAGAGTTCCTTTGGCCCTGGAAGATAACACGTGTGCGGGTGATGGGATTGGAATGCACAGCTCACCCTTGTTATTCTGTCTGCCGTGCGCAGTGTGGGTTCAGTACACATGAGACATGACTGTGGCTACTGGTATTACCCGTAATGCAATAGCTCATGTGATCCTCAAGTCTCGTAAGACATTACTCTAAAGGGACTGCTTGTTGTGACCTGGTCCCTTTCTCCAAGAGGATATTTCCCCAGAGAGCTGATTCAGGACCTGCATGGTCCTGTTACATGATGGGGTAAGACAAGGCAGGGATTCAGTCTTGTAGGTAGACACAATTGCTTATGTAATGGAAAGTTCCATCTTTTTATATAGGAAAGGTCAAGCTTTGGGGGACCTCCTTGCCTTTCCCCACCCCTTGCAACCCGCTGGCTATTTCAGAAACAGCAGATGGCTCACCATGCTCCAGAGGGAAAGAAGGAAGCTTGAGGCATTGTGATCTTTTGGGTTTGATAAGTAATATTCTGGACATCATGGGGGTCTGGCACCTCCCACACTACAGAGTGAGAAAAGAAGTTTCCTTTTATGGTTTTACTTATTTTTTGGAGGGTGAGGAAGGCTACTTTCCCTAGGGGGTCTAAAGTTAGTTTCTGATCTGGACTCTGCCATTAATTTGGTTGTTGCTGGAAGGTTCGCTGATGTGTAGTGTAGGGGGAGTTCCACCTGTCCGGCCCTACACACAGGCCAAGGGGGGAGCTGCAGGAGACAAGAGAGGAGCCACTGTCCCTCGGATTGTGGAGAGTGAGGGAGCGTCCCTGCTCCAGGTCAAGGGACGGGCCAGGGTACGGGTCCGGATTCTTTGTAGTCACGCAACCACTGGGGAGTCATTAAAAGGGCTCTGAGCCTCGTTTTCTTGTTTGCCGAAGGATGCAATGATGATGCCATGTGCACAGGACTGTGCAGAGGGGACATGAGGGTTAGCGCTTCTGAACAGAGCTGGGGACAGAGTAAGGTTGCAGAATGTTGGTGAAAAAAAAATCAGTTTTTTTCTTTAAACGTTTTCCAGGGTATACATACACATGTACACATCAGTATCTGTTGCCATCGATGCATAGTTGTTTACTTGATAACCAAAAAGAAGGAAGGAGGGAAGGAGGGAGGGAGAGAAACATTTATCAATTTAAATGGAAACAATACTACAAATACTAAATTGTAATTGTACTAATTTAGTACAATTTAGTGCTTAGTACTAAATACTAATTACTTTTTAAAAATTACTAATAATACAATTTAGTTTCATCTTCTCCCACTCTGTATTGTGAAAGCCTCCTTTGGCTTATTACTTTCCCTCAATATTTTCAATTCAGAACAGCTAAGCATCGTCTGCAGACTCACACATTAAAAAAAAAAAAAAATCTCTCCTCCTCCAGATCATTTATTGTAAAACATTAAATAACACTAAACTAGAGACACGTCTGTTTGCAATCCATTATCCGCAAGTATTCCCTTTGCTTTCTGCTAAAAAGTGAATTATTTCCTGCTGACAAAATGTTGTTCCTGATCCCAAGATTCTTAATGAATTAGGCATGTTTGGGTGTCAATCATTGTCAGAGGGTTTTTGAGTAAATGCTACATTAATTGGCTGTGCTCCCTCTATATTTTCTATGTGCTTCTTTCTTTCTGGAACGAATGAACAGTTTGCTTGTGATATTTAATGAAAGCAAATGTCACTCTGTTAAGTGGTGCCATCTGTCCCATCAATCAACAGAACATGCAGGGGCAGCTGGATGGATGGCTCTGGGACTTTCCTGGCTTGAGATGGTCGCTCACCTGGAGATTGAGCTACCACAAGATTCACTTGATGAAGGATGTCTCGCGAGCGATTGAATGTGTTTGGACGACATGTCTTTGCTTGGCTGTACTTTCCGCCTGCTTTCCCCGACGGTCGTAAGTCATTCCGAGCTCATGTTCATCTGGCTACAGGAACGGAGCACTGACTTTGCGAAAGGTATCCTGAGAGAAACTCTACATTCTCTCCTGGCGATTCAGGAGTTCGAAGCTTTGAGTCTTGGAGGAAGCCTTGCACTGGGGCTAGAACTCACGTCTGGCCGACGATGAAGTCCCTACCTTTTCTCCATGTCCCTGTCACCACCCACGTCCTGCAGAACTTCTGGGTCTCAGTGGGGCCACGAAATATTCTAAGACATTTTCCTTGGTTCTTGTGCTTTTGGGCCGTTTCCACATCTTGGCTGTTGGCATGTACGGACAATAGAATGTTCTCCAGCCTTCAGAAGGAAGTCCCACCATTCATGACAACACGGGAGGACCTGGAAGACGTTATATGATGTGGAATGAGCTTTGTTTTGTTTTGTTTTTCTAAACGAATGCCTTTGCCAAAATAAGATTTTAATTTGAAAGTCATTTGAAAGTCACTGAGCAAGGAAGTTGACTGAAGGGTCAGGGGATGTTGATTCCAAACTCATGGTCTTTGTTGTGCCAAAAAGTTGCTTTCTTTGGCAATTCTTATTTTTAGCTTCCTGGAGAAGGGATCTTTTCCTGTAAGTCATCTCCAACCCTTTCTCCCTCCCTCTGTCCCTTCCTTCCTTCCTTCTTTCCTTCCTTTGTTCCTTCCCTCCGTCCTTCCTCTCTTTCACCCTTCCTCCATCCCTCCCTCCCTCCCCGCTTCCTTCCTTCCCTCCTTTCTTTCTCTCTCTCTTTTTTTTTGGTGGGGGGGCATTATTTCCAGGAAATAGTGTGTTAGTTGGAAATGGGTCTCTCTCCCTCTTTTTTTTTAACCTGTTAAATTTTACATTAAAAAAAAATTTTTTTTTAAGTAAACTCTACACCCAATGTGTGGGCTTGAACTCATGACCCCAAGATCAAGGATCACATGCTCTGCTCACTGAGCCAGCCATGCGCCCCAGAGATGCATCTCTTAAAAAAAAAAAAATCAAAATAGATCTAATATGTTCAACAAAGTATGTGGGAGATAGTCAGCCAGAGGTAAAGAGGAAAGTTCTCTCCTATTTGCCCATAGCTCATGGCAACCAACGATCCACATGTGAAAATAGCTTCCAGGAACATGGTCTCCCAGAGACAGAGAGCCAGAGACAGAGACATAAGGGAGAGAGTCAGGGATGCAGTGGTTAGAAATGGAGCAACCAGCACCTCTAACACACCACACAAAGCCTCCCCGGCAATATTTGGCCAAATGTGGGCTGATAATTCACTCAGGAAACACAGTTGGCTTCCCTGCTGGAGAGGAACAAAGAAACTACAGTGGCCCCTAGAGGAAGGGGAGATTTCTCTGGGAGAAAATCTACAGTCCGGCGATCAGAGCCCCTTTGTTGCTGTTATTTAAAACTGGGGAGTCAGCCTCGTGCTGGCCTCTGCCCCGCACATGCGGGAGAACATCAGCACGGACAGGCGCCTGCACACCTGCAGCCCCCAGCTCAGCTGCCACACCCGGATGGGCTCCCTGAAGGTGAGGGTCTGGTGTTCGGGAGCCCAGCAGCCCTTAGCTGACCTTTTCTGTAATTCTGGGAGGGGCACAAGCCCCGAGATCCGTGGGTGTAGGCTTGCTTTATGGAATTATCAGTGTTTGTGGTAATAATAGGGTCAGCGAGCTCTGAAATGGGCATCATGTTACAAACCGGATCCACCTAACTCTGACTTTCTTGTGTGTGTGTGTGTGTGTGTGTGTGTGTGTGTGTGTGTTTGCTTTCTCTTGATTTGGTCTCTTCGGTGTTTCACCACCGTGGCTCCAGTTCGGGAGTTTTTAGAAACCCTGAAACCCAGACCCCTCCTCCCCCAGAAACCGGGACCCACAATGTCTGGAATGAGATAGAGCCATATGGGTTATTCAAGCAACACTAGCTCACAAATTCTTCTTGGACGATTTCCATATGCAGCTCAGGACGAACATTACAGCCTGACCGTAGGAATATGTGCCACACAAGATCCTTTGTTCGGAGGAGACTCTGTCAGGGTAGCCTCATGCCTCTGCAAGGTACTGAGACTTGCCCCCACGATGAGGGGTGTGATGATGACAGAAATATTTGGGAGGGAAGTAAGCAAACAAGTTTCGAGGTGCATTGTGCTGGGGCCATTTGTCGTGGGCAGCAGACAACATCCCACCTGTGGGTGATAAGTGGCTTTCTTTGTGCTGGTTCTCATGGCCGTCACAGTTGGGAGCTCGAGGGTTACGCTGTTGATGATAAAGGCTGGTTCTAAGACACCTGTAGGCACAGGAGCATTAGTTATGGTTCTGGGCTAAGTTTAACTATGGAAACCATAAGGACCATGAGAAGCTAGAAGGAAGGCCTGCTATCCCCACTGTGCAGATAGATGTTGTCTGCCTTTTGTCCTCTGACCTTACACGGGGGTGAGGTACAGAAACGCAGGCTGTTGTCGTGATCGGTGAGAAAAATCAATGAGTTGTAGATTTTTAAATATCAATTTAATGATGTCAATGAGTTGTCAAGTCTGTGGATGCCTGGAACTCATGAATTTGGCTTCATGGGAGCAGGATGCCAGAACTCAAGAATTCATCCTTCTTGCCCACGGTTGGTTTACCGTAAGTGGCCAACAGTCCACAGGTCCAGCCTTCCAGACTTAAAAAAGTGGTAGGTGGCGGACCAGAGAGGGGACTAACCCAGAGGAGATATAGGGTCGTGAAGACAGGAGATGGCAGATGGGTGGAGTTCAGAAGAATTTAGGTTCGGAGCATATATTTTAGAAAAGATACAGTAGAATTTGCTCACGGATTACATTTAAAATGGGAGAGAAAGAGAAAGATCAAAGAAGAATCTGTTTCTTTTTTTCCCTGAGTCACAAGATAAATGAAGTGAACCCATCGTGACAAGGAGTACATCCATGTTGGGGTGGTTTAGGGGGGAAACCTGGAACTCAGGTTTGGACATTAAGTGTGAGCTGTCTGCTTGCACCGGAGATGAGAGAGATGTCCAATCAACGGCTGGACGTAGAGTTTGGAATGTGTCATGAACACACTAGCTGGGAATGATTTTATCCACCACCAGCCAGAAACGGTTATTGGAAGCGTTGAGACTGGAAGGGACCCACCAGGGCATGAACGTAGGTAAAGACGGGGCCCAAGAAAGGAGATCGGGTGCTTTCCAATATAGAACAGAACAGCAGATGTGGAAGAAGAACAGAGGTCTGAGGCATGAGCAGTGGGTTAGAATAAGAACCAGAAGTGACTGATGTCTAGAAACTGATAATAGACATTTCTCAAGAAGGAGTTGAGTTCATGCTGTTGAGAGGTCAAGTAAGACGCCATGTTGATTCCTTCAGCCATGTGGCTATCCAAGCAGCCGCCATGCCCACGGGCACATGCAGCAAGAGTGACGTCTGTGAAGCACTGGATGGGGGAGAGCACCCGACTTTGCAACAGTTGGCCAGGCCCTTGGTATAAAACCAGCTCTCCAGAAGCTCGATGCCAGCAGCCATGTCTAACTAAAACAGTTATTTGTCTCCAGAAACAGGTTTGTAAAAACCAGGAGCTGAGCAGAGCCTCCCAACTTGAGAGGCACTCTGGACAAGACTGGCAACCCAAATTAGGAACTATCAATGTTTGTCTCTTGCTCCTGCTAACAGTCCCTGGTTTACCAAATCCATTTCGGTCATGTTTGTGATGTTGATGTATTAGGTAATATCAACTGTTTCAGCAAAGTACCAACATACTGCTCTTGTTTCCGGAAATGAAGAAAAATGGCAGCACCTGGGAGGCAAATTGGGCGTCTGGCACAAACTCAGCCTTAGAAAATACTCAGACTCCCAGAGGCTACCATTTGTAAGCAAAACTGTGACTGAGCGGACTTTATAATATGAACTATACGATTCTTTAACCGTAGGAGATGAGTCCCAAACACAGGAGCGGTTGAGTCAGTTCTGGGCTGCAGGGGCTGGGTCTCCCAGGGAGATGCCCACCACGCGTGGCCTTCAGGGGGCTTTTCTCTTGCCATAGGGTTTCTTCTAAAGATGTGTCCCAAAAGACTCTAGCTAATTCCACACAAATACACAAGAATTATATAAAGTGTTGCTTAGTAAACAAAACACACACATCATCCCCGTTTTCATCATCATTGTCATCAAAAATGGCAACAACAGAGACACTGAAGATATCTCTCAAATACTCAATCTGTCAAATAGGAATATAGGAACAATCCAACATCAGGACTCTCCAGGAGGCAGGCGACTGATGTAAATCTGACAAGGAGGTAGTTAATCAATTGTACAATTAGCCTGGTCTTCTAACCCTTCCTGTGTACTCCGAACTGCACGGGACACCCCAGGGGACACCATGAAGTCAAGGAGACCCAGCCTGTGTCCTAGGAGAGGGGTAAGTCATGGGTCCAGGTAGAGCTGGAGGAGCATGGTGGCCACCAGACAGCTGAGTAGGGGAGGAGCATCTTTCCAGGAAGGATCTCTGCCAGTCCTTGGAATGAGGCTGGGTGGGAGGAAGATGGAAGGTAAGTGCAGAGATATGGAGAGTTGAAAGAATTGGGTCATGCCAGAGGGGACGAGAAAACTCACCTACAGTATTTGTATGCCCTGGTGGAGAGCAGTGAGCCAGGGGATCCAACAGTAGTGAAAGCTTACGTTTCAAAGATATTGATATGTGCATTATTTCTTGTGGTCCTTTTCGGAATCGTCTAGGGTAGATAAGTGGCATCACATATAGACACATTAAACTTACACAGATGTTAGTATGTTTTCTTGGAGACAGAAAGACAGATCCCCCCATTTTTCCCCATCCCCCCCAACCCCCACCAGCCCATATCCTAAGTTCCAAGGAGGAAATGGAGAGCACAGCTTTGTGTCCCATGTTGAACTTGAGTTTGTAAGTGCCATGATCTTGATGACAGCAGGACCATTGAGGTGGTCTCCAAGAGTGATTATTACGATGCCTGATTGTTGCCTTTCCAGGGAATTCAGAATATAATCATCAGAATCAAATGCAACACCACTGTCCTCTATATACGTTTAATTCACAGAATTTAAAAAAAAAAAAGAAAACAAGGGAAGATTTCATTTCTTTGCGGGAAAATTCTAGCTAACGATGCAGAAAAAGATACAAGAAAGTGGAAATCAGCATTGTGAGCCTTATTGGAAATGTAGATCTAGAGCAGAACATCAGCCTGTGCTGAGGCTGGCTGGGAGAGGGCGGTTTCAGTTGGCACCAGGCACGAGACACCCCAACCTCACCTGAAATACCTAAGCATGTTTCAGAAATGCCTGAATCTGGAATTTTTCTACTCCCCAGCCTCCAGCCATATCGAGCCACTCAGCACCTAATGAACAGAGGACCCAGGAACGAAAACAAAAAATACACACATAACCAGATACACGCAAACCCCGAAACCCAACAGTAAAAGAAGGCAAAAACCTTAGAGCTGGGCCAGTCCAGTCTCTCCTAAAACAAAATTTAATAAGTTCATGACATTCACCACTATTGCCTCCTTTTTTTTTTAAGATTTTATTTATTTGTTTGACAGAGAGAGAGAGATCACAAGTAGGCAGAGAGGCAGGCAGAGAGAGAGGAGGAAGCAGGCTCCCTGCTGAGCAGAGAGCCCGATGTGGGGCTCGGATCCCAGGATCCTGAGATCATGACCTGAGCTGAAGGCAGAGGCTTAACCCACTGAGCCACCCAGGCGCCCCACTATTGCCTCTTTTTAAATGCATTTGAAGATCAAGCCTGTCCAGCAAACCTTTGTAAAAATCTACATTTTCACCGTGGGAGAAATTAAACAAAAGACATGAGGGAATGCCTCATGTTGAGGCATGAGGGGAACCACCCAAAAGAGCACCAGGGTCTGTTGGCATGGACACCGAGGCAGAGTGCCATTCTCCCTCCCAAGGAGCTGGGTATGGGCAACTGGAGGGGTAGCCAGCGAGTCCTCAGGGCCCATCTTCGCTCACCAGACGTCACAGGACGTCTTTCTGGAGAGCAGGCTTCCAGGTGAGAACAGCACAGTGAGCACTGTTGTCCCCTGGTCACCTTCAAAGTCAGGGCCCCTCTACCCTCCACTGCATGTGGGAGCTCATTCTCTCTTCCTGGGAAATACACCTAATTGATATATTTTCCATTGTGTCACCTCAGTCCTGCAGGAACCCGCGGAGATCAATTAAAATCTATGTTTCACATTTTGGATGAGAAGGTAGTCGTATTTGTATTAAAATTAATGAGATCCCAAGCCTTGGGCTTCCATCCCTGCCCAGTGGTGCGAGTGTCCCATCCAAGACGCTAAAGGAAGAAAGGGCTCTTGGAGTCCATGACAGTGTTTTAAACTTTAATAACATTTTGCTTGAAAATGAATAATACAGGTCTTCTACCACTTAGATCTTTAGATGACATTACTTTTCTTTCATTTTGAAGATTATTATCTTATAATAGGTACTCTGGCACATCACTCACTATTTGCCAAGCACTGTCCTAAGAGTTTTACAAATGCCTCCGTTTTTCATTCTCTGAAATGCCCTAGGGGCAGGCGCTCCAGGGCCCCTTCTTTTCCAGACGCAGAAACAGAGGCACCAGAGGTTAAGTAACTTGCTGAGTTGCATACGGTTGATAAGGGGCACATCCAGGATCCCCCCAAAACAGGTGAGCTCCCGTATCTCTTCTAACTCTGCCACTGGCCCTCGGGGGGCTGGTAACACATTAGAGCCACCCAGGACACTCTTTAAAAGCACTCATGGCCAGGCTAAGTTCTGAACAATTTGTAGAGAAAATCTGCCCCAGGGGACAGATGGCGTAGTGGGAGGACTTGAGGTCATGCTGAATCACACTGCAACTGGGGTGAGGCAGGGGCATCAGGTGAATCATGTAATTTCTATAACCTCAGTAGGCCTCATCTGTGAAATGGGACATAACTGGCTCCTACCCAATGAGGTGATTGGGAGCTTTAAATGCAGAGTGACCATCTGTCCCGATTAATTCAGACTGAGCGGGCTCCCGGGAAGGGAGGGGGATGTCAGTGCCCAAGCCAAACAGGAGGGGACAAACTAGGTCTTCTTGTTCCCTGTCTAAATGAGCAGATGCTACCGTGTCTACATGTATTTTCCCAAGCATGGCTAAGCCTGCAGCAGGCAGTCCTTATTAAAGGGCTCTACACATCCTTTCTGCCCCAGAGCCACCCTATATCCCAGGGATTTTCAAGGCAGGGATGAGCAGGCACGTTTGAAGGTCAGAGGAAGGCTGGATCACATAAAGCAAGAATTTGCTATAGTCAATCTCAGGGGTAAGAAAAGTAATAAAAAGCCAGAGCACAAGGTACAAGGATGGGGATTCAATCTGTTCCCATTAGGTGAACCTCAGAAGCTAAAGCTTTCAGATGGGAAGAGGGCCAGAGGGGGTCAAAACTATCACCACCAAGTAGCCAAAGCAGATGTCCAGGGTCGGTCCCAGCAATGGCGCTACTCTGCAGGAAATGGGTTCTGAGCACAGTGCTTGGCACACACGGGATGCTCAGCGGACAGTCCTGATGAGCTGGTTGACGGCAGCTCTGTCGTACTTGAATGATTATGGCCAGGCAAGAGTATTGCAAAGCCAAGGTCAGTACTGGAAGGCAGAGGTGGGATTGCCTGGTATTCAGCTTTTTCTCATCTATAATACACAATTAGCACATCTTCAGCTGTTATTGGTGGTGGGACCAGGACATTTCTAGAGAATGGTGGGTCTGTTACCCATTTCTTCAATGTCCTGTGGGTTGACATCCCTGTGACTCAAGACCAAAGCTCAAGAAAATGCTTGCCTTTTGCTCATGACTTTTGTTTTGTTTCAGAACATTGAAATTCAGACAGAAAGCTAACTTCTCCTGAGTTGGAAAAGTACATGTGTAGGGGGAAAGGAGGACTCTTTGAAGTGGTCACATCTCCCATCGCTCCCAGAGAGCATTGCCTTGTGCACATCAACCCTCTTGCACTGGTCCCTGCTACAGAGACCCGGCAGGGGATGCAAGCAAGCAACAGTGTGTGTATGGACCCAGAAAAGCAAGAGTGCAGGTGGAACCACAAAAGGCCAGTGACACCCTGCTCATTGTAAAGCCATGGAAGGGGGACACTGCTGTTCCAGTGTGTGTAACTCAGATCCCAGGCTCTTCAGCCTGGTGTGGTGCTGTAGCCTCACATCTTCTCAGACTCAAAGCCAGTATTTTACAAAGGCCCCTAAAGGTACCACACCCTCATCAGTTCTCAGACCTTCCCTATCCACTCTATGTTCCTGCTGCTTCTCCCCATGCCTCTGAGCTCTGGTTTGTAGCCACCAGATACATACAGACTCAGGACCTTTGCACAAGATTCTTCTCCTGCCCTCTCCCTCCTGAATGGACACAGAGCTTAATCCCTTGCCTACCTGAGGTCTTTATTCCTGCATCAGCTTCTAAGTGAGTTTTTCTCTGTTCACATCCTCACTGCTTTTTTTAAATTTTTTCTCTTTTTCTTCTTAGCACACGCCATCACCTGATATATTACATACTTAATTATGTATTACTTGCTGACTGTCTCTTCCATTCAAAAATATCAGCTGCCTAAGGGCAGGAATTTTTAATCTTTTCTAAAAAAAAAAAAAATTTCCAAGTCTCTCTTTCCGGGAGACAAAATAAAACCAAGGAAAGCCTTCATTGGTTTTACAACCAAGGACCAAAGAGAGGCATTCAACAAAAATGTTGGTCATGTCATGAGTTGATTCTTTAACTTTGTGTTAAGTTCAGCGGAGAGCACTTTCAACAAACATCTACGTATTAAGGATGTGGAATCTATTCTGGGAGGAGGGTGGTGTGGGGAAAATGAGCAACAGAAAATGCAAGTCTTTTGGTGGTTGAGAAATAGCCAGCATCATGCCTATTTGATTCCTAGCTGTACACAAGAAAATGAAGAAAGCATATGCAAACTGGGTCATGTCTTAGTGCTTATAATTAAGTCAGTTATGCACACAGGTGTAACAACAGCTTTTGACATGATGACAAATGTCTACACAGAAATCCTCGAACAGGCAGGAGGTCCCGGTCACATTCTTTCATCCCTTCCTTCACAGTTGCCCCCAGTACCCCAGTGGTGATGCCACCTCTCAGTATGAGTCATTTCAGCTACACAGAGGTCGTGTCCCTCCTTGGAAACAGACCGTAGTGTCAGACTAATCCTGGAGTGTCTTTGTCTTCATCTGGAAAACCGAGTGCCCATTGCACACAGCTCCCGCAAATGTCCATTAAGGGTTGCTTCACTGATAAGTCAGAAGGAGCCTGGGTTCCCTTTTCCTTACAAGCCACAAGAGTGAATGGGAATACTTGTCTACACGGCTATCACTTTACTCTGCACATCGTTCTGTCATGCAACATGACGTATGCATTTCAGGAGTGACCCTAGAATCAATTAACAGTGAATTATTTTTATCAGCAACTGCTGCAATGTGTTACCCAGATGCTGTTGCATGAAAGACATCTTGTGCTTTCCAAATTGTGCCCCAGGCGTGTATGTAAGTGACCGAATTCATCATCAGAATGAAAGGGATTTTCTTCTCCTTTTCCAAACGTAAAGACACACTTTACCCATGGGATCCCTCAGCCCACATTTGGAAAGCTAAGCTATCAATCACTGCTGTATAATTTTAGCTGTAGATTCACTTAGTAGAACTCCACTCCCCCCTTGATTGGACCCTGTTAAATGCAGAAGCACACGAGGAAGGTTCTTTTCTATCACCAAATACAGACATTTTGAGAGTCCATCGGGATTAGAACTCACCACTTCCCTCATGAGAAGGGTCCTTTCCTTCCATTCTAAAGTGCTGCTTAGAAACATAACCTACCTCTCCTGTAACCAAAGCAAAAGGCCACCAGCAAGGCAAAATCATAGGTAATCTTCTAAAGAAATCAGTGGAGAGTACCTGGAAACTCTTCTCTCCTGTTTTCCCCATCAAAACATCCATTCACTGTCCCTTTTCCTCCATGAAGTTCTTCCCCTCCCATGGAAGCTAATAGGTACGTTAATTTGAGAAAATGCATTCAGCAAATTCTAACATGCTGACGAAATCCAGAAGACAGATTTTTGTTTCTTTGGGAGTCTCCTGGGAACTTAAGGAGGGATTGTGATATGAGAATTTCTTCTCATCTCTTCTCCGGGAAGACACCTGGAGTGGGCATCTGCATGGCATTTAACTTGTTGACAATTTCAGAAGAGGCTGATTTGGGGATCTTTGTGGAGAATTATGTTGCCTCTGTTTCACGCAACAAGGCATTCCAACATCACATTCAAATGTTGGGCTCCAGGCAGCTTCTGGACCAAGGGCAGAACTTGATGGCTATTTTGCTTCCTTGACCATCATCTTAATTTACTCATTCCTTAATTCTTGTCCTCAGCCAAACAAGACAGCTTAGAAATGCATGATCAGAAACCCAAAGAATGCTGATTTCACTTGTTTGATTTTCAGTCCTAGAACGGGAAAAGAAAATGGGCTGAGAATAAGAGGATGTGAATTCATCCCAGACTTGGCATATATTTACCACATGGGGTGTGTCAATGATAGTAACATAGGAGTAATTGTAATAATAGTAATTGACTTAAGGTCTGCCGTGTGCCGGACAAGACACTAAGACATTGGCAGTCAGTATCCCATGCAGTCATTGTCATTTCAACAGCCTTGAGGAATGCTCTATTGTCACCCCATGGTACCGATGGGGAAACTGAGGCTCAGACCTAAGAGACAATGGGCCGGGTGTCATACACCATGGAGCAGAGCTCAGAGCTCAAGTTCAGGTAGGCTCTCTGCTTCCCACCACTCGGCCGTCATCTGGCTGGCCCATGCTTGCAACATCTCCTGTGTCGACCCCAGTTAAAGCCATTAGAAATATTCCACATGCCACATTCCTTGCAGGGGTCCAACAGAACTCCTTATTAATTCTTCTTTGGCATAGCACAGCCTTCACCCAAATTCTGGTTCTCTGTTCCAATTCTTTCAGCCTCAGAGAAATGACTGCAAAGCTCAAACACCCCCACCTTCGTTACTGTCTGGGCATGAAGCCAAATAACGTCCTTGGGGCCGAGAGAGAAGGAAAGCCTTGTTTCTGTGTTTATTTCTAAAAGAAAGTTGTGACCATTTTTTGAAGGAATATGTGCACCCCCAGGAAAGAAAGGGAAGTGAGAAGGAGGGGAGAATGGGGGTCGGGGAGGATCCAAGAAGAGATCAGCAGGTATGAAGGCTGGTGTGGCTGCCACTCGTGGAGCAGGGCAGAGCAGTGGGAGGGGAGCTTGGAGAGGCAGAGGTGCATGACATGGAGGGTCCTAGGCTACCAAAAGGACAGCAGATTTGATTGCAAGTGTAGGGAGAAGCCCTTGCAGAATACTGTGCCAAAGGGCAACGTCACCTGAGTTACATTCTTTAAAATGGTCTTGCTCTCTGTTGAGAAGAAGAGATGGAAGGCAAAGTTGAGCTGTAGGGGGTCACTGTGGGGGATGGTGGCAGGAACCCCGAGAGGAAGGTACTGCCCACACCAGGGTCCTGCGGCAGAAACTGAGTCATTTCCAGAGTCTGGATGTGGTCTGAAGGTTGAGCTGACCACAGATGAACAGGGTTGTGATTTCCCAAGATGGGAGTACCTGGGAAATCCCTTTTAGGAGAATAAAATCTTGATGACCTTGGGTTTGGTGATGACTTTCTATCTTTTATTATTTTTATTTTTAAAAATATTTTATTTATTTGACTGAGAGAAAGAGAGAGAGAGAGAGAGAGAGCACAGCAGGGAGAGGAGCAGAGGGAGAGGGAGAAGCAGGCTCTCTGATGAGCAGGGAGCCCAGTGCGGGACTTGATCCCAGGATCCCGGGACCACAACCTGAGCCGAAAGCAGATGCTTAACGGGCTGAGCCACCCAGGTGCCCCAGCGATGACTTTTTAGATAACAACCCAAAGGCACAAATCCAGGAAGAAAGAATTGGTAAGTTGGTCTTCATTAAAATTAAAAAAAAAAATGTTCTGCAAAAGACAGCATCAAGAGAATGAGAAGAGAAGCCACAAAGGAGAAAATGTTGTCAAAAACAGATCTGATAAAGCACTGTTACCCAAAATATCCAAAGAACTCTTAAAAATCAGCAATAAGAAAACAAACAACCCAGTGAAAAAGTCGGACGAAGATACTGAGAGACATCTCTCCAAAGAAGATACGCCGGTGGCCAATGAGTCCCATGAAAGTAGGCTCCATGTCACATGTCCCCAGGGATGTGCAAATTAAATCCAGGAGATGCCACTACACACCTGTGAAAATGTCCCAGATCTGGGACACTGGCCACACCAAATGCTGGCGAGAGTGTGATTATCGGAGCTCTCCTTCACCGCTGGGGGCTCGCAAGATGGTAAAGCTGCATTGGAAGGATGTTCTCTTATCACATGATTCAGCAAGCACGCTCCTCCGTATTTACCCAAAGAAGGTGAAAACTGACAGAAAACCTAGTTTTCCACAGAAAACCCTGCACGGTTGTTCATGGCAGTTTTATTCTTAATTGCCAAAACACGGAAGCAACCTAGATGTCCTTCGGTGGATGGATGTCTCAACTGTGGTCCGTCCAGGTTATAGAATATTACTCTGCTCTGAACGCAAATGAGCAATCACGCCAGGAAAAGACAGGGAGCAGTCTTTAATAATGCATATTACTTAGTGAAAGAAGCCAGTTTGGAAAGGCTGCGAATTGCATGATTCCAACTATAGAACATTCTGGAAAAGGCACGATAGTGGAGACAGAGAAGAGATCAGTCATTGCCAGATGTTAGTGAGGACGGAGGGGTGAAACAGGCAGAGGACAGTGAACAGGCATTGTGGTCTCTGTCTGAGACCACAATGGTGGACACAAGGCATTGTATCTGCATCCATGCCCACAGCCTACACCACACCAAGAGGGACCCTTAATGTCAACTGTGGACATGTGATGATGATGTGTCAATGTAGGTTCATGATTGTAACGAAGGTCCCCCCTGTTGCGGGACGTTGATAGTGGGGGGCAGGGAACTGTGCATGTGGGGGACGAAGGAACATGGGAAATCTCTGTACCTTCCTCCCAATTTTGTTGTGAACCTCAAACCTCTCTAAACACTCATCTTAAAAAAGAATCCCAAGTGTGGTCCTGAGGCCCCGGCTCCCCTCCCACCTGCAGGGGTGCCCCACGCCCCCCCTCACTGTGCACTGTCACCGGGGTTGTTTATGGGATGCAAGGCCACATTCCATCTCTGAGAAAGGGGGTCTTGTTTCCAGACGCCCCCAGGGAATGAGGTCTGAGGTCCCATCAGAGCACGCAGATGGGGTAGACGCTGCTGGTGGACTTGGAGAAGAAAACCCAGTCGGTGGAGGAGGTGGTTTGGGTCCAACTCGGGAAGCCACAGGGGAGTCACAGGTGGGAGGAGGCGGCAGCTGGGGGCTCACGGAGACGGGGACCCAGGGACCTGAGGTGTTTCTAAGCTGCTTGTCAGTACTGGCAGCGAGCGAGGCCTGGATGCTGAGGAAGCAGGAAGCACCGGGAGATGGAGGACTGTCTGGGCTCGGCCTGGCCTTGTCTTCCCTCCAGACACCTGGGTGGGAGCACCTGCCCCTGTGGGCGGGAGCTGGCGGTCCTGTTTCCAAAGGTGGAAGGAACTCACTCTGTGCACTTTTCTCTTCCTCCCTCCAGCCCTGATACAGAACCCAGCATGCAGTGGAATATAGGCCAGTCTCCAAGGGCAGGAAGCAAGAAAGAAGCTTTCTGAATGACATCATCTGGGAAGGGAGCATGGCATCCCGGAGGTCTGTAATAAACCCTCAGCACGGGGGCGCAGAAGCTGAGGGAAGCCTTTGCCAGGGGCTCCCACAACTGGCCAGTGCCCAGAAGCGGCACCCTTCTGCCCCTCCTGGGTGCTGGGGTTTGCAGCCAGGACAGGACCCGGATGAGGCAGCAACGCCTGGTCCATAGGGCTGCCTCCTCATGCCCTCTGCCAAGGCCAACAGCACTCAAGCTCGTCTGAGACCAAGTCCTCAGTCACACCCCGTGCACCTGCCTCAGGGCGTCGGGCTTGGCTGCTCTCCGCCCGGAAACCTGGCTCACTCCTCTCCTTCCCTTAGATCTTGTTTTCAAAGGTCAGCTTCTCAGAGTCTCCAACAGGGACTTCTGTAGAACTAGAACACCCGCCACTGCCCGCAGCTCCACTAATAGTCTTATTTTGCTATATGTGTTTTCTGGGCACTGAGGGTTTTGTTTTTGTTTTTGTTTTTTTAATAATATTAGCTTCCCCCCAGACAGGGACACATTAGGTTAGCGGTTTCTTGCTCAGCTCCCACGTCGAAAAGTGCCAGCCCTGGACCCCACTAGGTCTCTACTCTTGAGGGGAATTACAGTCAAAGAAAAATCTGATGATTCAACTCCGCTAGACAAGATTTCTTTCTTAATTTCTTATTTCTTTGTAAATTTATGTCTTCTTTCTCCCCTCTCCCCAGCCTGCCCTCCCCACTGCCGCTGAAATTCAGAATAAGAAAAATGAAAATGTCTGATACCAGAAACAGATAAGATAGCAAGAGTGAAATCCTCTATATCTGCAATGTTGCAACAAGCTCCATCGTGAATTATTTTAAACCAGGTCTTATTCCGATGGAACTTGCAAACTTCCGTTTCCTCTTCTGGTTTGAAGGGTCACATGGCTTCTAGAACAGAAAGTTGGGGCGGGGCGAGGTCATGGGCGGGGCCCCCCTGGCTGGGTTTCAGGTCTGGACAGCAGGCTCTGCCAGACTGTGTTGCACGGTGGTTGTGCAAACAGGTGGAGTGTGAGGACGAGTGTGCTAAGCGCTCCCCAGACAGATACTCCAGCTGCAGCGGACCCACAGGTGAGACAAGCTGCCCTTTCCTGTGCTTATTTGTTCTCTCTTTTTTATTTTAATAATTTTTTATTATGTTATGTTAGTCACCATACAGTACATCATTAGTTTTTGATGTAGGGTCCCTGATTCATTGTTTGCGTATAACACCCAGTGCTCATTGCAACACGTGCCTCCTTCATACCCACCACTGGGCCAACCCAACCCCCACCCCATCCCCTCTAAAACCCTCAGTTTGTTTCTCAGACTCCACAGTCTCTCATGGTTCGTCCGATTTCCCCCATCTCCTTTCTCCTCTCCACCTCCCCATGTCTTCTGTGTTATTCCTTATGCTCCACAAGGGAGTGAAACCATATGATAACTGACTCTCTCTGCTTGGCTTATTTCACTCAGCATAATCTCTTCCAGTCCCGTCCATGTTGCTACAAAAGTTGGGTTTTCATCCTTTCTGATGGAGGCATAATACTCCGTAGTGTATATGGACCACATCTTCCTTATCCATTCGTCCGTTGAAGGGCATCTCGGCTCTTTCCACAGTTTGGTGACTGTGGCCATTGCTGCTATGAACACTGGGATATAGATGGCCCTTCTTTTCACTACATCTGTATCTTTGGGGTAAATACCCAGTAGTGCAATTGCAGGGTCATGGGGAAGCTCTATTTTTAATTTTTTAAGGAATCTCCACAGTGTTTTCCAGAGTGGCTGCACAACTTGCATATCCACCAACAGTGTAAGAGGGCTCCCCTTTCTCCACATCCTCTCCAACACACGTTGTTTCCTGTCTTGTTAATTTTGGCCAATCTAACTGGTGTAAGGTGGTATCTCAGTGTGGTTTTGATTTGAATCTCCCTGATGGCTAATGATAGGTACTTATTTGTTCTCATAACAGTATTACAGGACCCCCGGGTCCTCCGAGACAGAGCAGAGACTTACTTGTCCTTAATGAGGTCTGTCCTCTCACCACATGTGAAAAATAGGCTTTCTCACACTGAAGACAGGGCATGGTTAGCTTTTGTTCGAGCAGAATTCTCCCTGTAACAGGAGTTCTCGACATTGGCACTATCGATATTTGGGGAGGGAAAGTTCTGTGCTGCGTGGGGCCATCCCCTGCTTGGTGGGGTTTTGGGCAGCATTCCTGACCTCAAACCTCGAGAGGCTAGTAACAGCCCTTACTCCTCTATGACAGCAAAGAGTCATCTTGGGACATTGGAGACGTTGCCAAATGCCCCTTTGAGGACAAAATCGTTCCCCCTGCTCTGATAATAATATCATTCTAAAACATCTTCTCGAGAGGAGAGAAACAAGTTGGGATACAATTATGAGTTCAGCGATTCACATCCCATCCGTGTTTTAATGAGCTATCCCTCCTGATGCATCATCCGTTGTTATGGTAGTGATGAATTACTATCCCGTATTAGTTTACCTCAAGTTTCTTTGGGGTTTGCAAAAGTTAAAATGAGATGCACCACCTAGCATTTCCAATATTCCAAATAGAAACAAAAGCGAGCAAAGAAGAGATAAAAACTCATAGAGAGCAATGAGAAACAAAGCCTGGAATTCCTGGCAACTCTAGGCTATGATACACAATTCGTGTTTAAGAACGGGTGTTTACAAAGCTACAAAGTATCCTTGGCAGACACCTTAAATATTCATATCAATATAAAAATGATCAATAAACTTTAAAAAAAAATTTATTTATTTTTTAAAATTTCTTTTCAGTGTTCCAGAATCCATTGTTTATGCACCACCTTTTAAATATTAATATCCTTAAGTTACCTTGCAAAATAGCTCTTTGGAGTAAGTACACATTCCCCGCAAATGGTCTATGTCCCTTCTCACCACTGCAAAACAACCAAGGTTTTTGATAATAGCTTACAGGAGTGGGTGTTTATGTATAGAGTCAGACCTTCTATTAAGTTCTCTTACATATTCATCTATTTAATTTTCAACTTTTTTTTAAAGATTTTATTTATTTATTTGACAGAGAGAGATAACAAGTAGGCAGAGAGACAGGCAGAGGGGGCAGGGGAAGCAGGCTCCCTGCTGAGCAGAGAGCCCAATGTGGGTCTCGATCCCCGGACCCTGAGATCATGACCTGAGCCGAGGGCAGAGGCTTAACCCACTGAGCCACCCAGGCGCCCCTAATTCTCAATTTAAGACAGGGGTGCCAACTTCATGTGATATTAAAATCAGACAAGTAAGCAAACACAAAAAACAACAGTGACTTGGCTCCCTTTGTGACTACTTTGTGTCGATGCTTTCCTAAGAGTCACCTGGGAGACTTCTCAATTCCCATCTCTCTTGTCCACATTCCCCGCTCCTCCGTAAAGATTGGAGTTACGTAATTCTTCTGAAGTCTTCCAACTAGTCAGTGCCAGAGCTGAAATCTGGGTCTGTCTTTTAAGTAGGCAAGCAATATGTGATTGAAATCTAGTTGTGAAAAATGAACACACACACACACACACACACACACACAGAAGCCCTCTTTAACCTCCTGTTGCCCTATAATTATTCTCTGTCGATCATCACTGTTATCCGTTTGGCATGTAACCTTCCAAAATGTATAGACATGTAAATTTACTTTCAAAAAGTAAACATGCCTATAGTATACATAAATAGAGGATTACGGCTTGTGGTCTTTACCATCATAAATTATGCTAATCTATGGGTTTGGGGACAATGTATGCCTTTGTCACTTAACACAAGATGACTCTATAACAGACCTGCTTCATTGTCTGAAATTTCTGGGAGCGTTGTTATGGAACACCTATACCATAGGGTTATTCGATCATTGAAATGGTGGATACTTGATTATTCCTAAAATTTCACTCTTATCCAATAAGGAACAGCTTTTCTTTTCTTTTTTTTTTTAAGATTTTATTTATTTATTTGACAGAGGGAGTGAGAAAGAGAGGGAGAGCATGAGCAGGAGGAGCAGGAGAGAGAGAGAGGGAGAAGCAGGCTCCCCACTGAGTAGGGAGCCTGATGCAGGGCTCGATCCCAGGACCCTGAGATCATGACCTGAGCTGAAGGCAAATGCTCACCTTTAGGATGACTGAGCCACCCAGGCGTCCCAGTGGACAACTTTTCATGGAAGTGCTTTGTGCGTGTTTCCTTAGACATTGTTTCCTGAGCATGTATCATGTACCAGGGCAGGTATATCTCTGCATACACATATAATTTAATTTTCAAGCCACTGTATGACTGTGTGGAGAAGCTGGATTCACATCCCGGTCATGGTTTCAGAGAGGGGATGCCACACGCCCTCACTCCACGTCGGGACATCCCTGTTTATAAGTGAGAGGCTCCCTGGGGTCACATTTCCCTTTATCGTTGTTTATTTTTTTCCAAATTTCATAACACGTTATTTTGCACCTATACAATCCCCCCCACACGCTTACATGTAGATGCCTGCGTGCATGCCTGTGTGTGCGTGCGTGTGTGTGTGTGTGTGTGTGTGTGCAAGATCCTCTGAATCGGCCATGGCCCCCAGGAGTGGGGGAAACCACATTCAGAAGACACAAAGCAGTAGAGCCCGAGAGCCTTTCTCTAATTCCTAAAGCTCACGCCTCCACAACAGCTTTACACAACACGGAGGTGCTTGCAAAACCTTCATCCGCTTATCCCCCAGGCAAGAACGTCGGAAAAGACACCCTCCACGATTCTGAGACTTTTCCTCGCTTGCTTGCCTCTTTCTCGGTTCCTACCGTCGCCCTCTGATTGGAGAGACGAATTTGAAGGCCCCATAACACGGTCTCTAAATGCCGGCTCACTCTTCTGCGAAGCGTGGATCTAAAGGAGAGACGACCCCGACCCGTCATTTGTTAATAAATGTATTCATAATTCTAAATGCAGATTTTCTTGTTCCTCGGGGGAATATGTCAGCGGCTAAACTCTATGCCTTCCCCAGAGCAAATATGAACATTGCATTTTTGACGCAACTGGGACACAGACTTCGATTTATTCTCTTCCATGATCCTGTTTACCAGCAGCACATCCCTCCAGAGAAACTCAGCCTACAGTTGGATTCTTTTTTATCTCCAAATGGAGCAGGCAGTCCAGCTCCATGTCCCCGGATGCCTTCTCCTGGACCGTCCCACTCTCCCATGTGTGAGCTTGAACAGAGCGTCTCCCCTCTGGCCAGGAATATAGGTGGGACTTCTCCCATCTGCAGCCCCTGCCTGTGTCTGGGCAGGAGAGGTGTCTGTCCCGTAGGTCTGTCTGTCTCTCATTCCATTTACAGAGAATGTCAAGCCTGATTGCTTGAGCTAACTCTGTGACCCCTGTTATTTGTGTACAACTCTAAGTAGATTTGCCTTTCTAGAGCGAGGGCACTTTGCCTCTTAGGTATATAGGTGAGTCTCTCCATCAAGTGTCCTTTTTGCTTGTCCATTAGGTGGAAGTTGGCAGGAGAGACTGTGACGTGTCTCAAAGGGCAAGAAAATGTGGCGACCTTTGGAATATCACCCTCGTCTCCATACTCAGTTACAGAAACGTCAAGGTCGTCCGATGCTTCTTTCCCCAGCTGGACCCAGCAACCACTAATTTACACACCCCGGGACACGCCATTCGATATGGGATGGAGGTTTTGTTTTCCGAACCCATTAATCTGTTCTATCTCTCTAATTAGTTAAAGATTCTCCAAAGTGTCCAAATATCATCCCTCGAGGTGAGGAAGATGCATTTTCAATTTCCTCCTGCAAATTAGACTGGGGCCTGCTTCTCTGGAAATATCAGATAAGGGAAAGGTGAGGAAGTCTGGTGCTGAATTTTTCCCCTTTGCCACCTGGGAGATGCGAAAGGAAGAGTAACTGAAAGACAAAACCTCCGTGAGTTTTGTGAAACTTGAAAAAGGAGAAGTAAAGCTGTATTGTGGAGCCTCGATGAGTAGGAGGGCGTGGTCTTATAGAATAAAGGTCAGATCGCTCCACCTGGAGACAGGTTTGGGGTTCAGTCAGGCTTCTCCCACTTGTAGCTCAATGAAGTCCATCAACAGGTCAGGATGGTGACCTGCCCTGTCCCAGCACATGCGGACATCACAGCGGCCGCGAGAAACCTAGACAGTGCTCCATTGCCCTCCAGGAGCTCACAGTCAAATCAGGGAAATGAGAGTTTGGGGTACCTTCCGTGTTATAGCCAGGCTGCCAAGCAGAACTAACAAAGAAGTAGAGACACATCGGAGCTTTGAGACACATCGGAGCTTTGAGGATCTGGGTGTCCAGAGATGGCTGTCCTGTGTGCCCCATCACCCTTTTGTCTCTATCCATTAACCCTGCAGACCCTTTACTCTGGACAGTGTTGTCCTTGACCGCCGCTGCCCTTCAGAATCCTGGGAGAAACTCTAAAATACAGAAGTCCAGGTTCACCCCAGCCTAATCAGATCAGGATACCTGGGGGTGGGGAGAAGGAGTAAGTATTTTTTAAATGTGTAGAGGTGATATGAGAGCCGTCCGGGGCTTAAGGAAGAATTGAGGGAAAAGTACAGAGGGTTCCGGTGCATCTATGTCCTCCCCTCCACAAGTCTCCCTGTTATTAACATCTTGCCTTAGTGCGGCACATTTGTTGCAATCAATGAAATGATACAGACACAATGTTATCAACTAGAACCCAGGGGTTTTGACAGATGCATGATATCCTGTATCTACCAGGACAGTATCAGAAATCACCCGTGTTCCACCTGTTCATCCTTCCCCCGACCACCCGAGGCCCCAGAAACCCCTGATCTCTTTGTGATTTCCATAGTTTTGGCTTTCCCCAAACGTTGCATAGCCAGAAACGCGCCGTACGCAGCAGCAGCTGCAGTCCGATTTTCAGAGGGTCACCAGGAAATCGCCACGTAGCCCAGCGCTGAAAGTCACCAGACCGTTGCGTGGGGTAACCCTACCCTAACTTACCCAGAAGGATTTTCAAGATAATCCGATGGATCCCTTGCACTTCACAGGTGAGCAGTATGTCCCGAGAGGGGATAAGCTGACCAAGACCATGAGGCAAGGTCAGGAAGACTCCCAGGTCAGGAACCTTCTAAGCCTGTCACATCCTCTTTCAGAGATAAACTGCCTGGTGTGACAAAGTGTTATCTGTAGTGAGGTCGCCTGCATTCTGAAGTTCATGACTGTGACGGATGTTTTCTGAAGATCAATTCTGGGCCAGCCGCATTCCTGGAGCTGCTGACCCCAGAGGCACCAGTTTGGGCAGGGGGCAGGGGGAGGCGGAGAGCACAGTCACGTGAACAAAATGCATAATGGGGGTGAGACCAGGGACCGCCAGCATCCTCACACCTGTCAGCACTTTGCAGTATAAGCCCATCTCATTCTCACAGGAGCCCCTGGAGGGAGGTGGCATTATCAGTCCATTGCTCATATGAACTGAGTGCAGATCGCTAAAGGGCTTTCCAGAAGGTGGCTTACAAAATAGAGGCCCCAGCCAGGATTGGAGCCCGCCGGAGACCGCTCCGTGCATTAAGTCGCTCACTGCTAATGCACAAGCCACTCCTTCCCTGTTCTGCAGGGTTTGACACTTTTATCCATGCGGGCACGGGGCTCCGAACTGCCGCTTCCTCGTGCACCAGCCCCATGACGGCTTGATTCTGGGGATTCTTGAGGAAGCAGGACACATGCCACGAAGCGTTTTATCTGAAAGCGGGCGGCTCTCGGTGGGCGAGTATTTAAATACCCAGAAAATCCGCTTCCTTGGAACAAAAAGCCTCGAATACCTCCACGCCCGCTCGTCTCTGCAGAGTTACCGGCACCGACGGCCACGGTCTCAGACTCAGTAACTTTAGGACAATCTCATTGTTGGAGCCTATCGGCCGCTGTATTTGTATATTCCGAATCTTAAATCTGAAGCCCACCCCTACAGTAAATGCATGACAGGATGCACTTCCAGCAGCAGGGACTTAATGAAAAGTGTATTTTCTCATCGACTCTGATAAATAATGTAAAATGTTCGGTGAAAATCTTAAGCAGGAGCAATCGATTTGTCAATTACCCATAAAAAGCAAATCAGAGCAGGGGTAATGGGGGGGCATCTGTGGGTGCTCTTGGGATTAGACAGTTAATACACAGACACAGGTGTGTTAAAGAACTCTCGGGCTCGACTTGAGAGAGACGCTGACGCCTGATCTACTCCTGATTCTCCACTCACGCTCTCTAAGTGGTATATGCTCCAGATCGGTTTGGTAACTCAGGCAAAATCCCAGGGTTGAGGCTCACCGGCCCGTCTCGGGTATGTGGTTTTTTGGGGACCACTCAGTAAGGGTAGGGGAATGGAACGCATTGCCTGGCAGGACTCTGGGGCCCTAGCCAGATGGCCAAGGCTCCGTCCTAACCACAAAGACTCAAAGCAGAGAAAAGGTGTCTTCCCAAGAAATCAGTGCTCCATTCCCAGGACGAGGGGTAGAGACAGTGGTCGAACAAAAACAACACGGGACGCTCTACCTTCCACAGCTGGCTAACCTTTTGATGGCCCTGGGTCACCGGCTCTGGAAGCTGAGCTCCCATCTGAGGAGCTTCTCTGAGCTGTTCATTTGACTTGACTCCCTAGAAGTGCCGTGATAGGAACTTGGTGCTGTTGGTGTGGTCAATCCTTTTTATTACGGGGTCCTTTCTGGGTGATGATGTTGATGGGGCAGTGATGCCATTTATGGAGTGCTGCTTAGGTTCTGGGCACATCAGTGCCCGCTTCGCCCTGACCGCTCCACTCAGTTGTGACGATGACCCGCTGAGATGTGCAGTTACGTCTCTGTGTTCCCAACCAGCACACCCCTCTCTCGACATCACGCTTCTGTTGTGTGCCAGTCAACCCCAACTTCCGACTCTGCCTGACCCTAATTTAATTCACGGAAGCAGATGTTGTTAACACGGAAGAAATGACCACTAGAGGCTGAATCTTGAGGGCTGAGGGATAAACCATTTGCTGCCATGTGGGAACCTGATTCAGGGACAGAGTCTTGGTAAGCTCCCAGGGGTTGAGGGAAGGAGAAATGCAGATCTTTCAAAGCCAAAAACAAAGCAAAACAAACAAACAAACAAAAAACTATGTCTCACCATAGAGAAGCAAAGCCTCTGAGTGGGGTTGGTTGGTGGCCGTGGCTATAGCTCACCTTCGTGTAAGCCCTGGATGGGATGGAAGAAGGCTTCTGCCTTAAGGCTCCCTACATCTAGATGTGGCCTCTGGCTTCTTTGGGACATGCCTACATCCCGTCTGCACACGTGCCTGAAGGTCAGATGTCATAAGCAGCAAAAGACGTTCACGGAGTATATTTGATTCTCTCTAGTTCAATGCCCGGTTGATCTGGAGAATGATCAAGAATGTTGTAAAATATGTGTTGGCATTATTTTCTTCTCTTCATGGGTGAGAAGTTCTTCTGGACATCTTCTTGCTGTCCTGAAGTCTCCCATAGCTCAGGGTCGCGTTACGGGTAAAAATACAGGTTATTGGTTCAGCCTGGAAAGATCTACTTCTCTTTCATTCTAGAACAATGTGAATTGATCATTTAAAAGTGCCATGATGTAAGACCAATCCCCCTCAGGGTCTGGGCTTCTAGACCGTGTCCCTCCAGAGAGCATGTGGTTTCCCTCTGTCCAGCTTTGCTGCTGGTGGAGAGGGTTGGAAATGATGGCTTTCCCTCATGACTCTGGGGGCCTGGGAGGCTTAATTTATTAATTAATAACAGGACCTGCTCCTGCAGACTATTCCCTCCTCCCAAGCCCTTTGCCATGAACATCTCCAGCGGGGCACCTGTTCCAAACAAGCAAGTGTTCAGCATCAGTGCTGCGGCAAGCCTTATTCTTCCCCGGAATTTCAGAGCGGAATATAGCGGGACCTCCCATGAAGCTTGAAGGTTGCAGTGGGGCTCTGCCCGGATCGGGGGTGGGTGGTGATGATTCCAAGTTCATGAGTTCTCTTGACAAACAGGTATGGACTGCCACAGGGAGCATCTTCAGGAGGCTTTCTATGCCAATCCCCAGGCAGGGTATTCCAAGCCCTTTAAATTTCAGTTTTCTCATATATAAAACAGGGATGATGATGTGAATGTCCTTATAAGTTGCTTGTGGCAATTAAATAAGAAGAAATGGGAAGTGCTGAGTACAGAGTGTGCTGCAGACGGTAAATGCTGGCTCATGCTAGTATAAGCCCATTTATCAAAGACCTGCGTGCCTAGCCTGCAGGAGGGTACTGGGCACCTGCCCTCAGGCCCTAAAAAAAGTCTGAAAGTACACACCTCCCAGAGCAAATGCCCCTTCTCCCATCTGCTCCTCCCAAGCTCTTCTATACCGAGTCATTTGGTGAGTCAGGCTAAAATCCTTTGCTTCTTCCTCGATTCCTCCCACTAATTTACAAGCTGCATGGAGTCCCATCAGAAAAGACCATGGCTTTGCCTTCTAAATGCATCCAGAAATGAATGACCTACATCTTCAGGTAATCTCCTTATCTAAGACAGCCTCCTACCTCTTGCCAGTATTTTTGCCATAGCTTCTCGCTGAGCTCCCTTCTGGAGGTGGGTGTCCCTCCCTGCCCCCACCCCTGCCGCCATCAGGATCCCCCAGAGGGCAAGTCCTGGGTGGGGCTTGTTCAGGGGCGGCACCTGTGCTGGGAACCATGCTGTCACTAGATGCTCCTGAGATTGGCTGGATGAGGGAATTCACCTTTTGCACAGCATGCCATTTTATAATGTTTCCTCTAAAGATTCTGGTAAGGAAGCATATCCTCCTTTAGCTTTCTGATTTAGATTTTTAGATCCCGCCATGAAAATCCAAGAACCTTTGTGTGTCATAGGGTCCAATCTGCCCAGGTCCCAGGCCCCAGATACAATAGAGTCACCCTGCTGGTGTGGTATGAATCCTGGGGAAGTCACGTTCCTATTTGTGTGGCATTTTTATAACATGAACCTTGTCCAGAAACACCAATAGACCAAAATCAGAGATTCCTCTAGAAAAATTCTCAGCAGCTAGAAGAAAGGGAATCAGGACAAGATCGAGCTCGTCCTCTGCTTTCCTGTTCCCTCCGGGGGCAGCATAGAATGCCGAGTGAAAGACACACTTTTTTCAAGCTTATCAAAGAGCACGTAACAGCACGTGAGGACACAGGGGCCACCTTGTATACGTACTTCTTTTAATCTCTGGGTTACTATCAAGTGAAACAACAAGTAAATGACACGCCCTGTCCATCAAGGACAAGATAATCCCTGCTATACTGTCTTGAACATGTTCTAGGCACAGATTTATAGGACTTGTTATATCTCAATCCCAACCCCCCTTTTTTCTTCCATGTTTCCCTCTCCTTGATCGGCATTTGCTATTTTGGAGATGAGGATGGTATTGCTTATGTTGCAAACATGTGGAATCCACAAGTGAGAGGGGGACATGCCGCTTGGAGGGGACGACTTTTCTTGACCATACGATCCAGTCTCAGGACGGGCTTGCTTCCGGCAGGCACAAGGACATGCCAGGGAGGGGCATTTCCTGTGCACACCCACAGGCTCTCCAACATGTGGAAAGTCAAAAAGAAAGGGTCAAGGCTAGTCACTCGTGACTGTAGCGTGGACTCAGCCCTCGTCACCTTGGATGGACCTCTGAGCCCCCCATGACTCAGCGGCTAAGGGTTCATGTCGCGTCATGCCTGAGCTGTAAAGAGCCGTATGGTTTCCGTCAGGCCCAAGATTATGAAACAGGCAATGAATTTGTGCTTTTGTTGCTATGGTAATTTATATTTCCGCTGTTTTAATAACCTCATCAGATGCAGGCAATCAGAAGCACGGTGGCATCTCTCCATAATTTAACGCGAAACCATTCCTAACAACTTGCGGTGCCGTTTGAAACATTGCACAAGGAAATTAAAAGCAAATAGATATAAGTCATCTCAAGCCTGAAAACCATAAATATTTCAGGTGGGAGCACAAACACTTCCAGAAAGATCTTTGATGATAGGAACAAATATTTCTAACAAATGGTGCAGAAAAATGATACTGTATTATAAAAGAGATACCTTTGGGGCATTGTTTTTTTCCTCATCAAAAGGAAAAAAAAAAAAGGAAATGCTGCTGTCTAGTTATTAGGATGTATCACATGAAGGGGTTTTTTGCAAACTTCCAGGACTATGTTTATAATACTTAATATTTAGACTGTGAATATTAGCTCTCACATGGAGATTAATACTAAAAACGTATGTACTCTGTAGACTGAACTTGCTTCCAAAATTCCACAATGGGTTAAACTGCAAAGTGTGAGAGTTCTTAACATATGATTGAGTCATGTGTATCCTTATACACACACACACACACACACACTTATACACACCATCAATTCAAATGCATATTGAGAAATGACATCAGTTTCGTTTGTTTCTGGTTTATCATCATTGTGGGTTTTTTTTTTTAAGATTTTATTTATTTATTTGACAGAGAAAAAGAGATCACTAGTGGCCAGAGAGGCAGGCAGAGGGAGAGGGGGAAGCAGGCTCCCCACTGAGCAGAGAGCCCGATGCGGGGCTTGATCCCAGGACCCCGGGATCATGACCTGAGCCAAAGGCAGAGGCTTAACCCACTGAGCCACCCAGGCACCCCATCATTGTGGGTTTAATGGAGGATGTCATGTTTGCCTTTAATCAGTGAATAATTCCCACTGCTCTTGGTGCTCCTTTGGGTCAGGGGAAGCTGTATTTACGTGACCACAGGAAGTCCGACCCCACTAGAATACAGTCTGAGGTGGTTATGTGGGGCTGGGATGGATCATTCTGGAAATGCATCCTTCTTCTGTTCCAGACAATGAGCAATGAGAACTGGAACAGGACCTCAGCACTGGGCGTGTTTTCAGCAAGGCCAGGTATGTGCCCACCTCCCACCCCATCAGGCACCAGGAATGTGTTTTCCTCCAGCTGGATGGGACAGCACGATCTCTTCCTAGAATTTGCAGACCAGCGCCTCAGGGTCCTGAGCAATAGGCTACACATCAGGCAGCTTAGAGAGGGAGGAATGGACATGGAAGGGAAACAGGCTGCTAAGAAGTAAGAGGAGATGGTGAGGTAATTCATTCATCATCTAGCTGCTGCACATCCTCTGGGTGTCAGGTACCACACCAGATGTGGGGTGTGTAGTGGACACTGTCAAGTGCCTGCCTCCACCTTGGAGCCCCTTTTCTTTCTTAGCAGAACCCTCATATTGTTAAGGGGTCTTCTCTTGCACACAGAGTGTAGAGGAAGCCGACTCCATCTCCAGCCCGAGGCTTACTTCCTTAGCTCCATAAGACTTCTCATTCCCATGGCAACTGTCATTGGTCCAAGTTGGAGCACATCACCTAAGTCAATCTAAACAGAAAGAAGCCAAGATTCACAGTTGAGTGAATGTGTGGAGCTTCTCTGCCTGTTCACATGTGTGTGTCAGATGCCGGTACAAATCCCACGGCAAGAAAGCTCCTTCACATGCAAGAAAGAAAGAGAAGTGGAAAATGCTGTCTACCTGATACCCACTCTCTGTTTCTTCTTTAAAATAAAAATAATAAAATAACAGTCTTATTCAGATCCACTGTGCCCAACATCTCTTACAATCAAGTGTACCCTGTTACTAAGTGATGAATAAAGGAAATGTTATGTGAGAGTTCTGGAAAGGCTCCCTAAATGGAGCAGATGAAGCTGCGAGGTGTAACCCATTCGTTTCTCCTGCCTCCAACCTTTTCTTGCCACCTGGAGTGTGGATGTAATGACTGGAGCACCAGCAGCCATTTTGGGTGACCTCGACTTTGAGTCATACCAGAAAGACAGAAATCAGGAAGGCACACTGCTATTCCTTTCCATTGTTTTGTATTTCTCCCTCTCCTCCTCCTCCTCCTCCTCCTCCTCCTCCTCCTCCTCCTCCTCCTTCTTCTTCTTCTTCCTTCTTCTGGTCCACCGAAACATTGTTTCTAACTAAAAAACTATTAGGGAAAGAACTTTATTTACTTTTGAAATTCCTTGACCTTGATTTACCATTTTAGTAGAGAAAATACGACCTCAAAGATGTGTCATAAGGAAGTTGGGGAAACTAAACTATTTTTGCAAACAGAGGAGGTAAGGACCCTGGCAGTGGGAAGAATAGTAAGAAAGGACGTGAAGATTAAAAAGGAGCTGGAAGAAGAAAGAAATTCTAAGCAACCGGCAAAAATGATGTCTGATGAAGAGTCTATGGTGGGGTCATGAAGGTCACGAAGTATATCTAATATTCACATTTGGGGTAATTTATTCATTCAGTAATTCAACAGATACTTGTTACGGTTCTTTTGTGCCTGGTGCTTACTGGGGGCTGGGGCTGCGGAAATGGACAGGACTGAGTCTGATCCTGGCCCCCAGGATATTATCCAAGGTGGACAACATCGTGGTGGGACCAAAGATGAACATTAGGAAGTGTGCTGGGGAGACCAAACGCTGGGAGGTGGGTGAGAGCACAGGGGTGCCTGGGGCTCGGGGCAACTCTGCTCCAAGCAGACGGAGTCCTCGCTGAAGACATCAGGGGGACCTGAGACAAGAAGATGAGAAGGAAGAGGAGGAGGGGGTGACGGGGAGCACGGGGCATGATGCAGGAAGGTGGCGGAGAAGACACGACCGACTGTCTGGGGACAAGGTTGTTCCTGCTGCCAATGGAGCCCACGCGCTCACGGTGCTTTTTAAATCGCTTTTATTTGTTTTGTGCTGCAGAGACGAAACAATCAAATTTATATCCAAATAGCTTAATTTATTTTCTAGGCTTAGGAAATCAAAATGGTAATAGCACTTCTCCCAGGGAAAGTGAGCCCCGTGTGCACTGCCCCGCAGCCCGGCTGCCCCAGGGCAAGGGGCGTCTGCAGAGGAGGGGACCCTGGAGCCACAGTGGGACAGGGTCTGGAGGTCGTGGACTGACTTGGACTGTGACCCCGTTATTTTTGGACTTCACCAAGCACATGAGACCAGAGAACTGAGAAGAAACAACCTTTTCTTTGTCTGAGTCTCGTGTCATTGAGACCAAACATCTGAAGCCAGCAGCCCGCAGGCAAATTGTCCTCTTCCTTAATCACTTCTCAGGAACCTCTGCGGCCAAGGCCCCAGACAGCCACCTGTCCCCACGGCCCGGCGGCTTCCATCCTGTCCTGTGCCCTCCTGCAGAGAAGGTGTGGGAAGAGCAGACAGAGCCCCAGCAGAAAGGCAGGGGACTTCCAACCCTGCTCCCCTTTTGGCAAATGACCTCACTTTTCCCCTTAAGCAGCCCATCCACAAGGGGAAGATGAAAGTGAGTGGGGGGACCCCATCCGAGGTGGTGGGTGCTGAGGATGAGAAAAACAGAAAGAGCAGAGTCTCAGCAATTCACCAATTCTGAGCAAGTGCAGGGGGGCTCCCTAGCCCTCCCCCATGGGTGTCAGCAAGCCCCTGGTGGTGTGGACCTCCTCATATCGGGTTTGCTTCCCTTTGGACCTCATTCACACTGAGCTGGGTCGTCTAAAAGGATAATGGAAGGGGGGATCCTCCTCCCTTGGCTGGACCCCAGCCCCCACCCCCACAAGCTGCATGGGATTCTTGTGCTGACAGATAACATCCCACATGTTCAGGGGTTTTATTCTAAGACACCTGCTCCTTCTGCCAGCCCCCTAGCCCCCCAGCTGAAGAAAAGAAAAACAATACACTGTTTCACCTCTGGGAAAAACAAACTCCCAAAGTTGAATTTTCTGGCGGTAAGTATGATTACATCCAATGTTTGGCTGTTGTTCTAACTTGAAATGCAACTCCCCACAAGAAAGAACTTCCAGAAGAAAGCATGCCTCTCTAGGGCCTCTGGACAGCTTCACCACACCCTCCATGCCCCCTAGAAATAACTCTGGGGTCTTCAGCCTTCTCCTCTTCCTCCTGACCTTCATACCTGTGTCTCTTGACCAGTGATGCCATTCGACCTCCCACTCTTGGGCCCCAACCTTGAGGCCACTGTTACCTTTAGGGATGCAGAGACACCACCACTGGGGACCCAGAAGCCGTGCAGAGCTGAGAAAATTGTGTCCCCAGCCCCACTAGACAATGAGTCTGATGGGGCTTGAAGATGTCATTCTACTCTGACATATGTGGGCACCTGTTTCTCTAATGTCTCTCCATGGGCCCTCTCTCCTGCTGGCCACGGCTGCCTAAGATAGCTTGCTGTCCTTGCCTGAGGATGGGAACACCCTGCCTTTGCCTCTGCCCACATCTGAGACTCCAGGGAACATCCACCCACTCCCTACACCCTCCATGATGGAGGAGAACAGCCAGCCTTCCCTTCCCTGTGCCCAGATGTGCCCATCCTAACTTCAGTCCCCTGTTCCCATGCCTGAGCATCTCCTCAGGATGCTTGGGATGGATTAACTCCCCTCCTGGCCTTGAGGTGCCCACATCTACCATCACACCTTCTGCACTCGACACCTGTCTATTCATTGACTGAATATGTGAGCGTGGGGGGAAGCCATGTTCGAACAGAGGTCTCTGAGGCTGGCCATTCTGGAGGGGCTTGCAGACTCATTTGGTTTGTGTTTTCTTGTTTGCTCTTTTGCATTGGTCCATGTCGTGATTTTTTTTTTTTTTAATTGACTGTGTTGCTAATGATTGAGAGCTCCCATCAGTCATGACAGGCACAAGGTTCTTGCTGGTCCAAGTCTGCCCACCTGGAGTCCTGGGCATTTGGGGACAGCAGGGTGTTCAGTTCTGCCTCCCTGTATGGCTAGGCCCCTGGCATACGTTCAGAGGAATCGTTAAATGGTTTTCATGGGATCCAATCTTCCATGCTTGTCCTGAGAACTCCCTGACATGACCAAAGCCATCAGAACACACTGCTAGCCATGTCTGGCCCTGGGATAGCCAGCTGGCCACCTGTTCTGGTGTGAACTCCTGCTGCCCCACACAGGGACCTTCAGTAACTCATCTTGCTCATATTCTTACTTAAATGAAGCAGAGGGCTTTATTGTCACCATCAACACCACCACCATTATAGTCACCACCATCTGTGTCATAATCACCACCATCACCATCAACACCATCATCATCACCATCACATCATCATCACCATCATCACATCACCGTCATCACCATCATCATCACCATCATCACCATCAATACCACCATCATCACCATCACCATCATCACCACCATCACTACCATCACCACCATCTCCATTACCACCATCACCATCACCATCTTCACCACCACCATCACCATCTTCACCATTATGACCAACATCATCATCACTATTTTTTCCATCATAGTTTTATTAAGGCTTCTCCACTAATTCTGTTCTGATGACCGACTAGTTGAATAATAAAATTTAAGATTTATAATCCTCAGCTCATCTAGTGCAGCCCTTTTCTGATACATAAAAATGCCATTAGTATGCCTAACAACCAGCACACTATCACTGCTGAAAGCTTTTCTGAAATGGGGAACGCTTTACATCATAAAGAAGCCCTTATAGTTTTTACATCTCTGATCATTGGCTTGAAATAAATATCAAAGAGTGAAGTTGGGGTCAAATAGGAAGTTCCATTATAAAACTTTGATTCCATATCACAAAATTGTTCTTTAAAATGTTTCTACTATGGAAGTGCCCATTTCAATATGCTCTACCAACAAAAGAGGTTATGTTTAAAAGTCCTTTGCTAGACCGGTCAGTGAGACATAACATCTTGCTTATTTTTGCTCTCTTTTTATTAATGATGAAGTTGAATTTTCATTATTAATAGATTTTCCCAAATACGTATTTTCTCAAATATATATTTCCCATATCTTCTTATTTTCATTTCTTATTTGCTTTTTCATATCCTTTATCCAGTTTTTATTAAAGTGTTTGCATTTATATTGGTTGATTTATAAATGCTCTTTATATATTAAGGATGCAAATGCCTTGTCTTCTCTATTACAAGTATTTCCCCAGTTTTCTTTTGCCTTTTAGTGTATTTATAATGCATTTTAATAAATGGAAGTTTGAAAATGTCATATAGTCACATACGTAGGTTCTTCTTTATGGCTTATTAGTTTTCTCTTAGGATAGAAAACACTATTAGATCAAAATGCACTTTCTCTCTTTTTTTTTATGTTTATTAAAATGGGATTACACAGTGATGTAGTCATTTATTTCTGTTTGTTCCTGGTAATTTATTTTTCTAGCCCATCACATGGTTTTCTCTCATTTAAGCCAGGACAGGAGGCACTCACTTCCTGGGGAGAAATAAAAATGGGAAAATAATAGATTACAGAGAAACTGCTCTGCGTGTCCCTGAAAAAAGCCTGCCCATTGCTTCCTGTCTCCCCACCTGCGCTCCTCACTGGCTTTGAGCACCCAGGAGAGGAAGTGGGACATGCTCGAAATTTCAGCTAGCTTGGGAGACCAGGAGTAAAGGGGCTCCTGTGCTCTGTGACCCTAGACGTGGGTAGAAGGCGCGGCGGTGCCCATGCAGCCGCCAAGGGGCAGCGGAGTGCAGATGCCCGAGCAGCTCGCTGGGGGGCGCTCCGGAGGCGACTCGCGGACTCCTCTCACCTGTGCAGAGCCTCCGCACATCTTCCGCGCCCACGTGCCTGTGGACCTGGTCCTGGCTGTATCCGTATAGCAGCGGTGCCTGGAGATTTCAGGAACTAGATGAGGGCACCAGGGACCTGGGGTCACTCCCAGCTCCATGCAGGACGTCCTGTAGGACGGAGCGCCATCCCGGACCCCGGGCTGGCTGACAAGACCCTCCCTTGAGTTAGACAAGGTCTCTGCCCTTTTCTGTATAAAGGCTACAAATAAAGTGAGTCGATATATAGAAAAAGAAAAGTGGCCTTTTTAAAAATGTACATTCACTTTCTCATTTTAGGGTTTTCTTTTCCAGTTTAATTCCACAAAATTAACAAAAAGTATGTATATTAAAGGTGTACGACTTAATGTTTTGATACACATACACGTGGTGGAAATGACTCAGACAAGCTCATGAACACAGCCATCAACCTTACATACTTAACATTCTCTTTTTCTTTTTTTAAAATTTTTTAATGGTGAGAAAACTGAAGATTTGCCCTCTTAGAAACTTTCAAGCACACAAAACATGATTATTAAGTATAATCTCTTTGAGATATATATAGCTCTTTTTGTCTGATAAAACTCTATGGTAATAATATTAGTCTATTAGTATATTCATAGTATGAATAGACATATGACATTTTGTTTGCTCATTCACCAGTGGACGGACATTTTGGGTGGTCTCTACCTTCTGGCTTAGGTTAATAGTGCTGTTATGGATATTTGGGTACCAATTTTTGTTTGAATACGCAGTACAAAAGCATGGTTCTTATGCAAACATTATGCAAAAATGGATCACATGCTGCATGATTCCATTTAATTTTTTTTAAGATTTTATTTATTTATTTGACAGACAGGGATCACAAGTAGGCAGAGTGGCAGGCAGAGAGAGAAGGAAGCAGGTTCCCTGCTGAGCAGAGAGCCCGATGTGGGGCTCGATCCCAGGACCCTGGGATCATGACCTGAGCTGAAGGCAGAGGCTTTAACCCACTGAGCCACACAGGCGCCCCTGCATGATTCCATTTATATGAAATATCCAGAGGACGGAAATTTATAGACAGAAAGGAGATGAGTTGGCAAGAGGGGTTGTGTGGTGGGTGGGATGGGGAATGATTGCTGAATGGGTCAGGGGTTGCCTGGGAATGATTAAAATGTCTGGGAATCAGAGGTGATGGTTACATGGCGTTGTGTATATACCAAAACCCACTGGACTGTTACCTGAACGTTGTAGTTCCGTTTATGTCATGTGAATTTTACTTTAACACCTGCCGGCACATACATACACACGGCTTCAGAAAAGGGACAGTGCGGGACAGAGTGTCATTTACCACTAAATCCCTTATCTGCGTCTCTGGAACACTGAAGCCACTCAATAAATGTTTAAACTAAATTACAGAAATTAGAATTAGGTCATGTATGGTACCGATTTTGGGTCTAATATGTCATATTATCTGTATCTAATTTGTCATATTATCTAATATGTCATCTGTAGATGACAAAGAAGAACCCATTATCCCTAATTTAAGATGTGCGAAATGTCGGGCTGCCAGGACTGCCTTAATTCATGGCACAGCCTCCTTTGGTAAAAGTTCTTCATGATTTATTAAACCTGCTTATCTTAGGTGCGCGGGACCCAGTGCAGCCAGCCCAAGGAGCACTGTTTCTCCTACGTCTGGAAGGAATGGTGCTTGGAAGGTACGCAGACTTGGAGTTTGGAACCAGAGCTTCCTTTACTGGACAGCGCCCTTTGGTTTAAGAGTGGAGTCTCTGTTGCTGGATTGTGCTGTCTGATTAATGGCTTGTCTACGCAGGCTCCTGGGTTTGGAGAGAGGCAGTGGGAAGAAGTGTTCAGCATTAGCCGGGAGGAGAACACCCACTTTCTCGGCACCAACCCCACGTCTTGATGGCTCGACACAATGAAGACATATTTCTCAACTAGGTCTGATGTGAGTTGGGCAGCTCTTTCCCATCTTGTAGCTCCTAGGGCGACCAACATTCCAATTCACCTAGTTTTGTCCCTGTTTTAGTGCTCAAAATACCACAACCCAAAAACTCCTTCCCCAAGACACAAAAAGTCCTGGTTTTTTGTGATCAGTGTGGAAAGTGGGGACGGTACAAAGGCCATAAGGATACCCTAAAAATAGGGGCAGACAGCGGCATCATCCTTAGCGTGAAATGCAAGTGGTGTGGATTGCCTCCTGCAGGGGCTGCTGCTGCTTCAGCCCTTTATCACTGCTGTTGGCACCAGTGATTCGTGGTTCAGGCATCTCTTGTCGCATCCCTCCAAGATCCGGGACCCAAGCGTGCGATGCTAGCACATTGCCATCGTGGTCATCCCTGGTCCATCTCTGATGTCTGTGCTTTGTGCCAAGATGGCGCTACTTCCATTTTTAATATTTAACTCTGTGAATACGGTGACCTTGCGTTACGAGTTCAAATAATCAAAAGGAGAGTGATGTCAGTTTCAACACCAGCATGACCCAAACGTCACTGAAGAGGAAGGCTGCAGGGCTGGGTTGTCTCAGGGGAAAATGGATGTGTGGTAATTAATAGTAATAATAATAAACCCTACTGTACAATATGCAGGAAGTCATTTGGCCATGGTACGGAAATGTATATGAACCCATACATTGAGAATAAATTACATAAATCCAGAAATATGTCTAATGCAACAAAAGTACCCTTGTCTCCCACACAGGCACTGATGCTCACTTGGAAACAGGGACCCCTGAATCAGGTTGGCACGGGATTCACACACACACGCACACACACACACACACACCATACCATTCCTTGACTGCTCTAGGAAACTAAACAAGGCTACATCTTCTATTTTAGAAACTGTAACTAAAACGTCCTATAGGCAAACAAACAGGGAAACTTTGGTAACAGTTTCCCCTACCCATGGCGCTGATTCAAGCTCCTTTCTGTACTATCAAGTGATGTGTACAGCAATAAAAATTTGTTCCCTCCAGTTCTTATGAACTTTGCTTTGGAGGGGGTGGGGAGAGAGAGAGACTTTTAAAATGTTTTGATTGCCATGATGCCATGAGGAATTTAATAAAACCCCCTACATTATAAAGCAAAAGACTTTTATTTTCATCTCATCTAACTACAAACTAGATTTTGTTCAACTATTGGCAGTTCAGCCAATGGGAACGTGTACATTTTGACAGATTCTGTTCGGCTTATAGATTCTCACCAAAGGAAAGCGTTGTTACCTGCCAAAACTCCTATACACGTTGTGCACAACTCTGCCGGACGGGAGTGTGACTTGTTTACCTGTGACACCGAGCGTTGCTTCCTGAACGTTTGGTTCCTTCGGCATGGGCGGAAGCACGTAAAAAGAATGTTATACTTTGCAGAAATGGAAGCAGATGGCTTTTTAAGACAGGTGTCTACAAATGACCCAAAATTTTATAGTGTGGGGCAGGAAGACTGTCTTTCTCTGATTTGGATATAGATTGAGGACAAGAGCAGAGAAAAGGAAACCCATCTGTTTTCCTCATACTGTTTGACGATCTTTGAAGAGACCACGGGAACGTGGGAAAGAGAGGCTGCTGAATGGGTTGGTCAAAGTTCTGCATGGGTTGTGACCACAGCTCTTATGGGGGAAAAAAGACTCTCTCCAGCAAACACTTCTATCGGGAGGATAGATGGGTAAGATGTCACCTGGGGCCAAGAATCCTGGTCGTGTGGATTTGAGAAGAACAGAGCAGTGGTCCGAGAGAGTTTGATAACAGGCTGCACTAGGCACTGCCCCCTTGTCCCAAGGTCACAGGCAGTTTGGAGAGCTCTGGAAGGGAACCTCGCTGCAGGAGAGCAGCCCTGGGACAGTGAGTCACGCCCTCCACTCCCACCTATAAAATGATCCCATCTTCCCAGCTGCGACCTCTAAGGACCACTGCACAGGAGATCACCACTAGTGCCCTCATTAGACTCAAGGTCATTGCAACTCTGCGTCCCAACTTAGATGAGGATACTGAAATAAACTTAGGAGGCTGTCTTTCTCTGTCTATCAGTGTCAGACCAGCTACATCACCTGCGGATGTCACTTACCCATAACGAGCATGTCCTCTCACTCAGTCCAGGAGAGGCGTGCCCAGGGTCGGCTCTGGGCCAGCACGTGCTGCTGGAGGAGACCGAGTGTGGTTCTCAATGGAGCATGTTCTGCCCGCTGTCTTCCTCCAGGGACATGCAGGGATTGCGCTCTTGGGTCCATACTTGAAATGGGTGTGTACACGGGACTGGTTTTAGCCAAAGAAGTGAGTGCAGAAGGGACCCTCGCATTCTTCCCTATGTCTTGTCTCCCAGTTAGGATGAATGGGATGCCCCAGGTGGGACAGCTGGGAGAGCCTGGGCCCCAGAACGGGGCCAACGGGGCACACGGCCCCCTCACCGCTGCCCGATGGGGACGTGGCATCAGAGAGGAATGAGCCTTTGCAGTGAAGCATCTGGAGGTAGAGAGATGCCAGAGCACAAACAGCCCATTCTGACCACAGCAGAGAAGCTGATAATGGACATGGAAACCCAACGATGTGGAGACAGACCTTCTCAACCGGAAACACTCCGGCCACGCAGCTGTGGAGTGTGGAGCTGGTGTTTACATCACAAATATTCACACAGGGACTCCCTGCAGAGACATGTGGATAACAAGCCACCAAGCACAGAATCATCCAAACGCCCCCATGGTCACCGACACCTGCATCTCGTCCTCTCCATCACCCCGGATAGCTGTGCAGCCCACGGCCGGCCACGCACTCTCTCTTCCACAATTATATGTGGGCATATCTAGACCCACTTTGTACACAAGACAATGGAAACCAAGGAAGGTTGAAAGATTGAGCCACAGACTGTAGAAATTTTGATGCAAGCAAATTAACCCTCCGGGGCAGAAAGGGGACAGTTTACATGTTTACTTTCCTTCCTTTCAGAAGCAGTCGCTGCAATGAAGCTGTTGATTTTCAGGAACTTGGGGAAAATCTTGGAAGGAAAGGATTTTTTTTTTTTTTCATTCTAGTGGCATGACAGATAATATGTGCTGGGTGAATGTTTTTATAATCAGTCTGCCTTTGCTGCTGGAGTTGGGCAGGTAACACCGCAGAGAAGACAGAACTGGAAAGAAGGCCAGAGCCAGGGGAGGAGCAGGGACCTGGAGCCCATGCTGCGCCCCAAGGGCCAGCAGCCACTCAGCTCCCGCAGCAGGCAGGAGATCAGACCTCCAGATGGACAGATCCTCTAAAGAAGGTTTCAGTAGAAGCCAGAAATACCGAATTCTGTATACAGCGTCTCCTGCGTTGATGTTGAAAACATTTCAATGAACAATAAAAATAACACATTTTCTAGGTCTGCAAGCACACCTGTACCCTCCCCAGGGGCCACCATCCTACAGTGTCGGCAGGGGACCTGTTCCTAACCTCCCTGTCTTTTGACTTCAAATCTCCAATGTCTTTTTATTTCTGTCTTTCCCTGCACTTGAGCTGATCTTAAAATATCAGTGACGTTGCTGTTGGGCTTCACAGAACTGGGTGCTTTTCCATCTGGCCCAAGGTAGAGTTAGGTGACCAGAGCACGGCTGTTTTTGGGGGGGGGGAGTGAGGAGCCCACGCCATTCTCTGGGATTGAGGAGGGAGCAAATGCCCCTCCCGACACTCCTCCTGGGTGAATGGCTCATCCGCGGACCGCCTGGGCATTTTGTAACTAAATGGCCCGCTGGTAGTTTTGGGTGTTGCCTTTAGCTGGGAAAGTCACAGATTGGGTAGGGTGTTATACACATTTTCAGCTTGACTTCTCGCTGGCTCAGCAGCTACTTTGGGTGCACTCATCTCAAAACGCCATCAGGCGGTGCACACCCTTCTCAGGTGCATCGAGTACGTCCAGCTGTGTTGATGGCAGCACCCCCAAAGTTGGCATTGTTGTGATGATAGTGATGATGACTGTTCTTCACCATCCATGCAAATATTTTCTTCCCTTGGGCTTCGCCTTTCCAAAATTCAAGGGAGGCTGCTATGGATAAAAAAGTAATTCTTACTGGGTGAATTTGGGGGATCACAAAATCTATCCTTCTTCTGAATTTCTTATTGGAAAAAAAAGAATTGCCCGGGTAGTACAGAGCAGGCTTAAACTCAGCTCACCTCATTCCACTCCTAGGACCTCTCCCCACTATCCCTAGAAGGCAAGAAGGTTCTAAGTGGAAACAGTTAAGGACCAGATCGTGTTACTTAGCGACCCTCCCCGGGTCGCCCACCCCCTGGTTGGTCTCCCTTGAAGGCCGCCCACCTGGGCTTTCTCTTGTTCTCTCATACTGTCATAGAAGGGCGTTGTTGAGTTCTGGATTGTTTGGGATCTGTTACTCACCATTCGAAAGGAAGAAGATGGACAAATACATCTATCTTCCTAATTATGTGGGAGAAATCTCTGGGATGTGGGACCAAATGGCTGGTTTTGGGCTCTGCCCTCACCATCCACCTGCCATGTGACCTTGGACCGTGTGATTTCTTTTCTTTCTTTCTTTCTTTCTTTTATTTTTAAAACCTGGGAACAACCAGGATGTCCTGCAGAGCGCAGAGGATTTTTTTTTTTTAGATTTTATTTATTTATATGACAGACAGTGATCACAAGTAGGCAGAGAGGCAGGCAGAGAGAGAGGGGGAAGCAGGCTCCCTGCCGAGCAGAGAGCCCGATGCAGGGCTGAATCCCAGGACCCTGGGATCATGACCTGAACGGAAGGCAGAGGCTTAACCCACTGAGCCACCCAGGTGCCCCATCGCATGTCTGATTTCTATCTCCTGTTAAGACCTACGTATGCAGGTGTGTGAAGTGTATTCAAGGTAACGAGGGGCTCCTGTGATGTTTCATGGGCTTTTCCATGCCTATTATGTATTTATACAATGCTATCATTTAGTGGTTGTACAAAGAGGCACGTATTTTTCTACCTGCTCAGAGGTATAATGGTACATTCTTATTTAAATAGCAAATTTTGTGGGACAAATGTTTCCAGGTGACCCTGTATTCATAATCTCAAAACAGCCCTCCAGAATAGCTTATCAGTAGTCACTAGCCACCCCCTTTGCTGGGAAAATAGAAAAACAATATAGAAGAAAATATGTTTTTTTCCTTTTCTGTGTACTTGATTTATTGTGCCTTTATTTTTAGGTTTTCATATATTGTATTCTTTTTGGAATTATGTTTTAGAGTGATTCTTAGACCCAAGTCATATCTAAGGACTTAAAGTTATATAGACTTAATTGATGGAATTTTCTGAAAGATTTCGAGCTGATCTGACTTCTTAGAGAGCATGGACAGATACTTTTGAGTTTCCATCTTGCTTGTATCCTGTCTTTTTCTAGTTGCCTAAGACAAATAATTTATATTTCTGGGCAACAGTTTCCTTATCTGTAAGATTAGGATGGTGATGGGCACCTGGGTGGCTCAGTCAGTTAAGCATCTGCCTTCAGCTCAGGTCATGATCCCAGGGTCCTGGGATCAAGCCCTGAGTCCGGCTCTCTGCTCAGCAGAGAGTTTCTTGTGACTTAATGAATTGACTATAAGAGGAAAACTTTTCTAATATTTTTATATAGATCACAGGATGTTGAAAAGATAGTCAAGTATGCTTCACCCAGTTTTCCCCAAGGGTTCTATTTTACATAATTATGGTACAATATTAAAAGCAAGACATCGACAGTGGTAACATCTGTGTATATAGTTTTCCGTCATATTATAAATGAAATCATGCAAACGGCATATATTGGGATAGACTTTTTTTAACTCAGCAAGATGTCTTTGAGATTCATCTAAGTTGCTGTGTATATCGATAGTGTGTTCTTTTTTACTGCTGAGTAGTATTCCACGGTCTGCCTGCTCCATAGCAAGTTCAACCATCCACCTGCTGAAAGAGATCACTTTATGCCTTTTACAAAAAATGTTATAAACCGTGGTGTGCAGGTTTTTGTGGGGACACTTTTCTCTGTGGAAAAAAAATGTTCAGGAGTGCGATGGCTGGTTTGTAATATGTGGGAAATGAAGTGGGGAAATATTTGGGAGTTCAAAGGAGCTCTCCATAATGTTTTTATGTTTGTATCACAGAAATGTTAGTCACAAGCCTCCACCACTTTGCTTAAGGTCAAAGGAGATGAGATCTGGAGCTTGGATCCTGTATCAGCTTCAGAAAGTCCACACAGAGAAATACACAGTAAACACAAAATGTCTGGAGTTCTTTTGTTTTATTTTGTCTTTTTCTCCTGCTAACAGCCTCTGAGTAAGCTGGTTGTGTTGACGTGGGAAATTCACACACACACACACACACACAAAGTACATCTAAATATTTTCAAAAATATCCTGTCCCTGGTGAGAAAGGAGACCCCACACAGGAACCATATTGAGGATCCTTGTCAAAGACCCTGTTTCAAGAACAGGCACTTGAGAAAAGCTCAGGTTCAGACCAAGATCAGAAGACGGGGTTAGAGCATCATTTGGAAGACATTGGCATAATGGGGGTCCAGGAGCTGACCTCTGAGCTCCTGAGAAGCCTCCGACCTGAGTCACCCAGATGCTGATGTGCCGGAAGTCTCCTGTTCTCTGAAGGAGATGCCAGGACATGGGGAGACAGGAAAAGAATGGAGACAGACAGAAAGGAGGTGAGGATGGGGACTTTCACTTTCCCATAGAAGAAGAGCAGACTTTGAATAAAGTTTCACCGCAAGGAAGACATAAATTTTAGAAAGCATCCGCTCTGGGCCCACAAATAAGGCTGGCCTACCGTGCCGACAGGAGAGAGCTGTAATTCTTGTCACCAAGGCAGCTGTCCAGATTAGCTGTAAATACTGCTTCTGGCCGCCCTCAATTTTAACAACCAAAGGCTTTTGGGTGGAGAACTCTGGAGCAAACGGAGAGTGCAGGTGGCAAGCTTGGGGACCGGCCCTCATGTCTCTTGCCCAGGTGCTAATGATGCAGCCAGAGGGGACAGATGGAAGACTCGGAGTGTGTCTGAGCCCCACACCTCCTCCACTCCCTCCCACCACCCTCTCTCCCTGCAGACAGATGCAGGGGTGCAGTGTTGCCAGGCCTGGTGACCTAGAAACACACAGAGTATCAATAAAGTTTTATTTAGTTCAAGTAGATCCCAGATACTTCATGGGCCTTGCTTACGTGGAATATATATATGTGCATACTATATATGTTTTTAATATGCATACTATGTCATATATATACTAAATTTATATATATATAATATAACATACAATGTAAATTATAATATACATTTATAATATATAACATGTAATACACAATATTTATTAAATCTATTTAATAACATATAATGTAAATTATAATATAAATTTATAATATACATATGTAATACATAACATTTATTAAATTAATTTAATAACATATGATGTAAATTATAATGTGTAATATGAATTTTATAAATTATGTTATGTTATTACATATTATATATAGAAATTTAATATACAGAGGCACCTGGGTGGCTCAGTGGGTTAAGCCTCTGACTTTGGCTCAGTTCATAATCTCAGTGTCCTGGGATCGAGCCCTGCATTGGGCTCTCTGCTCAGCAGGGAGCCTGCTTCTCCCTCTCCCTCTCTGCCTGCTTCTCTGCCTCCTTGTGATCTCTGTCTGTCAAACCATAAATAAAATATTTTTAAGAAAGAAATTTAGTATACATACTATATAGTATGCACATTAAATTTAACATAATTAATAAACCAAATTATTAGTATAGTAATATATTAATTATTAATATAGATAATATAGTTATATTAATATAACAAATGTAATGATTATATTATATATTATGATGTAACAAATATAATAATTAAGTTGTAAGTGTAATAAAATCTCATAGTATATAGTTTTAAGTTTACATATGCCATTTAGTAGATACTTATATATTATGTATAATTATATATAATTTTATATATACTTGCATATAATTTACATATGTATTTATATAGAATGATTATATGTATTTCATGTAAGTAGGGCCTATGAAATATCTGGGACCCACGTATACTGAAATTCTATCTGCTATTTATGTGAAATCCACATTCAGCTGTGTGTCCTGCACTTAGAGGTTGGGAGCTCCAGTAGGGGATGGGTGGTGTGTGGGGCTCATGGTCCCAGAAGGGACTCTTCACCAACTGGAAGACTTAGGAAGACGCAGTTGGGAGAAAATTACCGTGTGGATGTTCAGAATTGCTGTGGCGGTCCTCCCGGTGTAGAAACCGGCCCCGGGAAAAGCTTGCGTGGGCAGAGTGGGAGTCCGGGGTCTTTCCCCCCTCTCGTGAATGGTGCTGTTCGTTCCAGTGAAGCCACTGAAGGTGAAATTTCTCTTTGAGGGGATGAAGGCCAAAGGAAAATCTCTCCCATAGCTCTGGGCCTTAGCATCTCATGCCAGTGGCAAATAAAGATTGATATATGAATATTGCCCAAAATATTTAGGGCTATGCATCTGGTCACCTGCGAGGACCCCTAAGCAAATGCCCATGGTTTCTAAGCTGACTCTTAGCGTTTCCCCTGGAGATGCTTTATTTTGCCATCGTTGGGAGAATTAAACAGGCCTTTGAAATGAGCTTTAAGGTCAGATCGACATATAAATAATTCACAGGGAGATGAACGGATTGCAGACGCTGGTCTGCGTTCTGGGCCAGCTGCTCCCAGGGCGGCGTGGATGTCAGTCTCTTCCATTCTCCCGACTTCTCTCCGGCACCTGCCACAAAGCTCCCCAATCAAGGACCCTCTTCCTTGTATTTTAAACCTTAAAAATATACCTTGCTTTGACTGCTTTGATGTTCGATTCACTTTGAGGCAAACCACCCCCCCAGGACTGGTAATCTAGAAAGGGCCTCCCTCCAGCTCCTCACAGCTCCTCTGTGTGAGCACAGAGGGCTGGTGCCGTCACCGGCGGCGGGGACAGCCTCTCCCTCACCTGTGCCGGTGGCTCCCTTGGGCCACCTGCCCCCACGACCCTTCCATCCTTGCCTCCGGGACATGGTTTTTCCAGCTCACTTCCAGCCTGCTTTTGTTTTTATCTCATGACTCGAAATGGAAAAATCTAAACAGAGTAAAACACTTAAAAATCAGTTTAAAACTCAAGTACGAGTCACCATCTTGCAAGGCCTTGGGTATCCAGGTTGTGTCTTATTTGTCCCCAGAGCTCTGAGGAGGCAGCCTGGAATCCGGGGACAAGTCACCTGCCAGAGGCTGGTACGGCCTCCATGGAGAGGAGGGCACTCATCCCAATACTGGACCAACACAAGAAGAAGAGGGGAAGACTCGGTTAAGCAGGTAGCTATACCTGCAACCCAGGGGCACGGGGGTGAAGAGAAGGGTGGCCACATCCTCACCTCCAGAGAGGCCCACGTGCAGCATCCCAGCCTCACCCCTCCCTGGGTACCTGTCAGTGCCTAGGACATGTGGCACCGAGAAGACACAAGAGGGAAAGTGGCTTCTGTACGGTCTTTCTTCACACCATGATCTGGTTCTTCCCCTTCACACCATGCTGCCTCTTGGCCCGTACGAGAAAGATTTTCAAAGTGCACCGTAAAATTTAAAAAAAAAAAATCTTCTGCTTTTTTTTTTCCACTTTTTCTACTATCCAACAATCTCATTGGCTTTGCCATTTAGAACATTTCTATCCAGACTCCTTATTTAAGACACCATAGAACCAAATGCATATGGAAAAGTCCATGATGCATTGCCTCCAGTAGCTTCACAAATAAGAACATATTCCATCATTACAACAACGTATGTGGTAAGGGCTATTACTGTCTCACCTCTAGAGATGACAACCCTGTGGCACAGAGAGGCCAAGTGGCTTGCCCAGTGCCACACAGCTAGTACAGGTCAAAGCCAGGTAATTTGCCTCCAAATACATATACTATAAAGAATACTGCATTTCCTTTAAAAATCAAGTTCAGTGCCTAATGAGATTTTAAAAAAATAAAAGGAAAGAAAGGGGAAAAAACCATATTCCAGAAAATCCATATATTCAAGACAAAGTAATAAAATCTAATAGACAATAAGTTTACCCAAGCAAATGATTGGAAAAAGAAAATTAAAAAGATGAATTGAAATTGGCACAGCCGCTTTGTAAAATTGTTCAGTACTATCTACCAAAGCTAGCGTTTGCCAACGCTAAGCACATGTGCACCCCGTCACTCAGAAATCCCACCCCTAAGTATATGCCTGATAGAATTTTATGCCTCTTTTTGCAATGTCCAAATGCTCAAACAGCAGTATCTGTAATGACCAGAAACTGGAAACCAAGCAAATGCCCAATTAGTAAATTAAGCTGTGATATATTTATATAATAAATATTTGTATATAATATATAGTATACAATATACAATATTGTATATAATATATAGAATACAATATTGTAATATATGGTATATAATATACAATATATAATATATGTATATATGCAATATACAATATGACTGTATAATAATGCAATATAATATATAATATATTATTCTCTATACACTATGTGTATGTACATGTATGTATCTACATATAGTATATATTATATTATATGTATAACATATAGTATATGTTATACTGTACACAATATGTATGTGTACAAGTATGTATATTATATTATATAATAATATATGCTCAACATATAGTACATAGATTATACTGTATATTACATAAGACAATATACACTTCATGTGATATGGAAACAAACTATCCAATAATGAGAAGGGACAATCCAAAATGACATGTAAGAATATGGATACAATTAAGATACACAATATTAAGTCAAAGAAGCCAGAACCACAGGAATGCACGTATCCTGCGTGGGTCCATTTATAAACAGACCCAGGTAAAGCTAGTCTGTGTTAGAGTGGCCGCCCTGGTAAGGGAAGCAGATGTAGTTAGAAGGATGCACAAGGAAGGGGTTCTGCGTACAGCTTGTGTCTTGTTCCTTGATACAGGTACAAGTTATATAGATAGGTTCACTCGTAAAAATATGTTCAGTGTGCGACAGTGATATCGGTACACTTCTATGGGGGGTGGGTTACACTTTAACTGCAGTGTTTTTAGGGAGTTAAATTATTGGAACTTTCGTCACTGTAACCTGCCCTTCTTCAACTTTGCCTTCATTATTTCTTCTTTGCCTTCCTGGTAAACCCGTGATATCTCAAAATGTCTATTTTTTTTTTTTGAAAGTTCTTTCTTAAAAAGACATTGTCTTGCTGTGATAAAGAAATTAGCCTCTAGGGATTACCATTCCCCCTTCATTAAGTGAACTCCGGTAGAATGGAAGACCATGAGAATTTTTTTTCCTGTTGTCCAGTTCACCTGGTGGGCTGCGTGTCACAGGGACAGTCTCCCATCTCCAGCCTGAGAGGAGTTCCAGCCCCTTACCTGCAGCTGAGGACTGACTTTGGAGCACTGCCTGGGGTCCTCCTCAGACACTTGAGTTGGCCATTATCTGGCATTGCAACACGTGGGGTTGCAAATGTTGATAAGTTGCAACCAAGCAGGCAGCTAGGAACAAAATGAAGCTTCTGTCCTAGGGCAGCACCTGTAGGTGGAGAAGTAGGTTATGGATTCACCCAGCCAACGAGGACAGCATCCTTGAGCAGAATGGTTGAAAGCCCTTAAAGTTTGTGCAAAATCTTCAACTCAGAAATTCCACTTGTAAGTAACTCTTCTAGAAAATCCTAGAAAATTAAGCGAGGGCTCACACCATACGAATTATATTTCTGTTTTAGTAGTGCTGGGGATAAATAGGATTTTAATTTAACCAACATGTGGCGAGGTAAGATGTGTGTGTCCAAGTAAGTTAGGGCAATTGAACGTGGTAGTTGTAGATCACTGCAAAAATGAGGACAGTCCGAGACCTATAATTCTCTGGCTGACAGGTAAAGCTAAAGTCATTTTCTGATGGAATTTTGGAGATGAGATTTCTAAAGACAAGTGTTCATGTTTATCCTGGAATGCAGAGACCACCGCGGATTTATTGTACCTCCCAGGAGCCGACTTACCCCCAAGGGCTCACGCAGAGAAATGCGTCTTAATTCTGCTCATGCAACTGGCCCTCGGTGCTTTAGTTTCTCCACAAATGAAAAATAAATTTGTCGTAGTTTATTATGTCCCATGCTCCCTAATGGAAAGTCTTTGAAACATTTTTTTTCCTTTTTTCTTTTTTTGCTAGGAAAAAAAGAGGATAATTAGGTCAGCGGTTTGATCACTTCTACCAATAAATCTTTTTTTTTTTTCTTTTAATCCCGAGACCTCTCTGTAGCTTGCTGAGATGTCATCAGATGCAAACTGCAGCTATTAAATCAAGACTTGGGGCTCCCTCTGTCAGGCCCCTGGGAGAATCAAGGGTCATTTACTACCTTTGGGATTTCTTCCTGCCGGCCTGATCTCCAAGGTCCTTGCTTTTCTGAAATCAGGGACCTCTTCAAAAGGCGCGCGTGTGGAGGCCTCTAGGCCATCGGCAAACTGGTTGGCCATTTTGATAGCACGGCAGGTGGAAAATAAATTAATATATCACAGCTGAAATCCTGCCCTACAGAGTCAAAAGAAAGAAAAAGCCTTGAACATCATGAGCATAGAGTATTATGCTGTTATAGGTCCGGAGCTCAATGGCTGTCTTTTTTCCCATTGTAGAAAGGAAGTAGGTAATTACACGAACATCTCAGCTATCTTGAGGGCTCTGTTCAATGGGTGCCATCAGATGAGGGGTTTACAGTTACTGAGGGATGACAAGGCCAAGAGAGCAAGACGTGGCTGCTGCGGACAGATTGTTACCAAGAGCAAGAGCCTTCGTTGTGGTTTCTGTAGGGAGGCATAGTCAAGGCCAGGTAAGCAAGGTTAGAATGGGCTAGTTTGAACGCTCTCAGTGGTTCTGGTTCTGGGGGCTGTCCTCAGGGTCTGGTACCTGGCCCTCTGAGAGTGTTTAGGGCCAGGGACTGGCGACACTGACTCAACCATAGAGGAGGTGATGGGGAGTGTTTCTGAATTTCTCAGTTTACATAGGAAAGGTGGGAAGCCCTTTGCTATCTCTAGGAATTAGCTACCCTCAGAGGGGCAGTTCCTCCCCAGTAAGCAGGACCCAAGAGGCCAAGCCATCAGCAAACAGACATGAAAAAGCTCACGCTAATACAAAGGTCATGCCACCCAATCAACGAGGGGTGGTGGGAGGTGATGATTCTGTCCGTCCTACACATCTTTTCACATCCTTGGAACTCAGGGCAGAGTTATGTGGGATGGGAAGATGTTACCCTCTAACAGGCATCTGAATTTCTTCACCTGCTGACCTGGCCTATTCTGTGACCCAGAGAGGGCAAGATGGTTGTTTGTACACACTAAATGTTAAGTCTTGGCTGATCACCAGGTCAACAAATGTGTTGTTTTTCTCTGCCCAGGAGACTCTCTGGTGGAGTCAGGAGAAAGTCCTTGAGGAAATTAGGGTCCTAAATTCCTAGCCTACTGGGATGGGAATTCACCAGACTTTTCTTTTCTTTTAACTTTATTTTATTTTTTCAGTGTTCCAGGATTCACTGTGTATGCACCACACCCAGTGCTCCATGCAATACATGCCCTCCTTAGTACCCACCACCAGGCTCACCCAACCCCCCTCCCTCCCCTCCAAAACCCTCAGTTTGTTTCTCAGACTTTTCTTTTTTTTTTTTTTAAGATTTTATTTATTTGACAGAGATCACAAGTAGGCAGAGAGGCAGACAGAGAGAGGAGGAAGCAGGTTCCCTGCTAAGGGAGAGAGAGAGAGGAAGCAGGCTCCCTGCTAAGATCCTGGGATCTAGCCCAATGTGGGGCTAGATCCCAGGACCCTGGGATCATGACCTGAGCCGAAGGCAGAGGCTTTAACCCACTGAGCCACCCAGATGCCCCTCTCAGACTTTTCTTAAACAGGATACATGTGGCAAGACTTTCTCCCCTCCCTGCCTGACCTGAATGCCATTCTTACGCACATTCCTGCTACCAAGATCCGCTGGGACGCTTGCTACCTGTATGAGGTAGACATGCCACCTCCCCCTTCAAGCCTCACTTTCTTCATCTGTGAAATGGGGATGATAATAAGATGTCCCTGATATGGCCATTGTGATGGAGAAATCACACATTACTGTTAAAACGTGGAGCCCATGTGCTTACCTGGTAGGTTTGAACTCTGACGACCACGGCCATCATTAATAAGGCAGATTGTGTTTATTACAAATAGTCAGGACACGCTCTTCCAAAATTTAGGGTTTTTTCCCCCTCTTTCTTTCCAACTGAGCAGGCTTACTTCCCAGGCTTTAACTGGCCTGACTGATAGCTGGTTCGGGTAGAGACAAGCTTTCTTCCTTCTAACTCAGATGGAATGAATGTCCCTGGGGAAAGGAAGTCTTATAGCTTTAAGTCACTCAGTTTGGAGTTTTGTTGTTGTTTTACACAGCAGCAAAATAATTTTAGAATAGAAAGTCTGTAATACATAAGGATACATATACAGGACTCTGATCAGCCTTCAGTATTGTCCAAATCTTAACTATCCTCCTTTTCCAAAACTTAGAGAAGTTAAAAAATGAAAGGTAATCAGTTTTTACCAATATGTGAAATTATGCATAATACGTATTACCATACGAAGTACTATTTCTTTGCCTAATAATATGCTGAAGGTAGAATTTCCTATTTGTTCTAATTTCTATGCATGTCTGTGTGTACGTGTATTTGTATATATATAAAATATATGAATGTGTGTATACACATATGTTTGCATGTGTGTACATAGAAACTTTATACATAGAAAATTATGTCCTTATTTCAGGTTTATCCATCTATACATTTGTTCTATAATCAGGACACACATAACAAACACTTATGTTCTAAATTGTATTAAGGTGTGCCTGATATTAATTTAACGGCTCAATAGCAGCAATTTATTCTTTTTTTAAAAAAGATTTTATTTATTTATTTGACAGAGAGAGAGGGATCACAAGTAGGCAGAGAGGCAGGCAGAAAGAATGGGGAAAGCAGGCTCCCTGCTGAGCAGAGAGCCCGATGCGGGGCTGAATCCCAGGACCCTGGGATCATGACCTGAGCCGAAGGCAGAGGCTTAACCCACTGAGCCATCCAGGCGCCCCATCAATTTATTCTCACAAACGAAAAAAAAAGATAAAATCCTTCAGGGTCCACAGACTCAAAGGGAGTCCCAGAGTAGATTCCGAAAAGAAAATTGTAATCACAATATACTTGTTACCAGTATGTTTTAAAAATGCCTATTTAAAAAATAAATAAATAAATAAATAAATAAATAAAAATTAAAATGCCTATTTTAATAAACTCTCACATATCCTGTCAAATGATTTTTAAAAAATGCCTATTTTAAAAAGAGCAAAGACTGGGGCTAATAACACATTATATGTTTATAAAAAATAAAAAATTATAAAAAAAGAAATTAAAAAGAACAAAGACTTCCATAGGCAAGAGGAATTCTGAATTCACTTCGAAAGGACTGTCCTTGGTTGCTCTCTGCTTTCTCTCATCTTTGCCGGCTAAATGGGCAATCGAATATTGTTCAAAATGAACCGGGGAGAGTGAAAGATCGTCTTCATTATTAACTCAGAACCAACGTATCTTTCTGGGGAGCCGTCTAACCCACGGAATATGTCCCTTTTAATGTCTTACTTCTCGGAAAGTAATATTGCCTTCTCTTTCATTCCTGAAATGATCTTTTATACACTTTCCGCTTTAACCAAGTTATGGATGTTTGCTCCCCAGTATCCATGATGGAAACTCGGCTAGTTAGAATTAATTCAGCACTTTTGACTATCGTGTACATAGAGTAGAAATACCTTTTTTAAAGCTGACTTTCTTCCATCCAATATGTCTGTATCAAGAGGGAGTTAGACCAGCCGGTCTCTGCAGCTCAAGTTTTATACCGTGGATGCTATCTTCTGGTCCAACGAGGAAGGAGAAAACTCAGAACAAAGATTTCCATTCACCAAACCTTGGCACAGACTGCATGTTTCAGAGCAGGTGGCTCTCTAAGTTCTTTGTAAACACTCACGGACGGTATTCAGGTTCTCCAGGAATCAGCCTGGGAGCTAACAGCCTGGCTCGAAGTCCCTGTTGGCTAGGATGCCCATCGTGGGAGACCCTCACTTGTTCACATGCTGACCAGTGACTTGAAGCATCTACCTTCCAACTATTTGTCATAGGAGTAAAGCCTCCAATTATCCCTGATACAACCCCCTCAACATAGCACTACCCGAGTGCTTTATTTCATATGCAAACTAAAAACAAAATCCCGGTGGGCAGAGGTGTGGGGTTTTGGCAACGCCAGGCAGGGATTCCATGGGCCACCTCCGCTCCCTGTGTGGGTCCTTACACCGACAGCTCAGAGCTCAGGAGATCTCCACTTTCCACCACCCTGGTGTCTCGGAGTCACTGCAGCTCACAGTCTGGTCCCTCCTAAGGCATCCTTTCCCTAGGCTCCGAAGGTGACTGGGGTTATCTGCAGCATCTCTCTCGTCTCTGTTTCTTGCCCAGGCTGCAGAATGCACTCATGCTTCTCTCATCCCAGTCCCTCATCATCTTCCATGCCTGTCCTCATACAAGCCCGTGTCACTTACCTGCACTGGGACTCAGACTCATTTCCAGTCCGCTGTAGCACTTGAAACCCCAAGTCTCACTCGCAGACACTGACGGCCCCACGACAGATATTTCTATGTGTGTGGGCACGTTCTCAACGAGAACAGAAGGAAAAAAACACAAAGGAAAGAACTCAGACATATAGATAAAGATATCACAAGTCTACGTATCACACTCCAGTTACCTGAAGGGGATCAGTTTTGTGCTTGTAGTCCCTTGTAACGCCGTTTCTTACTGGCTGTCCCTTCAGTTGTCCATAATCCCTAGCCATGTAAACACTTATTCTTGGTACTTGTTTATTTCAAGGCTCACTGGTGTTCCCCTTGGGACATACAGAATTCCTTGTTCTCTTATTGCAATGCTCTGGTCTGTCTGTGTTTTGCTGGATGTCCATCAACTACCATGAATCATGGTAAACACGCAAAGCCATTAAATTCTTGATTTTTTTCCTGGTCCATCTCTACAGCTTCTGCTTGGTGAGAGTACGGTTTGCTGAAAATGACGTTGTGCTGCATTGTTGCTATGTCTTAATCATTCAACGAGATCGTCAGCATCAATGAATGTGCTGTCCACTTTCCAGCTCATTTTCCAGTCAGCTGTGTTAACGGAGTCTCAAAGTCTGTGCTTACAGAGACCTACAGCCCTAAGGGAAACGGTTCTAGGTGTGTGGGGATTTCCCCAAAGAAGAAGAACCTGAATGTGTAAATGTTAAATCATGCTATATGTAATGTTAGAAATATTGCTTTTCTCATTCTCATTTTTCCTGCCCCAATTTATTTAATACATCACATGTATTTTTGACATGAACAACTTTGCGTCTAAGAAAGCCCGTGTCATTCACCTGTCTAATGCCATTTTCCGGGGTACATCTCTTAAGTTGCTTGAAAGGGAGTGCATTTGAAATGTGTATTTGACGTTTTGACTGGAAATTTTGACCAAGACTTTTGACCAAGACACCCGTGTCCATTTGCTTAACCTCTGGACATGTACGTTGAACCCTCACTCACTGGGTTTACCTGATCCCCACCCAATAACCTCAACATTGCCTCATTAAGGAGTTGTTTAGAAGGCTTATTTACAACAGTATCTGATGCTCACATCTTGGGAGTCAGATGCAAGGTACAGCTACGAAGTTTTCCTTAAAAGTCTTGTGGTTGTTTCCTTCCTTTCTCCTTTCCTCCTCCTCCTCCTCCTCCTCCTGTTCTCCTGGGCCATTTTGCCTTCTATGCAATCATTGTCTTTCTCCCTCTACCGTCTTCTTTATTTCTTCCTTAGAGAATGATGTCAGAAGATCTTTCAAGGATTTACAGCAATCACTAGTTGAGGAGATTAACAGTACTATGTTTCTCCAAATACCATGTGTAGATCATGCTAAATCTGAAGTTAGGTCAAGGCTAGAGCATGCCCTCTAACATGAAGGGAGTAAATCTCACTTTGCCAGGATTTCTGGACTCTGTCTGTCACTAGGGACTTGAGCCCATGTTACCATGTTCACATGTCAAGAGAACTTTGGGACAAAATCATCAGGTATAATTGCCTGGTCAGTGAACTCATTGTTGTCAATCGAGTGGCTCCCACTCTGACTGTCCCCATTATCTGGGGAACTGTTGGACGTATAGATTCTTGGATCCTCAAGTCTAATGGATCCGAATCATATGAAAAAGTGTACTTTGAACGTGCTCCTCCTACAATTTTGGTGTCTAGCCATAGTGGTGAACCACGAATCAAGATTATAACAGGCTGTCTTTTCCATGCAGAAGTTGGAATTCTTTTTCCCCTGAGTATCTTGGTATTTGTGAAACATTAGCTTTCTAAAAATCTTTCCTGCTGATATTAAAATCTACTTTCTGCTCCATCAAGCAAGAGATCACTGGAAATAAAGCAAAGTACAATTTTTCTGAACAGGTATATCACTGTATTCATTATTTATTGTGGTGTAACAAAATATCCCCAAAAAACAACAGCCACTTGTTATCTTGCATCGTCTGTGATTCAGGAGTCTGGCAGAGTCTTATTGGTGGTGGTTCTGCCTAAGGAATCTTAGGAGTTTGTAATCAACCTGCAGACAGGGATGTAGAGGTCTTAAACTCAACTCCCAAGCTTCCTCCCGTGGCTGTTGACGTGTCTACATTCTCTGCCTCTTACACTCCCCCACAGGGCTGCCTCAAGGCACCCAGTTTCCTCCAGATGGGGTCAGAAGGCACACCCCAAATGAAAGCAATGATCTTCTTGTGCCCCAATCTCAGAAGAGATAGCTCATCACTTTGGCCATACTCTTCACTGGGAAGAGAGCAACTCAAGCCAGCCCATTCCAAAAGGGAGAAGATCACACGTGGCTGTGGATACCAGAGGGCAGGGTCCCTGGGGCCATATTGGTGGCTGCCATGCTCACCATGTGCAGATGAAGGGCAAACCAAAATAGCCAAGATATTTGCAACAAAAACGGGTAATTGATACCTCTCAGTAATTTCAAGAATCGAAGTTGGGATCAGATAAAGGTACATGCAATTGGGTAAACCTTACATTTTCACCAGAATAATCAGCATCCGAGGTGAGAGGTGAGTGCTTCTGCATGTATGCGAGAGTCACAAGGGTGTTTAAAATATGCAAATGTGCTCCATTAACAAAGTTATAGGAAGGAAATTAAGTTTTCTATAGAAACATTTTCATTTCAGTTTTCCTAGTAAATTTTATTTGTAATTGCCAATGCTGCTGTCAACTACATTTAGACTAATTCCATGGTGTGCCATGGAAGATGTGGCCCTTACTGTTGTTGGCATCTGCTTCTGCAAAAGGGATCATAGCACACTAAATCAAATATAATTATTTTGGATTAGCCTTTCTTCATGCGTGTGGGTTATTGTTGTCTCCCACGCCAGAAAGAAAATACTCTGAGAATAAGAAATGGATCTTATGGGGCGCCTGGGGGGCTCAGTGGGTTGAGCCTCTGCCTTCGGCTCAGGTTGTGATCTCAGGGTCCTGGGATCGAGCCCCGCATCGGGCTCTCTGCTCGGCGGGGAGCCTGCTTCCCCCTCTCTCTGCCTGCCTCTCTGTCTACTTGTGATCTCTGTCTGTCAAATAAATAAATAAAATCTATTAAAAAAAAAAGAAATGGATCTTACCTATTTTTCATAACCTCCTCTCTTTTTTTAGCTGTTCCATGGGCACAAACCCAAAATTTTAAAAATAGTAATCATTTTAAATGAAATTAATTTGATGTATATTGGTTTAAAAAAATTTTTAAAAAGTGGACCCAAGAGGAAAAAAAAAAAAACAGTAACAGTGAAATGCCTTTAAGACAACTGATCTCAAAACCCTAGGAGGCCAACTCTTTTTAGGGAACCTCAGCCCCAATAGCTCCACTCCCACTGAGATGAGTCAGCTTACGGAATACCAGCTCTTCCACTGAGAACATCCAGGGACCTACGTAATAAACACAATAAACAGCCCATGTTTACAGATATCAAAGAGCTGCCCCCGAGTCCAGGATTCAAGAGTAGAGGAGCATGAAGGGAAGACCCCAGTTAGGGGCACAGCCCTCCAGCTGCTTTTCCTCTCAAGCCACCTGCTGACTTACCAGTGACCTGTCGCTGGGTCCCACCCATTCCCCTTGAGACATGATTACTTGGAATAGCATCAATCATTTATTTTGTTCATGAACTCTCACCCTGGGCTCAGCTGAGCGGGGTCATCGCTGCCCCTCCTGAGAAAGGAGGAAGGGGGTCCAAGGTCAAGACGACACATCCCAAGGGGGCCACCTCATAAGGGCTGTTGTCTGAGCTGTGACTACGTGCGGGAGGCCTCGCTTCTCCACGAGATCTCACTGTGGGCTGTCTAGGCTTCTTCATAGGATGGTCACCATTTCCAAGAGCAAGTGGTGATTCATCTGGGGCCTCCAGGCCTGGGTCAGCTCTGCTCCATCCCCACAGTCCATAGCCAGTCTGCTCCACTGTCAAGAGTCTTTTCCCTGCCCCAAGGAGCAGTGAAGGCAATGTCTGCCCCCTAGGTCTGGAAACGCTGGGGTGCACCCTTCCACCAGTGATCTTTCAGGAGTCTTACATGGTGGGCAGTGACAGCCGGAGTACTGGGCACAGCTGGGAGGAAAGGCTGGTAAGTAACTCAGACTTTAGTCTGGGATCTCTGAAGGACCCAGGGGTGAAGAAAGGCACACCAGAAATGCCCCAGCTTCTGACATTCTCAGTTATAAACAGAAAAAAATAATGCATCCCTACCCTCACCACCTTCCAGGAGCTGAAACAGCTGCCATGGAAAGGGCAGGGGCCAAAGAACTAGGAGGTATAGATCCAAAGAGGACATAGATGTGGAAGATACTAGATGCAGAATGTGTTCAACAGTGACACACATCTTCAATCCAATGGATGACAAAGTGAGGTGCTCCCACCAGAGATGGAGGAATTTTAAACAGTCATCAAGTAAAAATTCTAGAACTGAAAATTAAATTAAGAGCAAAGATATTGGACAGAGCTAAGGAAGGGGCGAATGACTTGGAAGCTGTGTCCGTTGTGGATCTAGAAACTGAAGCACGGAGAGAAAACAAAGGAAGGGAAGAGACAAAGCAGAATAGCTATACATAAGGTGGGAAAAGTGTTCAAAGAACGTGTCTTTAACTGCCGGAAGGGGCAGGAGAGGGAAAACAAGACAGAAGTATTTGAAGTGAGGATGCTTGGTAATCGTCAGACATTGACTGGCCTTGAGACCCAGATTGGAAAAATCTCTACAACCCGAGTAGGATAAATACCACAAACACCATATGTAGGTACATAACAGTAAGGCCACTAAGACCCAAAGACCAAGAGCAAAGGAATAATTACAGTAATTGAAAGGGTTGAATCTGAATAAAAAATATGGAAGTCATAAGACAATGGAAGCGCATATTTAAATTGCTGAAAGAAAGTGACTGTTAGCCTGGAATTCTATTCTCAGCAAAAATAGCTTATGGAGAAGAAGCAGAATAAATTTACTGAGGGGCGCCTGGGTGGCTCAGTCATTGGGCGTCTGCCTTCAGCTCAGGTCGTGATCCCGGGGTCCTAAGATCGAGCCCCGCACTGCTCGGCGGGGAGCCTGCTTCTTCCTCTCCCACGCCCCTGCTTATGTTCCCTCTCTGACTGTCTGTCAAATAAATAAATAAAATCCTTAAAGAAAAAGAATAAATTTACTGGAAAACAAAAAATGGATATAATAAATTGCTAGCAGAGCCATACAGAACTAAAAACTGGGAAGTGTATTCGATTACAGGACACAGGAGGAAAGAAACAAGGAATAAAGAAGACAAAACAGAGTGAGTATGTGGGTAAATCTAGGAAATTTCAGAGATAAACCAGTAATAGTAACAAGGTCTTGTTGGTTTCAAAAATATGTCAGAGTAAAATACATGATCATAAAAAACAAAACAAAACATGATTATGATAAACTTATCCTAGGGATAAGTCCCTTTGGATGTAATACTTTAGCAAAGAGGGAAATTAACTACAAACAACTTTTTTTTAAATTTATTTATTTGACAGAGAGAGACAGAGATCACAAGCAGGCAGAGGCAGAGGTAGAAGCAGGCTCCCCGCTGAGCAGAGAGCCCGATGCGGGGCTCGATCCCAGGACCCCGAGATCATGACCTGAGCCGAAGGCAGAGGCTTGACCCACTGGGCCACCCAGGCGCCCCAGCCACAAACAACTTGATTAATTCCTCAACTCCAGGAAAAGGCATATACCCTAGTGGATAAAATAAGCTCATAAGTGAGAACTGAAGTACTGTGCTTTTCTTCCTTTCCATCAATACCTAGCTTTCTCCTTCCTACCCACTCCCTCCTGAACCACATGCCCACGCAACTGTGCAAATAATGGAGCCCACATACCTGAGAACAGGCTGAGGCTGTTTGTCCAGAGCTCGGTATCAGAAGGGAGTCGGCCACCACCACCTGAATTTAGCAGAGACTCCAAAGCAGGTAGATAAGCAGGAGAGTTCAAGTGCACAGAGGGAAGGTTTCAGGTGAGCCCTGAATGGGGACTGTTGGCCTGGGGGAAGCCTCAGGCAGCTTCACTAGAGGACGGGCACTCACTTTGACTGGTTAAGAGAGTATATATCTAGCTTTTACCAGTTGAGCTGAGTAGGAAGTGGGGGCAGAGCTTTGGGAAGCCGACAGTTAATCAATTGAAGGTCACTGTTGACCTTGGCTTTCTGGATGGAGTTGCCATGGAAACCATGGTCTGGGAGTCTCCCTCCAGGAGGACCCCATCCTCAAAGAGAAAGGGTGTAGGGGCTCCAGGCAGAGGACAGGGAAGGGCAGAGGCTGGGGCAGGAATGGACTGGGCTTGTTCCAGAAACAGAAGTGGACAGGGTGGCCAGAGCCTGACCATGCTTCCCTGGGACAGTTACTCAGGCAGTGTCGAAGCCCTTCAATTCCAAAACAGTCACAGGGTATGGAGAGCGTTGGAAAATGTTCTTGCATTTTTTTTTCCTAATGGGCTTTCATTTGGATCCAGGTAGGAAGGTCGGGAAGTTTACAGAAGCCGCAGGTGGACCACGTGGGATCCCAGAAGCAATGGAGGAGTTCCTGCATCTTTTGTTTGACAGTTGCTTCTGAAAACAACTAAAACCATCCTAACGGGGATGTATCTATTCTGCTTAAAATCCATGGTTTCATCCACTAGGTAGGAGATAGACCTAAGGCAAGCCCACGCGTTCCTGAACTTACTTCTGGGTGAGAGGAGGCTGACCTCCACTTTCTTGCCCCAGTGGGCGTGTCCCACCTCTGCCACTGGAGCTGGAAGCTCGATGTGCACGTCCCTTTTGGAAATGCTGATTTCGTGTTTTTTTGCAGTCCAACGCTGGAACTTTCCGCGAGGCTGGTAACATCATTCTTTTCAAAGCAAGCTAAGCTCCGTTTTATCTCAATAATCCAGTTTAGCTGGACCCCTACAGAAAACCGAGCTCCCCTATCATGAGGGAAGGAGCAGCCACGGAGAGCACACAAAGATGAATGTAATTACGGGACTTGCTAAGGTTGGCGGAAGGTGAAGTGTGTTGAAAAGCTGCCATGCTCATCTACGGAAAGAAAAACATCACATCTACATGTGACATCTTAGAGGCTTAAGAACAGGCTCAGATTCGGGGGAATTTGAACACTGACCACGTAGCTGACGACATTAATGTCTTACTTTTTATTTTATTTCAGGATGATAATGGTATTATTGTCAGCTTTTTAAAAAGAGAGATCCTGGGGCGCCTGGGTGGCTCAGTGGGTTAACCCTCTGCCTTCAGCTCAGGTCATGATCTCAGGGTCCTGGGATTGAGCCCCACGTTGGGATCTCTGCTCAGCGGGGAGCCTGCTTCCTCCTCTCTCTCTGCCTGTCTCTCTGCCTGCTTGTGATCTCTGTCTGCCAAATAAATAAATAAATAAAATCTTTAAAAAGAGAGAGAGAGAGAGACCCGATGTTCCTATTACTCCTAAGGGAGTCTTTGCGAATGAAACAAAACAACTCTGGAGAGATTTTTGAACCCTTGCAAAAATTCCTCATCCCATTTTCTTTGCAAATTTCGTTTAGTTGGTTTGTTTCTTCTTGGCAGGAGTATGCTGACCTGGCCACCGCGATGTCTGGAATTCGACTGCAGTAACTCACAGCCACAGAGTGAGGTCAGAGCCATCGTGCTTTCCCTCCAAACTTTGAACACCTCCTTCAGGAATTCGCCCACTTTTAGATGCTTGACCCAGAGTTTCCTTCTGAGTCTACGACAGACCTTTTATAGCCCGTTTTGAATCCCGTTTACAACAGAAGCTTCCAAATGAACTGGTTGGCCACAATGAGAAATCTTGATTGAAAGAAGACCTCTGGCTTTAATAATAAAAGAACTCAGTGCAAGGCTGTGCAGTATCCGGACTTCCCGAGCTCCATCCGGTTACAAAGTGGCCTCTCCAAGCCTCAGAACTTTGTACAAAAGAGACAATAATACAATAATACACCTCCCCCCCCACATACACACACACCCCAGGCTCTCGGGAGGACCTCATCAATACACCTTAGCATCACCACCCAGACCTAGTGAACTTCTTTGTAAATGACGCCTGTTCCCACTGTTCAAGGGGAGCAGTTGAAACCCCTTATTTGGCTAAAGAAAACATCCTTTGTCTAACTGAGACTGGAATTGTGAGCCAAACTGCTTTTGATCGCAAACGAAGGCGGGTTTATTGCTCCGAAAGGTGCGCTGAGTCCGAGTCCGGGGCCCCGGGTTTTAGGTGTGCCTGATGGGTGTTGCCTTGTGACTCTCTGGAAGGGACGCCTGTGTCTTGTGGGTTTTCAGCGTTACTTACTTGGAAGCTCAAACCACATAGCCCTTTAGAGTTTCAGGGCTGGTTGGGGCGGGCTTCTTTAGGAAAATACATGATAAGAGAGGCCCCCTTCTGTTCTGCTTCCCTGACTCTATAGCCTTGGGTCCATTACCTGCTTTCCTGTCCATGACGCTCATTGGAACAAAGGTGTCGGCCACATGGGAAGGGAAACGTGCTGGTGGGGATCAGAGCGGGGCTCATCCTCACCCAAACCTCCCCATTGTCTCGATAACATTTCCTCCTTCTCCTCTGCAGGTGGTTACTCCAGGAATCATTTTGATGGACCCTCCTCTAAAACTCTTCCATAGGTGTCATTACAGAATCCGTAGCCTCCCGCCTGGGAAAGGATGTCGATATTTTGTCACGGGCTCTCCCAGGGAAGAGCTCACGCTGTTACTCCCCCGTCGTAACTGGCTGCCTTGTCATCCGGCCTGGAATGTTGATAGACAGCTTATACGGAGCTGGTTTAACTGAGGGTTCCCTCCCTCTTCCCACCCCTGGGGGAAGAACGTCTTCTCAGAGGGGGCCATGTTTTTCCCAGGAAGGGTAATGGGTTGGCAGTTGAAATGTAAGAATGCATGTCTTTTTGAAAGTATGAAACCCTTTGGTTATTGCAAAATAAATCTTAGCATGGAAAAATTTAAAGATGCAGTGAAAGTAGAAGGTAGGAGAAAGTACTCAACCGAGTATATTCACCGTGAATAAAGTAGTCCGTGTCCTTAATTTTCTCCGTGCATTTTAACCACATTGTTCTCTTACCCATTTGTTTTGGATTCTGTTCCCCTACTCAGTACCCAACACAAACGTTTTCTATGTGATGACAAGTTCTTCACAGACCTATTATTGATGCTGAGAAACACTTTCTCTAGAATTTTGACATAATGAAGGAGTCTCCCACTTGGGGGTCTTTGGCTAGGTTTTGATAATTCGGTATTATACGTACCCATAAAAACAAGCCACTTCCTCAGACGCTCGCCTGTGTCTGGGATTGTGTTTAGTGATTCATGTATCTTATCACACGGGGTCTGGGAGAGCTCTGTTCTGGTTCCTCAGCCGTCACTCTATGGTCATCTTCGGGGAGACCATGGCGTGGAGCTCAGAGGACAACCCACACTCAGCTTTAAAAGAGCCGGTACCTGTTCCCCCATCAGGAGGCTCTGTGTGCAAGGATGCTGATGAAAACCGAATATCGTGGCCCCAGAGCTGGTCTGCTCCCCAGAACCCTGCCCTTCAAACTTCTGGTCACGGAGTATTATTGACCTCAACTAAGTTGAATGTGTTGCCATCGACTTTCAGGAATTAGAATAGACCAGGGCACAACAGAACAGAATACCATATGGGGTAAGAAACGTCAAAGCCTTTGTAGGTGGTGAGGGTGTGGACTGTCTGCTTCAGCATGAAAGTGTATAATCCTGGACCACGTCGGAGTATAAAATGTGTGTCTTAGTCTGGGTCTCAGTAAAACACGTTTCAACACTCACCTTTCCAGGGCTGATACCATGAAATTGCTGGTGTTCATTCTTAAAAGCAGAGGACAGTCACATCTGGGTGACACGGATGATGGTTTTCTTTTGTTTGTTTGATTTTTTTAAAATTTAAATTCATCATCAATGTATTATCAGTTTCAAAGGTAGAGGTCAGTGATTCATCAATTGCATAGAACACCCAGTGCTCATTCCATCACCTGCCCTCCTTAATGCCCATCCCCCAGGAACCCCATCCCCCTACCCACCTCCTATCCAGCAACCCTCAGTTTGTTTCCTATGATTAAGAGTCTAGTCTCTTATGGTTTGTCTCCCTCTCTGGATGATGTTTTTTAAAAAAGAAACATGGATCCTTGGTATTTGGCATTAAAATATTTTTTAGTTGTAACACACACACATACCCCACGTATAATAAGCTAAGCCATGTTCCAAGTGCTTTCCTCATGAAAGTATGACTCATGAGCTCATTCTGTCCTCACCAAGCCCATGGAGCTGGTACCATGCTTGTCTTCACTTTGCAGAGGATGAAACTGAGCCACCGGAAGGGAAAGCGATTACCTGAAGTTCTAGTAGTTAGGAAGCCGTGGAGCTAGACATCCAACAAAGACAGAGAGCCTATATTCTTCACCCTGGTCACTCTAGTCCCCTCAGCCAAACTTCATGACTGACCCTGTAAATATGGAGAAAGGAGATAGAGGAGAATAGGCTTAATAATCTTGTCATCATCGTGTCAGTTTGTTTCTAAAGTGATAGGCACCAGGTCTTGGGGAAAGGGTGATGGTGTCATATTTACACTGAACAGCCTCTCCAAGGCCTCACCAGCACCAGTGAGAAGAACCCAGGTGTCACCTGTGACCTTGTTGGGAGTGTGCGCATAGTGATTAGTAATGTCTGCTGCGGGCGCAGGATGAGAGCATGGAGACACGGATGTCACCGGCGACGTGCCCTTTATTCTTTCATTAAAGCCTGGCCTGCTGAAGGCCTGGATTGTGGCTGGTGCTGTTCCAGGTCTGGAAGAGGCAGCAGTGAGCAAAGAAGGTAAAGAAGCTTCCCTTTGAAAGGCAGAGATTAAAGATGGATCATGAAATGGACACTGAAACACATCATAAAGTTTCAGGTGCTGGGACGGAAGTAAAGCCATGCACGAGAGAGCCGGCCCAGAGCTGGACCGCAGACGTGGAAGGTTCCAGAGCTGGTAAAGAGATACTTTCACAGGCCAGGAAAAAGGAGGAAGTTAGCCAGCAGCCACCTGTTGGACAAGCATTCCAGGTAGGAGGAACAGCAGAAGGAAGACACTTGAAGGAAAAGCCAAAACCTGCCCTAAGCCTTCCAGCCGTCTGTTGGTAGGTTCAAGGTGTATAAGGAGTTTGGAGGAAGGCACAGCACGTGGGAACGTGTACCTCGGGAGAGAAGGGCATGGTGGAGGAAGAGTCTTTCCCTCTCTCCTTTGTCCGCTCAAAGTGACCTCAAGATCACTCATGAGAGGCATGTACTGCTTTTTTTAAAGGATTAAAATGCTTTATACATAGGATACGTGCCGTCTCAATGAAGAACACATACCAAGGCAAGAGTTTCGCGTTCCTTCTAAGTATCCCTAGAGCGCTGGCCAAGCTGAGATGGGCTAGGTTCCCATGGTTACAGATGAAGCTCAGAAGGAGGTCATGGTAAACATGAAAGGATGTCACATCGTATGAAACCCCATCCTCTTGGGTCATATGCTTCTGTGGGGCAGTGCTTCCCAAGTAGGAGTGATAGCTCCCTTCCACCCCGTCCCTAGGAGACAGTCGGGAATGTACGGGTTGATGTAGGATGCCACAGTTTGAAGGTGCTACTGTCCTCTAGTGGGTAAAGGCCAGGAATGCTGTGAACGTCCTACATTGCACGAGGCAGCCCCACAACAAAGAATCATCTGTCAATAGAGCCAAGATTAAGAAACCCTGAGCTAGGCAAAGGCGTCATCAACAAATGGACACTGAGTGCCTTTGCTCTGCTCTGATTGTCAGATGCTGTTGCTACGGAGACCAGGTGAGGCATGCATGCAAATTCAGGGGCTGTGCAGACATTTCCAGGTCAGGGTGAGGGAAAAGGACACCGAGGGAATGAAACTGCAGAGACATAACTAACAAGCAGGAATCCACAAGTGCTGACTGTCTCATCTATCACACTTGAAGAATGCGCCAGAGAGCCCTCCACCTCCCACAGAGAGGGGAGCCCCCCCTGAGAGGGGAACTCCTGATGTGTCAGCTTCCATGTTCACCCGAGAACCGTGGTGGGGAGGACTGCCTTGCTCTCCCCTCTCGCCACACTCAGGGGGGACCCTGGGTCTTCTAAGAACCCTTCAGGGAGCTCAGTCATCACAATCTGAGATATTTCAAAACAGGGATGGAAAGGTGGTTTGGAAATGCAGAAGGAGCTAGAGAGGTTGCTAATTGGATAACATATCTATTGTGACATTTCTTCTTGTGGTAAATTTCATATTGAGGCAATCACCTTGAGGGTTGTTCCTTTCTGGTCTCAATTCTCTGTTGTTCGACTTTGTCATTACCTTTGAGAAGGCATTAAAAACAGCAACAGCAACACCTGATGTTGATCATTCTACCAAAGACACCGGAGAAGCATGGCCGTTTTCCCAGAGCATTATTCCTTCTGGATGGGACAATCAAGGCACATCTACTCATGACCCAACAGTTGATCTAATAAGGATTTACATCTAGTAGTGTATTATGGAGTTACCAAAGCTAACTCCAGTTAAGGCATTGCGTCTGCCTTCTACCCGTCAGGATTTTCTGGTTATGAGCATGACGAGGAGTGAGGCTGAGAAGCCCCACAGAAATCCTAGCACAAAACACAAGCCAGGGAGCGATTCCAACAGTATCATGAGGGCAAGGAGACAAAAATTGGAGTTCATGGCCATCAAGGCAGCTAGAATCTTGAAGGCTAGATTCAAAAAGAGAAGGGGAAACAGAGAAATGAGACTGGTGCTCGGAAGCTCCTCTTAAGACGTTTGAAAGTGCTTGATCTACAGACTGAAAAAGCAAGGAGATAAGCATTAAGAAAACTACCTCGAGGCACAGACCGATCCAACTTCTCGAACCCAGTGATAAAGAAGAAATTTTAAAAGCAGCTAGAGAAAAAAAGCCACATTAAGTCAAGTAGAAGAAAAATAAGGATGAGGACAGATTTCTTGTCAGAGACAAGCCAAGCAGGAAAATGGTGAAATCACATCCTTAAAAGACTGAAAGAAAAAAAAAATAAAAAAGTCAGCCTAGGGCTGAAGAAGAGATAACGGTCCCCAAATAGAGTCACTCGTTGCTACGCCCACACCACCAAACCAAGATTTAACCCCTAACCTGATGGCAGTTTTCAGCCTCTCCCAGGAATGTAATATTAACCCGGCAGTCTGGAGTTTCTTGGTCAGCACTAATGAGGGGATCCGCCCGAGAGACCCTTGTCATCCCCCAAAGGAAGGTGACCTTGCCTAAAACAATCCAGTCTTTCCCAACAGCTTCCTTGTCTTACCGCCTTCTGCCTGTAAAACTCTTGCCTTTCGTACAGCAATTCAGAGCTCTCTCTCTGCCGGTAGATGGGAGGCTGCTTAACATGGACCATTGAATGTGGCCAATAAGATCTCTAAAATTTACTCAGTGATTTTTGTTTTTTTAACACTAGAATTCTATCCCCAGAAAAATATTGTAAAAGCAAACGTGAGATAAAGACTTCTTTAGACTTAAAATTGCTTAAAGAATCTGTTGCTATCAGACCTAGATTATGAAGAATGTTAATGGAAGTTCCAGAAGGAAATATGGGTGCATACAACAGGGTAAAGGGCACTAGAAATGGTTACTTCATGGGCAACTATATTAGAGATTTTTTATTATTCTTTAAATCCCTTTTAAAAATAATCAACCATTGAAACAAATATAAGGACATCATAGTCTGGGGTTTAGAACATAGGCAAAAGTAAAATGTATGAAAATAATTTCAAGAAGTTTAGAAGGGAGAAATGGAAGTACACGGGTTTAGGTTTTTATATTGAACATGAAAGTTTGTAGCTGCTTGAAAGGACAAGTGTACCTTCACTTTACTGTACTTTGCAGATACAGTGTCTTTAAAATGGACAATTGGTGGCAATCTGGCGTCAAGCACGTCTGTCAGCACAATTTTTCCATCTCATGTCTCTGTGTCACATTCTAGTCTAACACTGTTCTGAAGTTTTTAATGATTATTTTATCTGTGATGGTGAGCTGTGGTCAGTGACTATGTGTCACTCACTCCACTTAAAAGTCAGATATGTTTAGACTGGATATTAAAGCAAAACCCAGCTTTGTGCTACCGATGAGAAAACTGGTTTAATATTTAAAACAATAGGTTAAAATGCTGAAGAAATTTTAAAAATTCTGCTAACACTAAAAAATAAAACCAGAGTAGGTACATGAATCGTCGACAAAGTATATTTTAGAGCAGAGGCTATAACCATGGATAGAGAAATTTATTTTATAACGATCAAGGAGTTAATACATGAATAGGACATAATAACCCTCAGTATTATGCATCTGATATCAGAATTTCAAAATACATAAAGCAAAATCTGAAAAGACCAGGAAGAGAATTGGACGAAATTCACAGTTATAATCAGAGATTACAGTCCCCCTTTCAAGAACTGATTGAACAAGCAGCCGAAAATCAGCAAGAATAATAGGCTCGAACAACGCCAATGATCGACTTGACCCAGATGACACAGAATGGTCCGTTCAAAAACACCAGAGTACACATTCTAGTGCACGTTGAATACTTAGCAAATTAGTTCATACCTAGGGACATAAAACAAGTTTTGATGAATGTAAAAGCATTAACCAAATGCAAAGGGGATGTTGTGAACCAAATGGAATTTAATTTGCAAGCAATAACAGAAAGACTTTGGAAAATTCCCAAATATTTAGTAATAAAATAACCCCTCTCAATAATCCAAGGGTCAAAGGAAAAACAATCAAATCCATAACAAGCAAATTGATAAACTGTGCCTCATTAAAATGATAAGCTTCTGCTTTTTATTAGACACTATTAAGAAAAGGAAAACACAAGCCACAGACTGGGTGAAAGCATGTGCACATTGTGAATCTGGCCAAGGATTTATATCTGGAATATAAAGAACTCTCAAGACTCAATAAGAAAATAAACAACCCAATTAAAAAATGGGGAAAAGGTTGGAACAGATGCTTTGCCAACCAAGATACATGGATAGCAAGAACATGAAAAGACATTCAGCAACATTAGTCATTAGGAAAATGAGAATGAGAAGCACAGATAGGACTAGACGCCTCTTCAAATGGCTAAAATGAAAATCCTGACCATAATGATGTGAGGAGGCAGAGGACTGCAGGCGGTGTGTAAAATACTGCGACCAGCCCGAAATACGCTTGGCAGTTTCTTACAAAGTTAAACACACATTTACCGTATGACCCAACGATCCAAATTTTAGGCATTTACCCCAAATAAGTGAGAATATATCCAGACACAGCCGCCTGCCCACAAACATTTATTGCAACTTTACTTGAGATAAATTGGGAACAACCCAAACGTTCACCAACAGGTCCATGGAACAGCAGTTTGAGCTGTATCTGTACGATGGATACGGAGTAGCAATAAAGAGAGTGAAATATTGCTATATGGGACAACACAGGTGGATACAAAATAAATGGGCACGTGAAATAATGCAGACCAAAGTGGGGGGAGGGGAAGCACATACTGACTTATTCCTTTAGGTGATTTTCGAGGAAAATGCAGGCTAATCCAGAGTGGCAAAAGGCAGATGGGGGGTTGCTGGGGGCAGGGTTATAAAGGGACCTGAGGCATCTTTGGGAGCTGTTGGATATTTTTGCTATGCGGGTGCTGTCTCGGGGGCATGTGGATTTGGGGTGCCTGCCTGGCTGGCTCGGCTGGAGGAGCCTGTGACTCTTAATCTTGGGGTCATGAATCTGAGCTCCTTGCTGGGTGTAGAGATTACTAAAAATAATAACAACAATAATAATGAACTTTTTTAAAAGGGTGCTTTTTATTTTTTAATTTTTTTTTAATTTATTTGAGAGAGAAAGAACATGAGAGGGGAGAAGGTCAGAGGGAGAAGCAGACTCCCCGTGGAGCTGGAAGCCTGATGCAGGACTCGATCCTGGGACTCCAGGATCATAACCTGAGCCGAAGGCAGTTGCCCAACCAACTGAGCCACCCAGGTGCCCAAAAGGGTGCTTTAAAAACAAAAAACAAAAAACATCAAATTGCATACTTTCAATGTACTTGGCTTGTTGTATGTTAATGATACCTTGATAAAGCTGTTTCAAAGTATACAATTTCTTTACCATTCCTATTTGAAAAAAAATAAAATAAAAAGTGGAGCAGAGAGGGGGTGGAGAGATGGAAGAAATCAAACATGTCTGCAAATAGGGTTGAGTCACAAACGTCCAGGCTTCCCCAGCCTGTGCTCCCCTCCTCCTGTTGGCACAGAAGGTGTGCTTCGTGCCCGAGCCCCGGGGTTGAACCCCGTGCATCCCTGTGGGACTCTTATGGCCATGGCATCAGTGCCAGTTCCTCTGAAACCACAGTATTTTGTGTTCATTATATACACTCGAGCACTTGTTAAAATAAATCCCTAGTTTTCCATAGGCCCATGTCCTGAACACTGTCTTTCCCATCGGCAGTTTGATGCACACCCAGGAGTGGAATGTCCTGTTCACTTCAAAGGGCTCCTTCCCCAGGGCACTTTAATCTTATGGCCTTTCCACACGCCTAGAGGTCCTGGAGAGGGGTGCCCCTGGCATGGGGTCGGGAGATGTCCGGATGATGGATCAGGCACCCGTGCGGTTTGAGCATCTCTGTGCACAGCCTTGGAGAGCTGGTACCGTTCCAGATAGCCTGAGGGTGCCCAGCCCCCAGGGAGACACCTCCGGCAGGTGTGGTGAGATTCCTGCCTTCTCTGTCTGGTTTGGCTTCCTTTTGCCTCACCTGTTATACTTTCTCTGAACACGGTGGCAATTTAAAAAACGTGTGGATTGGCACCTTAATTTCCGTATCTGAAATACTCCAGTAGGAGAGCGCACCTGACAGCTAAGTGTTAGCATTATCTCTGCGCCCCTAGAAACATTGTCTGGGACGGTCTAGACTCCCTTGAAGTAGCAGAGTTCTAACTGGCATCTGCCGGTGAGAGGCTCTTGCTCAGATCTGGAAGGCAGTGAGGAAGGGAAGGCATCGCTCTCGGGCGACAGGTGCGGAAAAGCCCATGGGCCTTGGGGGATGGTGAGCTTGAAGTTCAACATCCGTTTCTCGGTTCCCTCCGGAGAAGCAGCCACTAGAGTGCTGCGGACCGCTGACATCGGACGTCGCCCGCCCAGTTCTTTCCATGGCTGGGTAGACCCGTTGCTCTGAGACGATTCCTCCTGAGTTACTAGATGCTTCAAATTTACTGACGGAGCCAGTTTTTTGTTCACTGTGAGCCACTACATTCTCTTTGTAATGATGATAAAATACTCAGAACATTCTCTGTCTTTGCGATTTCTAAGTGTGCAGTTGGGTCACATTGAATACATTCATACCGTTGTGCAACCAACCTCCGGAAAGGATCTCATCTTGCGAATCTCAAAACTCCATCCACATTAAACACCAGCTCCCCATCTGCCCTCCCCCGACCCCTGGGGACCCCCATTCTTCTTTCCGTGCCTACAAACATAACTCATCAAGGTACCTCCTAGAAGTGGAACCATACAGCGTTTTGTTTTGTTTTGTATTGTTTTTGTGTTTGTGTGCCTGGTTTACCTCCCTGGGCACAATGTCCGAAGCAATTGTTTTTCAATTTATTATGCTAATATATAGATTCTCGCCCTACGGAATAACGCAGATGTTTGGACTTGATAACATAAAGCATAATCCTTCCCTAGAATCCAAATCTTACCATGCATGAAAAGATCTCACACGCTTCCTTTATTTCTTATTTTGTAGTTAAGTATGAGAGCACATCCCCCAGATTGATCATAGGTGAGGTTAATAAAGCAGAGAGCTTCCACACGCCTGCCCCAGAGACCTTCCTTCTCTGAATCAGACATGCTCTCACCCATGCTGAGTGTGATCACGACATCATTTCTCTCCAAATCCTGTTCCTGGCCTTTGGCTGCAGACAAGTCGGTTAATCCCCATCCACGTCAATAACTCAGTCACACAATAATTGAATCAATGAATTTAATTAGGTGTCCATGTATGGTATAATTTGGCAATGATCGTGCTCGCAGTGAGGCGGTTCGATGAATCATGGGATGTCAGAGATGAAATATGCTGGTTTGTGAAGAATTTGGCCCCAGCTCCATGGCTGGAGCAAGGAAGGTCAACTGTGGGTTTCTGTGGTCCGCAGCATGGCTGGTTACCGTGGGCGATCCTAAGAAGATGACAGCTCGAACGTTTCCATCCCCCGGAGGCCCCACATCAGATGCCCCAGTGGTCTGCACTGGGTGCCCAGGCTTTGGAGGATCTTTCTGCCTTTTAGGAGTGTAGCAAACCCGTGGTCCCTCACCTGTCCAGGACATTGGAAAAAAAAAAAAATCTTTGAAGTCAAAACACCTCGTGCACACTCTAAAACTCACGCACCGAGACAAGAGCTTATTTTAAGCAGAAACATTCTGGGTTCGGTTATTTGGTTTATCAGCCTGCAGCAGATCCGAAGCAGGAGTTTAGGGAATGAGACAGAACAATGGGCAGATGGAAGGAAAATGGTGAATGGAAACCCCAGAAAAAAACAGACATAAAAAGCAGGTGCAGAAGTGGCAAAATCATAGCGTTGTAGGCTGTTGAGAGTAGCAGCAAGTGCTTCTACAGACTTCCTAAGGTACGATGCTTGTCTCCGCACTTCCCCATGATGTCAAGGAGGATGTTCGGAATTCCGATGTTCAGACAATGAGTGCTGACCAGAGGAGTCTCTTGAAGGAGTTAGGAAATGGTCATATGCTTAAGGATGAACCTCATCCCATGCGTATGAACAGACTCTCCCCATGCGTCAGGCATTATATCTGAGTCTGTAACGGAGCCTAATTTCAGAGGGGGCGGCTGAGACCCAGAGACACGGACCAAGTTCCTTCAATATCCAGAGCCATCAGGCGATGGAGCACAGAGTTCTTACCTTGTTCTTCACCCCTGTGGTCCACACAACTGGCCCACGACATGTTCCGGGGAGCCAAAGAAACTTTACTCTACTACTGACGCCTTCCACCACCATGCAGAATGAAATTCCTGGAAACATGGATGTATCTTCAAAAGGAAATGAAAAAAAGGAAATGCTTTGGAGCCCCATGGAGGTTGTGCTCTCCCCAACACATGTTAACATTCATGAGCTGATTCCAAGGTTTCTGAAACGAACAGGTGTGGAAAACCCATGTGAGAAAGCAAACTTTCCAGAGAAGCCGAGGTCATAAGATGACATCATCCTTCTACAAAACACGAGCCCTTCTGTTCGGGTCTGTCCCTGGATCTCTCATCCTGGGTTGACAATGGTTTTGCTGGCAACTCAGACCTCTTCGGGAGAGAATACGCATATGCCTTTGCCCAGACAATCGCCGACTGCCCATTGCAGACGACTGGGAAGCACATGGTATAGAAAACGGGCTGTCAAGTACATAGATGTAGATCTGATGCTCGACCCCACTGTTTTTAGGTCATTCCTTGGATCTTGTGAATGTTACGGCTTACAACCTTCCTTTCTTTATCTGCAAACCGGGAACATAGTAGTTTCGACCTTGCTGAATTACGGGGAGGTTTAAATGAATTAATCTTCATGTAGGTCTTCAGGCTGGGGCCAGATCAGTGGTCAGCAAACGCTTTTCTATAAAGGGCCAGGTATCAAAATAGCTTCAGCTCTGTGGGCCACAGGGACAGAGGTGCCACCACTGAACTCATGCCTTTTAGGCAGGAAAACAGCCACAGAGAGTAGGTACATCGATGAACATGCTTATGTTCCAATAAGACTTTATTGACAAAACGGGCAGCAAGCCAGCTGGACCCCAGGGGTATAGTTTGCCGACAGCCGCTGCTCTAGATAAACCTTAGCTATTATTAGCAATCCACGTTGATGACAGGTAAGTGACAGGGACTGTATGAAATGTGTGGCATATGGAAGCCATGATTATAAGGCAGGTGTTTTTATATGGAACCGGTAAAGGCTCCCTATGTCTCTGTGAAGACAGATCATTGGACCCTCTGTCGTTGTTTTGCTTTTTAACCTTCTTTACAAGCAGCTGTGTGCTGGAAACAGATGAAGAAGGTGAAGGAGCTTTGTTTCAGATCCTGATTCCTAGTTGGAGACGGACTACAAGGAGAGAGAGGTTTTCGCCTTATGAGGTCTTCCCTGACCTTGTGACACCCGGAAAGCTGCCGATCCTCTCCCCTCTAGGAAACGTTAAACATGACTGCTAATGTCAGCACTCGGCACATTTGTGGAGGTGCTCGGGGCTGGTGGAGGGGGGCGGGAACAACGGCACAACTTGTCACCTTTGCCAATGGGCATCGCTCTATAAAAATCCGTCATTTGAAGGATGTCAAGTAGACTGGTATTTCAGACGGGGAAAGATTTGCCTCGCAGCATCAAAATAATTGAGCACCGTAATGGCTCAGCACCTTGCTTCCCTATAATATGAGGATTTACATTATTCTTTGCCACGGGCGCATTTCCGCCTAGCTTTTAACAACTCACGTCCCTTCCCCTTCCCCCGTGCAGTGACCAGAATGTCTTGTCCAGCTCGTTACGCAACAGTCCTTGACGCAGGCTGGGTCCTGGGAACAGATGCACTTAGCCAGAGAGGGAGGCACATCCACCAGCACGGAAGAATCTTTATTTAATAGAGCTTGAAATTAGCTCAATCTGTACAGCGTAGAGAAGAAAAGAAGCTTCACCTTCCTGCCCCGTGGTGTTGACTTTCGACGGGGAGATCTGGGAGCACTCTGAGCCCCGCAGCCTGAGACCAGGCTAGATTCTCCTCCAGAGCGCCTCTCAGACTCTCTGACCTCATCCCTGGTGCAGATCCCAGGGGAATCCCAGAGCTTCCTGAGTAATACTTTGTTCAGAGAGTGACAGCCTCAAATCCCAAAGCCACCAGAGAAGTGACAGAGATGAACGGAGTCACTTGGGGCCTCTAATGAACCAAAGGGCTCATGCCACAGGAAAGGGATCAGCTGGGACTCACCTGCCGTCCCCTCCTTCCATGCCGGGACGACCCAGTATTTCTTGGCTTTCTACATTTTCAAGAGCAACAGGAATGATTATTTTTAATGTGTGTTTAAGAACAGTTTTGGATTTACAGAGTGCCTTTGAAGATAGTAAAGGTGTTCCCTACGTACCACACTCCCTACCCCCTATCATTTTTTTTAAGATTTTATTTATTTATTGGACAGAGAGACAGAGAGAGCACACGCAGGGAGAGGAGGAGAGGGAGAGGGAGAAGCAGACTCCTTGCTGAGCCGGGAGCCCAACACCAGGCTCGATCGCAAGATGCTGGGATCATGACCTGAGTTGAAGGCAGACGCTTAAGGCAGGCTCGGGGAATGTTCCAGAACAGCCCCGATGACAGGGGCAGCCCCGTCCACCAAGGACTCTGGACAGGGCAGTGGAGTCATCTCTCACGAAGATGAGCAGTTCCATGTGAGGAGACCACATGCTTAACCGACTGATCCATCCGGGCTCAGCCTTCCTGTTCCCTGTTAGTGACATCTCACATATATATGGTTCATTTATCACAATTGATGAACCAATATTAATACCTTCAATAAACAAAGTCCATACTTTAATCAGGAGACATGGCTTATAAGGCAAATGTGCTAGTATTTACCTGTTGATCATCGTAAGAAGCAGAATAATTGCCCCCCAAAGATGTCACATGCTGACCCCCGACCTGTGACTATGTCACCTTATGTGGACAAAGGGACTTGGCGGAAGTGATTCAGTTGAGGATCTTGAGATGAGCAGACTGTCTTGGATTATCTAGGGGACCCAGTGTCACCATAAGGATCCTTATGGGGGGCGGCGGGCAAGAAATCAGGGTCAGAGATGAAGCTGGGATTGATGCAGAGGTCAGAGTGGTGAGGCCAAGACCCACTGGCTGCTGGCAGCTTCTAGAAGCTGAGAAAGACAAGGAAACAGATTCTCCCCTAAGGCCTCCCTAAGAAACACAGCTCTGATGACACTGATTTTAGCCTGGTGAGATCCATTTTAGACTTCTGACTTGTGGAACCAAAAGACAGAGAAAGGAAAGAAGGAAGGAAGGAAGGAAGGAAGGAAGGAAGGAAGGAAGGAAGGAAGGAAGGAAGGGGAAGGAAGCGAGGGAGAGAGAGAGAGAGAAATTGCGTCACTTTAAAATTAAATTTGTGGTCATTTGCTCCAACAGCAGAAGGAACTAGCACAATTACGAATTCCGCCAGAAGGCATAAACTCTGCCGTGCAACACAGGTTCATCCCCTGGGCCGCCACACTGGGAAGGACCACTGTCTGCCTGAATGTTATCTCCCTGGACCCGGGACACGAGACTCGACCCCCAGCCCTGCCTCGCAGACCCGGCCCCTTACCTGCAGCCCAGAAGATGGTCAACATCTGTGTGTCAAGTGCATGCTTTGGCCAGCCTGAGACCCACTGGATAAATTATTAATATCTTCAGACAAGGCATGATATCTATTCTCTCTCCTCCTGGGGCGGACAGTGTGAAAAATATCAACTCCATTTATCTCTGGCCGCTCCGGGCTCCTGAAGGACCTATCCGTATTCGAAGCTGACTGAAGCACATCTTTGATTTCTTATCACTATATGACACGAGTCACACACTTGTGGTTTGCAGACGGAGTATCGTTACCGATGGGGTAACTACACCTCTGGAAATTATATGAGTGGAGAAAGAGCCACTTCAGAGTTCATTGTCAGTGTTTCCAGTTGTAAGGATCCAGAGGGAAAGAGCTCGTTGGCCTACTTGAGTGTCTCTTAGCTCAGACTTTAACTGGGAAGCTTTTTTTTGGTTGAATTTGGTTGGGTTAGGACGAGTACCTCAGGAATTCAAATCTGCACAAAGATACAAAGTCCTGTTAGACCACGGGACTAACAAGAGACTCATCAATATCATTATCCTTTAATCCGCAGCAAAGCCCAGGGCTTTACTGCCATTAGACCTTCTGTATCCCTTGGAAAGAGAGAGCAGTTCCGTGAGAGGAGACCACACGCACACAGAACACAGAAACAGGGGTCTGACTATCGCTACGGGAACTTTCCTTTCCCAGAGATGCTGATGGAAGAAAGCTCTTTTCTGGACTTCTTTTCTGCACGTCTCCACCTCCCCCTTCCTCCCATTGACATCACTGCACCTGCTTTCTCTTCATGGAAGATGACTCCACTGCCCCTTCCAGAGTCCTTGGTGGATGGAGCTGCCCCTGTCATCGGGGCTGTTCTGGAACATTCCATGATGTTGGCTGACATGGGATCGCCTCCTGTGTGCATCGCCGGATCTTGTGTCCTTACCTCACTCCATTGTTCAGGTCACTGCTGTGCTCTCACGGTGGTCTTAACGTTTCTGAGGATCTCACTCTTCCCACGTGTTCCAGAAGAATCTCCAGCAGTGACGGTCAACGGGAGAGACTGAGTCACAGACGTGGCTTCTCTCTTTTCCTCCTTCAGGAAAAGCTGGGCTCAAAGTCTCGTTCTGCCGGCACTTGGCGGTGGCCATGCTTTGCCCTGAACCTCCATTCCTTCATCTGCGTAAGGGGGTGATCCCATCCACCTGTCAGGGCTGAGAGTTTATGATTCACCCAAACTGCTGAGCCTTCATGGCTCCCAGGAAATGGCAAAGTTAATTACCAATCATTCAGTCACCCTTCTAATAGTCAAGCCTGCATTTGGCAATGGCCTTCTGGGTACAGGACCCCAGAGTATAAACTTTGGGTCTGACGGCTCTGGGTTCAAACTGCAGCTCTGCCATTACCCACCTGGGTGAGCGGGACCAACTTATGCATCCTTTACGTTTTGCCTCAGTGTCCTACCCTGAAAAATAAGCACGGCCGTGCGGTTGGCATCAAAGGATTGTGTCAGGGGGAAATTGAACATATCTATGTGCTGTGTCTTACAAATAGTTGACCCTTAACAACACTTAAATAATAATGCCAATACATTGATACTATAGTAAGGCTCAGTCAGTCTGACCCCAGAGCCTGGGTATTAACAACTGTGCAAAACTTCTTATGTAATTGTTTTTAGTGATAACAAAGTATCTTTATTTCCATTATTCATGGAGGACACGCCTTTGGTGCTGAGAGACTCCATTCTGTCCCTGCCAGACGTCTGAGTACACTATCTACACTATTATGTCCTGGGGTCACCCGTGGGAGAGCTGGCCACGAGGAGAGGAGCTTCAGGGACTGGTCATAGAGTCACAGCTCTCCTGGGGAATTCTCTCTGCTGCCTTGAAGCCCCGAGGGAAGCACAGAACCAATGTCCACGGGTAAATCCTGACACCTGCTGGCCATCCTGCTCTTGGTTGGTTCACTGCGTGTTGAGATCCGGCTGGTGGCCACCCATGCCTGCATGAGGCTCTAGGTTGGGTTCATTTAGGTTCTCGGAATAATTCAGCTCTAGAGCTTGTAAGTCCAGAAGTTTCCATGCAAGCCAAATGGGAAAAACCAGGAAGCTGAAACACAGAGAATTCATGGCAGAATGGTACAGTGGCTATGAGCCTGGATTTTGGAGTCTCATAAACCCGTGTTCGGCTCCCCAAGGCCTGACTGTATTTCAGTTTGTGCCTCCGGTTCCTTGTCTGCAAGATGGGCTCTTAAGGGATGTAAGGAATTAAGTCCTCCACAGTATTAGAACAACTCCTTGTGCATAATGATCTCTTAATGTGCAAACACCATTATTAACTCAAAAAATGTGAGCACACGTGATCCAAAAAAAGCTATTTAATTAATCTGACTTCCTGCATGATATAATATCTATCTCACAAAATTCCTAACTCGTGACGGAAGCCACAGCACTGTGGGCAGCTGCGGATAACTCCGAAAAATAATAAATGTGCGATATATGTACCAACCGCTTTTATCCCCTGCTTTGAATCTAGAAGACGTGAAGGCTTGGGTGTAAATATGGCTGTGAAGTCTTTTATTGTTCCCATTAACGTGAAAATGAGCTTGCATCAGGCACTGCGATTGTGTCTAAATCATCCCCACTCTGCCTGGTCTCGCTCTGTCTGGGAGAGTGAATGCGGGGCCCACGCACGAGCACACAGGCTCGCTGGGGCACAAGGTGCTCTCTGGCTGGTGGACTCACGGCAGGTCTCACTGTGTGAGGGGGAGGATCGCCGCTCGTGACCCCGAGCTCACGCGCTCACTGCCGAGGGTAGCTGAGGATAACGAAGGAGGTGGTGCATCTCCGGGTCCATATCTGGGTAAGAAGAGCCACCAGCCTGAGCCTTCTCATTTGAGAACCTGGGAGCAGCCTGGTTGGGCCACACAGCAGATCCTAGAAACTGGAGGTTAAGTGCTTGGAAGGTTGAATAGCCATGAGACCTTCAGGAAGTGAGGCTACCCTCTCTGCCTTAGGTCCCGTGTTGACAGAATGAGAAGGATGAGGATAGTGCCTAGCTCCGAGGTCATTGTGAGGACGAAGTGGGTCAGCTGGTGAGACCAGCTGTCACTAGGACAGGCATGGTGTGGAAAGAACAGAAGGGAAGAGTGAGCTGTTCCCATTATAGTACGATTGTGATGATTAGGACGCTAAGTAAGGTCCTCCTAGAAAGTGCATGGCATACTCAGAGTGGGACAGGGTTTAATAAAATCAGTGTTTAAGTGGACTGGCGGGATTAAGTCGATAGGGAATGTCCCTGTGGCATCTATTAGCAACAGTGGGAGGCCATCACCCTACCACCCCCCTTCCCCACTCCAACCAAATGGCTGAGAGGAGGGAGCAGTTACCAGGAGCAGAAAGCCATGGCAAAGAGGGGTCATCTAACAGGATGCCTCTCTCATCTGGACCCCCAAATTAGAAAATCTAACCAATACGACGCCTGGGTGGCTCAGTTGGTTAAGAGTCTGCCTTCAGCTCAGGTCATGATCCCAGGGTCCTGGGATGGAGTCCCGCATCATGTTCCTTGCTCAGTGGGAAGTCTGCTCCTTCTTCTGCCTGCTACTCTCCCTGCTTGTGCTCCCTCTTTCTCCCTCTCTCTCTCTGACAAATAAATAAATAAAAGCCAAAAGACAGAAAGAGAGAGAGAGAGAGAGAGAGAGAGAAAATCTAATCAGAAACCAGAGAGCAAGGATGCCCAGTTGATTCACTATGAAGAGATTGGAAATCATCCAGCACCCGGGGACAATGGTTTTATCTCTATCATGCAGGCAAATGGTATGGATTAAACTGAGCAAATATTACGCGTTTAGCCACAAACCCCACTGCCAAGAAATGCTAAAGACACAGATATAACTGACATAATGTCTCCTCTCTTTCCAACCTGGGGGAATTACTTGGTGCCTTTTCATTCTATTTCTGGGTCAGAGTCGGGGAAGACAGATAATCCTAGGGAAAGCAATCTGAACAAAAACAGGAATGTAAGGAGCTGGCATGTCTATAACACTTAACCATTTCAAATTGCTTTCATATATTTAATCACATCTGAGCCTTGTAGTGAACTTGTTGTAGGATGGATATTGATTCCCGTTTCAACAAGGAGGAACAAGAAGGAAGTGGAAGGGTTTATTTGGCTAGGATCAAAGCCCACCGTGTCATTCTGGCCTCGGTTTCTTAGAGAATATATGGAGAAATGTTGACGATATAGATGTGGGCTTAAATGTACAAGATGTGGAATTCATTTATGCACTGTTCCGTCCAACTAATAAGTTGTGGGGAACGGTGGCCCCGTTCCCAACCCTGGGATCTGGCAGCAGCCGAAATGAAGCTCTGTCCGACCCTGAGTTGTGGTTGTTCTTGGAAGGAGCTGGAAGTCCTTGAAAAGTTCTAAGAGTAAAGGGATGACTCAGCAATCACAGGCAAAGTGAGAGCACAAGTCCCCACAGAAACTTCCACGCGAGACCGTTATAATCAATGATGCAGTCATATTGCAGGATACAAAACCAATATACAAAACCGGCTGTACTTCTCTACACTGGCTACCTTTTCCACCCAAAAAGGAGATTTAGAAAGAAATCCTGTTTGCAATATCATCAGAAAGAATAAAATATTAACTTAACCAAGAAGGGAAAAAATTGTGCATTCTGGTAGTCACCCAAGCTGGCAAAATAAATTAAAGGCAACACAAGTAAGCAGAAAGACACCCTGTTTTCACGGACTAGGAGATTTCGTATTGTTAAGCTGCTGATATTACCCAAAGCCATCTACAGATTCAGTGCTATCCATATCAAAACCCCAAGGGTAATTTTTACAGAAATAGAAAAAAAAATCCTAAAATTCTTATGGAGCCACAAAAGACTTGGTCTAGCCACGTGATCTTGAGAAAGAACAAGCTAGAGGAATCATACTTCCTGATTTTAAAACATATCACAAAATGAGAGTAATTAAAACAGAGTGGAACAGGCATAAAGACAAGGGATAAATCAGTAGGCTAGAACAGAGAGCCCAGAAATAAACCCAGGTATATATAGTCTTTGACACAGGCACCAAGAACACGCAATGGGAAAATTGTAATCTCTTCAATAAATGGTTTTGGGAAAACTTGATATTCAGAGGAAGGAAGGAAGGTAGGTAGGAAGGAAGGAGTGAAGGAAAGAAGAAAGAGAAAGAACGACTAAAAGAACTGACACGATTGTGAAACATTTGGAACCCTCGTATACTGTTAATAGAAATGTAAAATGGTATAGAGGCTATGCAAATAGTATGGAGAATCGTCAAAAAATTAAAAATGGAATCCCAGTCTTAGGCATATACCCAAAAGAATTGAAATCAGGATTTTAAGAGCTATCTGCATTCTCACGTTCATAGCAGCAACATTTACAATAACCAAAATATGAAACAACCCCAGGTATCCATTTACAGATGAAAGAATAAAGAAAATGTTATATTCATACAACTGACTACTATGCAGCTTTTAAAATGAAGGAAATTCTGCCATTTGGGACAATAAGGATACACATTGAAGACAGGATATCAATGAAATAAATCAAACATAGGACAAATATGGCACCAGTCCAGTTAAGACAGTTATTTAAAATAGTCAAATTCCTAGAAGCAGAGAGAACAGTAGTCGTGGTCAGGGGCTGGTGCAGAGAGACTGGGAGGAGTTCTCCAGCGGGTATAAAACTCAATGGGTATAGACGGATATATTCTAGAAAGCTGCTGTACTACACAATGTCTCTCGTTGACAATATGATGCCGTGTACTCCTAGAGAGGGTGATCTCATGTTAAGTGTTTATACCAAAAAATAGGAACCCAAAGATATTCTGGGAGAAACTGGATGTTTATTACATTGATTATAATGATCTAGGGGGCTACATATTTCCAAACTTATAAAATGGTATGCATTAAATATGCACAGTTCTTAGTATCTGTTATACTTGTGTGCGGTGGCCAACAAAAACAGTAGACTTGGACACGAACGTTCATAGCAGAATTACTCATGGTAGACCTGAAGTGGAAACCACCCAAGTGTCCATCAACTGACAGAGAAGTAAAACATGTTATATCCATACAACATCAGGCAATTTGGCAACCAAAAGAATTGAAGCACTGATATATGTTATGGGAATCTACTTTGAAAACACTAATCCAAGTAGAAGAAGCCAATCCCAAAAGATGATATATTACATGATTTCCATTTTTATGACAGGTCCAGAATAGGCAGAGACACAGAAACATGGAACCATGATTGCTTAGGGTTGGGGGTGACTAGTGGATAGGGAGATTGAGGGGTGACAACAAGGGGTATGGGGATTTTGAGGGAATGAAGATGTTTTTAAATTTATTATGGGAATGGAGACACAACTACGTGACTATACTAAGCACGATTGCACTTATACACTTTAAATGGGTGAATCATATGTTATGTGAAATATACAGCAATAAGACTATTTAAAAATGTTTCATCAAAATCTGTACTAAGAGTTTCATCTAATGAGATAATAAACTTGTGACCTGTGCTGAATGTCCTATATTGTATTTTCTCCAGAATTAAGTAATTGAGTTAAAAGTTTTAGATGATCCACCATCTTGGATGTCCTGCTGGGGGTTTTGGTTGACTCTTTCTGGAAGCACTTATGGGAAGAGCGAATACGTATATTCACATGCACACACACTCACACTTATCTCTAGACCTAATTCTTCCACTAAAGTAAAGTTACTTTTTTTTTTTTTACTTTTTTAGAATGGATAGAATGAATTATGATTTATGGAGAACCTATCCATGTTCCTTCTGATGTTCTCATCCAGTTCCTCTCCCAAGAAAAGTGAATATCCTTTGTGTGTGGTTTCTACTTTCCTTTATATTATTAGCTGATGTTAGGAATTAATGTCTATCCAACTTGGGTGTCAACAGTTTTGTAGATTCTATCTCTTGCCTTGCTTACAGGTAACTCAGCCAGACATCTCTTACCTTGGGAGAACTTGTCAGTCCTGCCTGCTCCCCAAAGCTAAGTTCTTCTGACCACAACTACCTTTCTTAGTCCTCCCACTGTCCTTGAAAATGATACAAGGCAGGCTACCACGTCCCCTAACCGTAGCATTCACATCCTACACTCTACAGATAGCCTCTTGGGTCTTCTTCTTTTGGAATTTTGGGATAAGAATGCAAGAAAACTTTCTCTCTTTAGAAGGAACAAAATAGAAATAACAGTAGTTTTGGCTTCAAAGATAACCCATTTCAGACGATCTTTCTTCCTCTCTTCTCAAACCCTTTAAACTCTTGAATCTCACTCCATTTAAATGACTCCTAGAAAAACATTCAAAATACTCAATGATGACTTTCAATAAAATGTAAGTATTATTTAAGAAGAATACCTTCTTTTGATTCCTCTGAATCCCGGTTCTTTGTATTAATCATGACAATGAGGTGGTTTGGAAGGTCCTCTGTCTGTGGAGAGTTTAGAAACTCCAGCATGAACTCTGTTTTGGTTCCAGATACTAATGAGTGCATTGTTGTATTGAATGATTGATTACAATTTCTGGGATTATGGCCAGAGAACATAGTAAGGATGGGAAGAAAGTCATCCATGGACAGCAGTCTTTCCATCCCCTCTTCCTTTGTACATCGATTCACAGGCAATCTATGTGAAGGGAAATAGAGACAAAAGAACAATCATGGTGCAAGTCCATCGAAATGCACCTGGAGAAGCTCTTTGTTTGCGAGGGGAAGCCAATGGCTGATCTCGTCTCCTCATCCAACTTCTTGCCTTATGAAAGAGATTTCTTTTGGTGGGGTCACCGGGAGACAGCGATGTCTTCACCAAGGGCTCATCTTGATCAAGGGGCTTGGTTAGAGTGTGGCTGCTAAGACTCCAGCCTCTGAAGTCGAAGTGGGTCTGGGTTTAAACCCTGGCTCCACTGCTTATGATTAATCTAAATTCAGACAATTCATGTCACCTCCCCGTTACACCAATTCCCCATCTGTAAAAGAAGCATTGAACATATCTCATGGGGTAATTCAACGATTTTATAAAATGATGCACGTAAATAGGAGGGCACAAAGAAAGAGCTCAGTAAATGTAAGCTTTATTATTGTTATTGGTCTCTGTTATTCATAAAAAATAAGATAAAATAAGCTTTTGGCTATTATTTGACTGCGTCTGATTGGGAAACACTTGAGGCCTTTTAAAGTACTTTATTGCTGATTTCAGGAAGTGGAGTCATCAGCAATAAGATTTTCCTAGGGGCAGGCAGATCTACAGTGTTTCTTAAACCTCCACACGCTGTATTTGTAGTATCATATTTCTTACAAATGTTTATTTTTCACATTTTCTCTTGTTATACTAATACTTCTGAAAAAGTCAAATAAGAGATAAAGACATTTATATGCTGATATGTTGGCTGGGAATTGTGGCCTAAATTGGGAGGATACTGAGAGCAACTACAGTTGAATACACACATTTGATGCTCTCCACTGCTAAATAGTCACAGAAAGGATCATTCAAGCACGTTCAAGACATCCTTATGGGTCACTCTGAAAAGCCCACTCCTACACATCTGCTCCTCCCTATAACTGTTTGACGCTTGAAGAATGGAAAACAACCAATGTATGGAATGATCCAAATGAAAGAGTTAGTTATGGAAGGAATGTTTTACCTGATGTGCTCAGAAGCACAACTCATGTAATCTCCAGTACACAATCATGGGCTTAAGTTGGAAAGACATACCTTGGATTTGGTGGTTTGTCATTGAGCATAGAGCTGTTACCGAGATGACACTTCTCCATCACTGGGACTTCTGAGAGCAGGAGGGGAAGAGTCAGTCCCATGGGAAGAGGAGCCTTTGAATGGACCGTGTTTAACTCTGGAATAATTCATTTTCCAACCAGAAATTCCAGGCACCAGTGGCAACATGGCAGCTTTCACAGATACCTGGGGGCTGAGAGGAAAGGGGTTCATTTGCATATAAATTAAATCTGCATAAATATTTTAGCAAAAATAAATGGAACCAATCACAGCCTTTGCCTGGATTATTCCTCTTTGACAGATGTTAATAGAAATGGCCCATGTTATCGTGAGCTCTCCAGCTGGATGCTGGACACCCAGGGAAGGACAGGAAATAATGCCTGTTCTCCTGAAATCTACTCCATGAACAAATGAGTTGAGATGCTTCCCTTTTTCTACTTATTCAAACTGCTACTGAGGATGGCCCCATATATTTCCTAGACTGTCTCAGATTTCTAGAAATACCCTCATTTGGAAGCGAATGAAATCTGGATCTAATGAAAGGCAAGAAATGGCGAGGTGGAGGCAGACTATGACAAGAATCCATAATCCATGTGTGGTTGAAGCCATTTGCAGAATGCTTGCTTCCTGCTCTTGTCCTGGAACACTGAGGTCACTCTCAGTACCTGATGGCAAAAGGACAGAAGCAACCAGAAGCAGCAGAGGGAAAACTGGTCTTGGGCTTAGGATATTTGGTAAAGCACTAGACAGAAACTGAAGAAGTTCAAGGCGGGGCTTAGCTCCCAGAGCCCACCCTCAAGCCAATGGGTCCTGGTATGTCCAGCCCAAGGATGCAAACTCAGGGCCTTTGGGTGTGTGCAGATGATAGAAGAAGGGCCAGGAGCCATGCTGTCATCTCTAGAGGTCCATGCAATGGAGTTCCATATAAAGGAAGCCCTCTGGAAGTGTATGAGGGGGATGTGAGCTCCTTTGGAAGCTGGACGTGGACTGCATCATGTGTCTTTGTCTGGAGCTAGTGGTGTGAGTCAAGTGACTTCTTCAGCCTTCCTTCATCCTTCTTTCCCGCGTGTTTACTAGATTCCTCCCAGGTTCCTCCATAACACGATCCTTCCTTTCAAAGACTTCCTCCAACAGAGTAGAGACATTTTTGCCCTTCACGTCTGTTCGCTTTAAAATGTGTTTCTCAAATTTGTGACTTTTACCGAAACACCCATGATGGGAATGGATGTAGCAAAGAGCTGTGGATTTAATGAGCGGGGGCTGTCCGCGGGCCTGGGTTTTTCAAATTTTCATGTGGGGGAAATGGCTTCTAATGCCTTTCTGTATGTTTCCATTTTCAAATGGAGATGCCTGGCACATAGAGAGAATTCCATACAATGTTGTTGAGTAAATATTGTGGGAAAAGTTTCCCAGTCCCCCAGAAGGGAGCTGAATTTCCCTGAAATAATCCCTGTTTTAGTTTCAAGGGCCTTATCTATTGAAAAAATGTAAAATAGCCTTCAGCTCTTCATTGCATCTCTCACACACACAGACATTCTGAGAATCAAAATGTTAGCCTTAGGACTCTCTGACATATGAAGTAAGAGAATGCTTCCTCATTTCTCTAGTGGTCTAATAGAATATTGTGCTTAGATATTCTGGAATTTTCATGAAGTGCATAATTCACTCATTATTCTTATCTCCCGTAAAATGTTGTGGTTATAAATGCAGAATCCACTGCCTCCTTACTCATTCCTGGGTGAGTCCTGATACTTTCCAGGTCACAGCTTTGGGTAGGCTGGCTTGGTTGGCTCTGGAGTATACTAGTTCCTTTGGGGGGACTGGTTCAAGAGTAAATATGTGACTCTACTCTGTTACTCTGATAAACCAGACATATGTGGAAATTTGATCAAGGCTTCCAGGAAAAAAAAAAAAAAAAGGTGCTTTCTTAAAGAAGAGTTTGGGAAGATACGTCCTATTTTCTTTATGAGAAGATTTTCATGTCGGTTTGTGGCAACCAGGGTTCCTAGCGCCATCTTGCTCCCAGGCTAAGGATGGCCAAGTAGACAGATGAAAGGAAGCTGGGATAGGCCGACATCACTGAGCTGTTGAATTTGCCAACTCTGGACCCCCATGCCCCACTGCTGGAGCTTTGGGCTTTGTAAGAGATAGATAATAAGAGACAGGTCAAAATTTTTGGTTTCAGTGGATGCAACATCTTTGTAAGTGGCTGAGCGCTTGCTACCCTCTGCTACGTCTCTATTACAACAAACTTGTTGTATTAGCGAAATTCATCTTCTCCCCCAGGAAAGCTGTGATCATCTTGAGGGCAGAGACTGGTTTCTTTTTTGGTTTATTTTATTAAGTTTTATTTATTCTTTGATGCTCAGAACCAGGCACAGTGAGTGCTTATGAATATTTTTTAAAATTAAATTTTGTATTCAATTAACACTTTCAGTAGTCATAAGACTATCTATCTCTTCAAGCACACTAAGGCAACTCTTTCTTCTTTGCACTTAGAAGGATATAGAAGTGAGTAAGACTTGGGACTGTCTCCAAGATCTTTAAATCTAGTAGAAGAGACAGCTGCATGTATAACAAAGTATAATCCCCTACAAAGTGAAGACCACGGTGATATCTTCTCCCAAACAGAGTTTATCTTCAAGTAACAGTTAAACTAATCACAGTCCTTTAAAATTAGGGATTCATTTTTCTCACATAATGAAGTGTCTAGAGATTGTTGGGATCAGCTGAGCAGTTAAAAGAAATCAAGGGGGAAGATTTTGCAACCCCTGGGCTTTTTCCTCATAGTTGCAAGGCTACTGCTGCATCTCCAGCCATCACGTCCTAATCAGAGCAAAAAGATGTGGAAGAGGGGTTGTCAGTCACGTATCTCCTTTTATCCCAAAGCAAAAGGGGGCAAAGAAATGCCCCACGGAGATCCATCCTTAGTTTTTATTGGCCTGAGTTGGGTCAAATGGCCATTCCCATCTTCAAAGGAAGCTGAGTCAAAAGGGAATAGGGCTGGCTATCACAGCGGGTTGGTGTGGGGGATCTGGGTGCTCCATGTCCGAGCTTCCATGTCACCGCAGGACTTCAACTATATGATCTTATTGACCTCCCCCAACAGCCCTAGTCGGTAGGTAACTTTATTCTTCTGCTTTACAGATGAAGAAACTGTGAATTAGCAGAGTCCAGGAAGCGGGACTCATCTAATCAAATGAATGTCACGTAGGGGCTCAGGTAGGCCCTGGCCCTGGGAAGACCTTACTGTTTGCCTCTGCCTGACTCATCAGATTCCCCTCACCCTCCACCCCTCCCCCCACCTTGGCCCCTGGCTTCTCTTTTTTTTTTTTTTGAGCACTGACTTCAGAAAATAAGCAGTTGTAAATTCTGTCTTTGCTCCTTTGAGATGCAAATCTGTTTAAAAGCCTCTTTTCAGTTTTGGGGCCAGGAATGTCTTTCCCAAGGACCTGGGAGCCAACCCTCTGCAAAGTGATCTTCAAGGAAGACTTCACCTCCCCCACCCCCAGCCAACTTCAGTGGGAGTCCTGCTCCAAGCTCTAAAACTCCCTTCTCTCCTGAAAGATAAGGAAGGGTCACATGTCACATGTTCTTGCTTACGAAGAGTCAATTAACAAAGGCAGATGACCAAAGACAGCCTCCCCCTACCCCTTACAAACACTTATTTTGCAGTGGAGTTGAGTGCTGCTGGAGTTCTGGTCTCTCTACCTTGCTGCAATCAACTTGAATAAAGTCTTCCTTGTTTTGTTTTGTTTTTTTAATTTCAGCAGCTGAAAGCTCTGTACTGTGAGATGGGTTAGAACCGGTTCTGAGACCTCTGATTCATGCATGGACCAGGTAGGAAGGTAAATTTAGCCAGAAATAAGACAAAAAGGAATAGAGATGATTATGAGACATCGGAGAATCCTCATCCCATCGCAGTGGGTTGAAAAGCATTCTCCCAAAAGATATGCCCAACTCCTCACCCTGGTACCTGTGAAGCTTATGTGGAAATAGGGTCTCCTTAGGTATAATCATGTCAAGGATCTCAGCATGAGAACATTCCAGATTTAGAGCGGTCCGTCCTTACCTGCAACAATTTGTGTCCATACAACTGGAGACAGGATGTGAGACACAGAGACACAGGGCAGGCCATGCGGAGACTGAGACAGAGACTGGAGGGACATGGCCACAAGCCAAGGGACACCTTAGGGCTACCAGGAGCTGGAAGATGGGAGTCAGGAGTCCCTCCTAGAGCCTGTGGAAGGAGCTTCATCCTGCAGGCTCCTTGGTTTCAGACTTTGAGCTCCTCAACTTTGAGAGAATCAATTTCTGGTCTTTGAAACCACCAAGGTTTAGATAAGTTGTTGCAGCCTCCAGAGGAAACAAACACACTTGTCTGAAATCCCCAGGGTTGTTACCTACCCTGATGAAACATGGTTCCAAAACTCCCAGACCTGCCAAGAGGTACCCCAATTTGGTGCCAAGTATCCTCATTTTTAAATGTGGCCAACAGCTCGCTTTTTCCTAGTATTTTGCAGGTCAGCAGTGCATAAAGCAAAGTTGATAAAGAACAGGTCTCAGGGGCAAATTCAACCTCCAGGTCCAGATTAAGACCTCTAGATTTGGGGGTTGGTTTTGAGTTTGATGTGCAGTGAGTTGTTCTAGATGAGTTCACTTTACACACCGAGTTCTGCCTGATAGGGCTGGCGATTGTTGGTTCTGAATATTCTTTTACAATCAGGTCCACAGGGACCACCTTTTGCTGCTCAGGACATGGACTCGTGCCCACATCCAGACACATGGAAGGATGCACTTGGATAGTTGACCAGAAGGCAGAACCCACAAAGGATGCCCGCCCATTACCCAGTATCTACAAAATAGAGCTATTTCCAACCTCTACCAATGTCTTGGTTTTGCAAGGTTGAAACCTAAGCTTTGATTTCTGAATTCAAGAAGGAAAAAAATCATCGAAAAACATCATTGTTTCGTCCTAACCAGAGGCCAGCCTCCCGGGCATCGTTCCCATTAAGTTAATGAGCGTTTCAGTACAAATAGAGTCTCAGTATCCACGCTGAATGTTCACAGTCTGGCTACATTTTAATATTTCATGTCCTGTCTCAAAACACTAGTTATACTCTCAGAAATGTGTTTTGCAATGTAACAAAATGATAATCAAGTCTGACTTAAAGATACATTGTTTTTGTTTTTGTTTTTTTCTATAGGCAGAAATGAAGCCGGGGAGTGTTTCTTTTGCCTCTGTGTATTGCTGTTCTCCGCCAGTTCCATTAGATGCTATCATCTACAGAGAAGAGAAACGATGTATTTTCATGATGAAGGTACTAAGTCCAGTCGACAGATAGGGTCTCTTTAATGGGTGAGAACTGTCAGTCCACCCCTAGACCCATTCCCAATAATTATGGACTGTTAACTGTGTTTGAAGTAAATCACAGGCGTTTTCTTTACATTGGAATTGATTTTGTTTTGTTTTCTAACAAATGGGCCATTAGGTTGGCCACAGGACGAGGGCGGAGGGCTGGGCTCATAGCTCAGGTCCTCATGGCGCCGTGTGATCTGTGAGCGAAGGAATTCACAAGTTTTCCACATCCTGGAGTTGATAAAGGGGAAGAGTTGCACCGGCATGCTCACGATCTTGGAGATGGGTGACATGTGTCAGTGCTTCCTTTGCCAGAAATCGGAGACAAACCACAGACCCGACGTGGGCTGCATTTTTCATCCGCCGATGAAACTGTCGGACATAATCAGCAGGGCCAAGAAGGCTGGAATGAAAGGGGATTTCAGGTGATAGCAGTTGTAACATTATGGGGATTTATTCCCCATTAGCAACCTCCTTGAGGCTTCTTGTGACACAGAGGAGTAGTCCTTTCAGTGACCGCATCTTTTTTAACATTTTCTAATCCCCTGTGTGACAAATGGAGCCAGATCCATGCTCAGAACTCGGGCAGCATGACAATATAGCTGGAATTCTATAGATCTGTTCATCTTTATTGTGTGCCTTCTTATGGAAACACGGGGCAATATTTCCATGTAGGATTCAATAAAAGGTCCCTTTTAAAATAAAGAAATGTAAGTATAATAAATATATCCACTTATCGACAAATACTAAGAAATAGAGTAAGCAGACCTCAGGCATGGAGGTATCTGCAGATGCTGTGAAGGACACTGATGCTCACAGAACTCTATATGTTGGCTCCTGCAGCCCCTCTGGTCTCAAACACTGATCCCTCTGCCTAATAACTACTCATTCTTCTTTCCTTAATAAAAGTCTCTGAACTTTTTAGAAGTGGGGAATGAGTGTGTCTAAAGAAACACACACACAAAATCTAAGTGTAGGTAGACACGCCTCGCAGGTAGACATTGCCACATGACTCAGTTTGGGCCAATAAGCCGGAAATAAACGTGAAGTTGTTAGCGGTGATTTTCCAAGGAAAAGGAAGGCAAAGAGCTAACTCAAAGGGCAGACATTCTCTTGCTTTTCTTGCCTTTTCCCCTGTCCTGCCTGGGACATGGAAGCAATGGCTGGTGTCACAGAAGCCGTTTTGTGATATTGAGGTAGTCTGGATACTACAAGCCAGGCACTGCAGGAGGCAGGAAAGAGAGGACAGGATGTGTGTGGTTATCAGTGGTAGTGAGGCTCTGCTGCACCCACCCTACCACCTACCTCTGGACTTCATGATACGTGAGCGAAAAAGAAACCCTTGATTTGGAGAAGATCTATGTTGACTACAACTGAACAGAATTCCTAATTGGCAAACCATCTGTGCACCCAAGCTTCCTTAGTTTCTACATGTAAATCATGCATAACCCTTACACTGCTAGTTGTCCCCTTAGCTCCATCAGCCTTCCAAATCCTCATCTTCATGGAGTAATAAAGAATAACTTTTATTTCTCTATCTTTGTTCCACATTTCAGTAGACAATATTCTTTACAATAAAAAATCTCTGATTGTTCCCCTCGGTGGACCCCAGTTCCTAACCCACAGGCACTCGTGGTTTATAAAGGACCAGCTCCTCTATGAGTTCCGTCCCGCCTCCCCATAGGAACCAGAGGACATCCTCCTCTCTCACAGAAACATCTCTACTTGCTACCACCCAATGGAGAACCCACGTCGGGGCATTCTGGGTTTCTGAGCACCTGGTAATGGCAAGAGAAGTTTTCTCCTGAAAGGAATGTGACTGTGTTAAAATTAAAGGACACCAATCCTTAACTAAAATGACAACCATTTTTTAAACCATGTGTGTGTATCTGGGACACTTTATTTTTTTTTAAGATTTTATTTATTTATGTGACAGAGAAAGATCACAAGTAGGCAGAGAGAGAGGGGGAAGCAGGATCTCCACCAAGGAGAAAGCCCAATGAGGGACTTGATCTCAGGACTCTGAGATCATGACCTGAGCTGAAGGCAGAGGCTTAACCTACTGAGCCACCCAGGCGCCCCATGTATCTGGGACACTTTAAATCAGGTCCTTGAGGAAGCCTAAGAGATCACAGAAATTGGAAGTTTCCTCAAACCTAAGCCCATTTTAAAATCCCAGCTTCTTTGAAGGGGTGGCAGTTAGTGGCCAGTGATGCAATGTTCAGCAGCTCCTAAATGAAAGCTCCTCATTACATTCTAGCGGGGAGACACAGGTGGATTTTAAGGCCTGCATCTGGTTACAAGTAGAACTGGGTAAGTATCAGCCTTCTCTAATGGCTTTTGAAATGGCACATCAGTTCTTTTTTTTTTTTTTTTTTACTGCTTTCATAAATATATTAAGGAGAAAAAATTTCACACCCTACCCTTAAAAAGCTTTTAGCTTAATCAAAGTCAGCCATTAAAAAACAGACCTTCACAGCACCAGTAACGAATCTTTTCAGAATACTAAAATGATAAAAAAATGATAAGCTCATCATTTTGATCCCATTCAGATATTATTTCTCCAACTCGGAGCTAACTCTCAGGATATATGTCAATTAAAAAATGATAAACCAACGTAAATTAAGCTTTCCCCTCTTAAAAATATATTTCTTCCTTATTTGTCCTCAGAGTGTTAAAAAGTTAAGTGAAATTTCTCACTCATTTCTTCATGAAATATTGAATTGGACAGTCACCGGTGTTTTGTCCTCTTTGATAAATACCTGTGTGCCTAAAGGAGAACATTAGTATGCAGGATATTTAGTGGTGAAAATCTTCCAATGAAGGGAACAAACAGGACACACATTTAAAATGACTTACACACCAGCACCTGTGTGGCTTAGCTGGCTAAGCGTCCAGCGCTTGGTTTCAACTCGGGTCATGATCTTAGGATGTGAGATTGAGCCCCATGTTGGGCTCTGTGTTCAGGACAGAGACTGCTTAAGACACTCATTCTCTCTCCCTCTGCACCAACCCCCCCCCACCCCGCCACGGCCCTTGGCTCTCTCTAAAATAAATAAATACATCTTTAAAACAAAATAAATAAATAAATAAATAAAATGACTTATCCAAGTCATAAGCAAAAACGCCATCAGTGCCAAGTCAAGCAATGTGAATGCACGGCGGGCACTGATAAGGCAATAGGGAATGATGGGGACTGCGGTAGTCAGCACGGAGCTCACGCCCTGGCTAAAATGGAGCACTGGGGCGGGACTCCATTTGGGAAATTTTCAGTCATCCGCGAAGAATGACAAATTCCTTGGTTTTAGAATACTCATGTGCATAAAACAAAAACCCCCACTTCTGTGACCCATGTCCTGGCCATGTGTCTGCATGAGACTTAGTGACCTCAGTCCCTTGGGAGCAGTGAATACTCAGAAATTCAGGAATAATTTCTCCTACTTTCCCGCCCTTCCCTCCATCAATAAATATGAATCCAAAACAACAAAGGCCAATGCCCACTGCCTAGCTCTGCTACCCATGTTGCCCAAGTCTCTGAAATTAGGTTTTACTCTGTAAATAAATAACCACAGTCTGCAAGTTTGGGTGATTCCCAAGGACACTGGTGCCTGAAGCTGGCAGGAAGTCCCGAGTAAGAAGGCTTCAGATTAATTGTTCCAGCAGCACAATATTTCTCAAAAGGTCCGGAGTTCTTTCTGTCTGTCTGGTCTCCATTCTTGGGGACGCCTCTGTCCCCGACCCACCACTGATGGCTGTAACTGTCTCATGGTCGCACTCGGACCTAATGTCACCATTCCCGGCTTTACTCCTATCCCTGAAAGCCTGGGGTTTTTTTGTTTTTCATTTTTTGTTTTTTGGGTTTTTTTTGAGCATTTTCTGCCATTCTCCAAACTGAATCCTTGGCAAAGTTAATGAATTGACAAATAGAAAACAGTGTTTTATACACACTGATTAGCATCTCCTCATTTCCCCTGTCCCCCAGCCCCCGGCAACCATCATTCTATTCTTTGCTTCTATGAGTTTTGACTTTTTTTTTTTTTTTTTTTTAAGTAGGCTCCACGCTCAGCAAGGAGCCAAACGTGGGGCTTGAACTCATGACCCTGAGATCGTGACCTGAGATCAAGAGTCAACGCTCAACCAACTGAGCCAGCAGGTGCCGCAAATTTGGCTCTTGAGGATTCCTCAGGTAAGAGGGATCAGGCCATTTTTGTCCTTCTGCAATGGGCTTTCTCCCTGAACATGTGTCCTCCAGGCTCACGCGTCTTGTCACATACACATAACCCAGAACTTCCTGTGTTGTTAAGGCTGAATAATATTTCATTGCATGGATATAACACCCATAGCCATTCATACATCTGTGGACATTTACTGTTTCCATGTCTTGGTTGCACCAACAGCACCGTGACCAGCCGGACCGTGCTCGCCTCGCAAGACCTGGAATCCGTCACACAGGACAAAGATGTCCTCATGCTCTGCTGTGCAACATTGCACTTCCAGATAACCACACTGTGCATGCACAAACCCGTGAAGACGGAGAATCTCGGGCTGGTGTTCTTACCACAGTAAAAGGGAAAAAAGAAAATGCTGTTTTTTAAGCATCTAAAACAAAATAGTCACATTTAATCTATTTTCGGTTGTCAGAAAGCAGCCCCGCTCTTTCTTCTTACTCCCTACATGAGTGTTTGGGAAGCCTGAGTCCTTCAGCTCACCTGGTTGGTCAAACCGGCTCAAGTGTCTTCTGGGAGCTCCGAGGGTCCCACCGCACTTGCCACCATCAGTCGAGTGTATTAAACACGACTGGGTGCCGGCTGCTCCCCCTTCTCGCCCACCCTGCCAGGCACCTAGAAGACGATCATCTTACAGACGAGAAATTTGAGCATTTAAGATGCCTGGGGATGCTCCAGGGCCACACAGTAGATGGCAAGGACAGGGTGAAGATGGGGGCTTCTGTGACACTCCAGTCTATGTTTTCAGCAACCCCTTATGGGGACAGAGACCCCTGATCCAGGAGAGACTAGCGACAAGCAGCAGGCAGGGGCGCGAGGCACCTTTCCAGAGAGAGGAGTCTGGATGTTTTGCTTAGTGTCCCATTGAGGGGCATTTGGGAAAACTGAAAATGATAAGCTCACTCCATTTCCTTTAATTCAGCATTGGCTAGACATCACTGTGAAAGCCACCAGCAGAAGGGCTCAGTTACCCGATTACGGAGGGGCCCTGTGGACCCAGGACCTTGAAGGCACACTGCAGGTCCACACCTGGTACCACGTCATAGACCCAAAGAGCGAGCCGGTGAATATTTATACGGCATGGACCATGAACTCCAAGTGGAAATTTAACATGCTGTGTGTATATATTATCATCCTAAAACCGAAATTAATCTGCATCATTTATAAAGGAGGGCGAAAATGTGTCCTAGATACTAAAAGGTTTGTTTTCACAGCGGCAAGACCACGGCCTCATCGCATGGAGACCATGGAGGTCTGCCGCGGGAGGCGATGTTTGGGAAGAGGACCGATGTGGGAAACGATGTCTGATGTTCAGCGGCGAGCTGCTCAGGGTAGGAGACTACTTCCCCTCCCACCTTTAATCAGTGACTCGAAGCCTGACTTCACCTGCCAGCCGTGAAGCAACAGAATTCATTGTCTCACTTGACAATGGACAATCAGGCTCTCTCAGTCTCGAAAAAGCAAAACAATGTGTGTTTCCCCACTAATCCTCTTTACACAGAGAAGACAACACAGCCTTACACCTGCAAGTTCTCCTGCCACACTGCCTCCCGCCGGGAGCTTGTGGTCACAGGGATACCATAACAGAAGGAAGAAAGCCTCCAAACTTGAACCACAGCCAGGGTGCTCAACAGCAACAGCTTTGGGGAGCCTTTCGCAGCGAGCATCGTACCAGAATTACAAAGCCAGAGAAAGCCTGTGGGTGGGATTTACTGCAGATGATTTTTTAACCAGAGGGAAATTGAATAGCCTATCACTCCGGTTTTGTGCACGCAGAGTGGGTTGTATGATACCAAAGATAACGCATCTGCGTCCACACAGGCTTTAATTCTTTCAATGATCCCTCTGACATGCTTGCACTGCCCTGCGCCCCAGGCAGCTTCCCAGGTGCTCCTTCCCGGGGGTCACCTGGAAAAGCAGGTGCAGATGGGTGTTTAAGTACATGGCATCTGGCCAAATGACCACAGCGTTCAAAAGACTCTCACAAAAGGATTCTTCAGATGTGATATATATATATATACACACACAGTGGAATACTATGCAGCCATCAAAAGAAATGAAATTTTGCCATTTGCGGTGACGTGGATGGAACTAGAGGGTATTATGCTGAGCGAAATAAGTCAATCAGAGAAAGATAATTATTATATGATCTCCCTGATACGAGGAAGTTGAGATGCAACGGGGGGGGGGGGCTTGAGGGGTAGGAAAAGAATAAATGAAACCTGATGGGATCAGGAGGGAGACAATCCATAAGAGACTCTTAATCTCACAAAACAAACTGAGGGTTGCTGGGGGGAGGAGGGTAGGGAGAGGGTAGTTAGGTTATGAACATTGGGGAGGGTATGTGCTATAGTGAGTGCTGTGAAGTGTGTAAACCTGGTGATTCAGAGACCTGTACCCCTGGAGCTAATAATACATTATATGTTAATTAAAAAAAAAAAAAAAAAGGATTCTTCAGAAGCTATTTTCTCTCACCCAAGCTGAGAGGTTTCATTAGTTGTGTGTGTGTGTGTGTGTGTGTGTTTCAATAAAACCCAGGAAGTTTAAAGAGCTATTTGAAAAGAAGTGTGTGTTCAGGCTGAGTTTGCCCAGAGGTGGTTTCTGCCAGTGTCATCCTGACCCCCATTTCCCCAACCCCAAGGGACTGTGATGTTTTTCAGAGACAGCGACTGATAATATGTAAAGAGAGTCTTTTAAACTCTGTGATAAGCAGGTGGCATATTATGCTGTTTGCCAAAGATTCGATTCAGTGGGTGAACCCTGGTGCAAAACTCATTTTAATGAAATGCTTTTTGAAAATCAAAACTGGAGGAAAAAAAAAAAAAAGACGTGATCAGCATTGCTGTTCAACAACTGTCCAGGAGTGTGCTAAAACCATAATTACGTTTTTTTAGACTCAAATTTAAAAAGCTTTGTGTGAGCAAAATAAATAAAAATGGTTCAGATTCAGATGGACCAGGACAGCTGAATTAGAAATGCTCATCTTTTATTAATCAATACATTTTGCATAAGAAGTTTATTTTACTAGCTTGAGCCAATGTAACTCAATTATTTTACATAATCATGGGAACAACTGGGCTTTGACAATTTGATGCTATTTTGCAAAACCATAATTTTGCAGAGGCTCAGATGAGCCAAATTCACTTGACTGGTTCCCTTTGTCATCGCAGACTGTCTCTGCGACCAGTGTCCACACGCCAGTGGTTCACCTACAGCTGAGTGTTACTCGCCCCCGCTTAATAATCCCACTCATCCCCCCTTTCTGCTAGGATGTTATGAGGGTAAGGAGGAGAAGGAACAATGGATGACAGCTAGAACGTACCTGGGAATGGGTCCCCCACTTGTAAGTTCTCCTCACCTAAGCTGAGTCACATAGCACAAAGCTTTTCTTACCTGGGTTCCTGAAGACAAGATCATACAATTTGGGGTGAGGATCTTTAATGATTCTTGATCTCCATAATGAATGTGATTCCACAGACACAAACCAAAAGAGTAATAAAGTAACCAAGGCAAGGTTGATGGTTGTTGCAAAGAAATCACGGATAATGCACTCTGTTTCAACTAAAAGTGGATGAGCCAGGAGTCAGCCTATATTAGACTCTAAAACTCACCACCCCTGTAGGATACACCACTGCCTCTTTTTATAGATAGGGAGTAGAGTCCTTCTATGAAAAATAGAAAGGTTTGTAGGAAAAAATATGAATTTTAGGAGTTCCTTTCTGGAAAATTAAGCCCAAAGTTGTCATGTGTTCATTTTTAAGGGAGGACAAGATATCATCAGGTTTGTGTTTAGCCAGAAAGAACCCTAGTCTCTACTACGGTGGCATAAATACGTGAAAGGATTCTGTTTTCATATAGACACAGGCAGTTTATGGCTGTTGTGTTGACTCAGCCAAGAGTATCAGTATGTGATATTTGTCTTCATGGTCACAGGATGGCTGCTGGACCTCCAGGCATCACAGCTGTATTGCAAGAAAGAAAAGGAGGGACTTATAAAGTTCTCTTGCTTTTGTGTGGGGGGGGGGGGTGGGGATTAATTAGGGTAGAATATCTGTTCTAAGGACTTCTACTTTCCCGTCATCAGGTTCTCAGGTCAAAGGGGACCCCATAATGATTCAGCATTTACAAGGGAACCTAGGAGATATTTTTTGTTTTCAAAAGACAAATGAGAAGATAATGGAGAATGACTTTGGAGCCACTCACCTGGATATCTATCAGCACGTGTACTGAATTCTACCGAGAAATGAAGGATGCTTCCAGCCCCTCAAGAGAATGAACACACACATTTCTAAGTTTTGTTTGGGTTGAATTTGATTTTAACTAAGTTTAGAACCTATCTGGAGTATTGATTTTAACAAGCGAATTTTTCTACCGCTTTGATCAGCAGTCATAAGAGAAGGACATGGGATTATTTTTGAAGACCGAGATCTCGTAAAATGATTCTGGTATGGTCAGAAGGCAAAGTTGGAGAAACGGTGGTAAATATCAGTTTGCTACCCAAAAATGACAAAGAGTGATAAGATAAGGAAAAAGCAGAAGAAAGAAGAACTGTCAGCATCAGCAAGTACTGGGCCTTTTACAACATTTAAAAAATAAATGAAGGACTTATGCTTCTGGACAGGATGGTGTAAAAGGAACCAAGTTACCCTCTCACCCACCGCAAGCCAAAACCAAAAAACCAAACCAAAACAAAACAAAACAAAAAACCCCAAAACTAAAATTCATGGAACAGTAATTTGAAAGACACTGAGCATCGGAAGTGAAGACTGATTCTCGATAGACAAGAAACAACCAACCATGCTCCTCCACTTGCTGCCTTGGGAGATTTTTTTGGTCTACGGCATAAAAGGGGAAACTGAGGGCGGCAGGGCTGGGCTGAGTCCCTGAGCAGAGGAGGCAGAGGGGATAGCTCAGGGAGACCAGGGAAGCTAGAAGCCATAGGGAAGAGTAGCTAAGAGAAGCCAGAGCTGCACACAGGGAACGCTGTTGAGCAGCAGGGCAGGTTGGGGAGGGGGGTGGTGGGCAGGAAATACTGAGTCAGGTGCTGATCAGTGCAGGTGTGTAAAGAACTTCCCAGGCTGAGGCCAGAACTATCCAAAAGATTTAGAGAGAAGCTTCATGGTGAGAATGTCCAAGAGAGTACAGGGTCCCTTCCCGCCCTCCAGACTGAAGGACTCCATCCTTGACAGGCACTGGGGGGAGGGGGAGGCGCTCAGGTGGGCTTTGCCTGGGCAGTGAGGGACAGACAGCTGTGAACCCAGCACGCCTCCCTCCGTGCCACCCAACAGAGCACAAAAGCAGACCCTAAAGGATCGAGCTATTGCTGCTTGACTTAATCGCACAGGATTCCCAGGCAGGGAAAGAGGCAGAAACACAGCCCTTCAACACCACCGAGTGGGATGGACACTGAAGTTAGAATTAGTGCAGGAGCAGGAGAGCAGCCATCAGGAGCCTGAGCGCCCAGAAGTTAAGTACAGATGTCGAGATCTTTAAAATGACCCACACTGAATTTCTGAAGTTGACGTCGGTTTTGGGATGAAAAATACCCCAGAAGGGATTCACGTGATTAGACAAGAGAAACAATTTTTAAGCATTCATGCATAGCCAGAGAAAACACCCCCCTTCCCCCAAAACACAGAGAGGGAAGCAACTGCCAAAAATGGAGAGAGCATCTGTCAACATTGGGACAACATCAAGCAGTTTAATGCTTGGGAGAGAGGTGAAAAAGGAAAAGAAAAAAAAAAAAAGCTTTAAGAAATAATGGTCAACTATTGTCCAAACTTAATGAAAACTATAAAACCCACAAATCCAAGAAGCTCCACTGACCCCTCTGTGACCGTATTTCATTTTTATCTGTCGCAGTGGGAAACCTGGCAGACAGCCAATCAACTCCTGTCGAGCGGAATTACATTGTTTCAAATGATAAATACACAGCCATCTCAGTTTACAGTGCCTCCTTTGGAATGAGCTGCCTTTTTTTTTTAATCTGCTTTTATTTATAAAATTTGCCCCACGTCCTAGTATCAGATAGTGCAATATAAGCAGACACTCAGGTGTGGCCACCTTCACGTTAACAAGAGAATTCACCAGTGAGTAACTGGGGTTGGAAAAATCCGCGAAGGGCTTGCTTTCTCCCTTGCTGGGGGACAGAAGGGGCTGCTCATGGGCTGGTCCTCAAAGACACTGCTCCCAAGGGCACAGATGATGAGAACTGCACGACATGGATGGAACTAGAAGGTATTATGCTGAGTCAAATAAATCAATCAGAGAAAGACAATTATCATAGGATCTCCCTGATATGAGGAATTTGAGAAACAAGACAGAGGATCACAGGGGAAGGAAGGGAAAAATGAAACAAAATGCAACCAGAGAGGGAGACAAAGCAAAAGAGACTTAATCTCAGGAAACAAACTGAGAGTTGCTGGATGGGAGGGATAGGGTGGCTGGGGGAGGGACATTGGGGAGGGTATGTGCTATGGTGAGTGCTGTGCATTGTGTAAGACTGACAAATGACAGACCTGTACCCCTGAAACAAATAATACATTATATGTTGATAAAAATTAAAAAAATAATAATAAAAATAAAAATTGGGTACTGTGCCTGTGGCTCCCTACACCATCCTCACACTGACTCAAAGCCATTTCTTGAGTGGGGATGTCCTTGGCTATCCTGCCTAATGCATTCCCTGGACACTCCACTCTGTATGGTCCTGCCTTGCTCCATGTTTCTCTGTAGCTCCTGTAACCCTCTGAGAGAGCATCTGTAACATTGGGACAACATCAAGCCGTTTTTTGTTTTGTTTTGTTTTTTTGTGGTGCTCCCTCTACTAATATCTCAGCCATTCAAAAAAACTGATGGTCTCCCTTTTGCTACAGTATAACTTACATGCACTAAAACTCACCCTTTTTAGTGGTATTTCTGAGTTTTGAAGGATGCACAGTTGTATAATCACCACCCCACTCCAAACGCAGAAGCATCCCATAATCCTAAGAATCACTGCATGACTCTGTACATGGCTTGTGGGGAGCCCTTTCTTCCCCAGAGCCCAGCCCCTGGAAACCACTCAGCTCTCCCACTTCCTGTATTTTTACCTCCTCTGGAATGAATGATAGTGAAATTCTAGATCACATAGTCTTTTGAGTCTGACTTCTTTTACTCCATGCAATGCATTTAATTTCATTCATGCTTTTGCTTGTATCAGCCACTCATTCCCCTGGCGTATGGGACGGATGGCAGAGAAACACCTGAAATCGTGCTCAACACCATTACCAGATCACAGCAATGCCAGTGAAGACCACAATGAGACATCACTACCTACCCCTCAGCATGGAAACAGTCTGAAAGTTTCTGATCACGTGAAGCATACACTTACCATTTGACCCATCAGTCCTACTTCTGAGCATTCATTCAAATGCAATGAAAACCTATGTTCGCCTATGTTCATACTTATGAGTGTGAACATTCATATGGATTCATTTATCTTCATCCTAAACTGTAAATAACCAAAATGTCCTTCAACTGGTGAATGATAAAAAAGCTGTGGCATATGTAGGGCTTGGCTACTACTCAGCAGTAAAAATGACCTACTCTGTATTTCAACTATGCATGAATTTATCATCTCCCCCCACACCCCCCACCCCTGTGTGAGAATTTACATTCTCTACAGGAGGTAGAATTTTTGTATCCAGTGCTGTTGATTATTTTATCCAGGAGAGTGCCCAGCCTGTGATTGGCCCTGTGTAAAAAGGTGTTGGAAACATCTAAATGAATTTACTCAAGAGTCTGTAGAAGAACAGAAGTGCCCAGAAAGCAGGAAGGGCCACCACCTTAACAAGCACATTAAAACGATGTTTCGTGTCTGGACCAAACTCTTGGTCAGGCTCCTCTGAACCTCTTCTCCACGACGCCTGACCCTTGGCCTGTAAAGCCTCGGATAAACACTAACAAAGTTTCTAACAGCTCAAGGTCCCCCCCTAGACTGACCCATTAAAGTATCTACCCGAGAAAATTTGAATCTCCTGAAAGAATTTAGGGTTTATGCAGGCAGCAGCCACCTAACTTTGATAAGCGCCATTCATGAGCTTATAAGACCAGCTGAGTTGCATGTGGGCCAAACCTTACCTTGCTGCTCAGTCCCCACTTCCCTGACCTTTCTGTCCTCCTTCTCTCTTTGAAAGGCTGGGTCACTTCTGTACAAATCCAAGGTGAGCTCAGTTCAGGTTGGACTCATCAACTACTGCAAGAATGATGACCTTTTGAGATCTGTCCTTACAGTTTAACATGTGCCGTGCTTCTCATGGACCAAATGTCTGTGTTCCCCCCAAGAGTCATATGTTCACGTCGTATCCCCCCAGTGTGATGGTATCAGGAGGTGGACACTTGGGAGCCATTAGGGTCCCATGAATATGTGAGGGCAGAGCCTCCATGCATGGGGCATCTCCGCCCAACCCCCCGTGTTCTCTGCCCTGTGAAGATGCACCAAGAAGCCAGCTGTTTGCAATCCAGAAAAGACCACCTGCCAGGAACCGGAGCAGGCTGGCCCCTGATCTCAGTCTTCCAGTCTCCAGGTGGGACATTTGGTGCAATCCATGGACTGACACTGACACATCATGGCCACTCACAGCCCATGATATGCTCCCTTTTGGCCTTGTGCTCCCATGGGCTTGGACAAATGTGCAGCGTTACATGTCCCACAGAATCATGTCACTGCCTCCCCTTTCTGAGTTTATTGTGTCATTAGAGTGAACAAAACTAATCCCCCCAAAGTTGTTACATTTCCAGCTCTCTGTGGCTAGATTTAGAGTCATGGGGAAAATCCAATTTTGCGTTAGAAATCTCACTTTCCTTGAGAAAATTAAAGCCTCCAGTGTGAGAAATCCGAGTGAAAACAGGAGTCATGAGTGTATTTAAATTTCTCCCTCCCCGAATACTCAGCTGCGGAGTGTAGCTTGGGTTTACAGGAACGGACTTGGCTGAAGCATTATCCCTGAAATTACTTATAATTTCCCCTTTTCTTCTATTATTACAAGACCTGTCAGGATTGTAAGATTCAGACCGAAGCGAAGCCCGCGTCTAGCGGAAGGCCGGGGAAAGATAAACATTCTTCCCCTAGAACGTCCTTGCTGGAAAGCTCCCTGAACCCGACGAAATCTAATTAGGCCTCCCTTTCTCCACTGGGTGTGATTCAACATCCCTTTCACACAAGACACACTTTAGGATGTTTGTAAAATACTGGAGGTTGCAAATAGGTTTACAAGTCGTGGTTTTGAGATGTTTGCTGCAGGAAATGAGGAAATCCTTTTCTTTTTTCAGATCTGCTGCGGAATCCCTCAGTTCTTCAAAGTGGAAATGATTATTGAGAAGAACAAGTGGGAGACGACCTCAGAGAGTCTGGTGGTGAAGTGTGATGAGAACAGAGGTCCTCGTTAATTGTATCTGGCATTAAGAGTTTGCTGTGAGAAACCTTAACTTCTTCCCGTTAAATGAAAAACAGGTGGGTTTCCTGAACCGGCATCATTATTTCTGACTTTCTTTTTCCCCTTCGAAGTGACTGGTGAGGTTCTAATGAATTTTTTAAACACTGTTAGGACCTGTCTGGCGGCAACAGTGGAAATAATCATGATTTTGTCACAGGCCCCCTGCAAAAGTGTGGGCAGATGCTGTGTTCAGAGTGGGTCCTCCGTGGTGGTCCCCCGCGGGGTTCCTCCCTGGCTGGCCCAGCCTCATCACAGAATGGATTCAGAACGAGTCTGGCCAGAAGGTTCCAGACTCCAGCATTGCCTGGGAGAGGCAGCAGCACCCAAAAGGTTGAAAAAAACGGATAGATGTCTGAGCTAAACTTCAGAATAACAAAGCTGCCAAGCTGTCTTAGGCGCTTAAACAATCTTTGGATTCCCTATAACCGGGATTAAGTATCATCCAATAGCTTTGCTCTTTCATGCCATAAAAGGAAGGGCAATGGAAATAATTAGATTTGTCTAAAATTCTCCAAAGTTTAATTAATTTAGAACTCGTATAAGAGCTCCTTTGTTCCTAAAAGTTGTGATTAAAAACACGTATTTCCAAGAGAGTACATCTTCCTAAATTAATTATGCATAAGTATAATAAGCTTATAAAATATATATTTCAATGAGTGTTAACTTTAAATATTAAAAACACACCCTCCTTTTCTTTTCCCCATTTTGCCTTCCTGCCTCCCTCCCTTCTTTCCTTCCTTCCTTTCTTCCTCTTTTCCTCCCTTCCTTCCTTCCTTCCTTTTCTTCTTCTTCTTTTTTTTTTTTAAGATTTTGTTTATTTATTTGACACAGAGAAAATGAGAGAGACAGAGAGAGAGAGGGCACAAGCAGGGGGAGCAGCAGGCAGGGGAGAAGCAGGCTTCCTGCTGAGCAAGGAGCCCAATGCAGGGCTCCATCCCAGGATCCCGAGATCATGACCTAAGCCGAACACAGACTCTTAACCATCTGAGCCCCCCAGGCACCCCACTTTTCTTTGTCTTTTTACCATGAGCCAGAAAGCTGCATCGACCAGTACTGGGAAGCAGCTTTCATACCCTTCCCAGACCAGCCTCCCTTCCATGAGATGAATGACCAAGCAAAGAGTGGAACCACCGTCCAAATCCATCCATCCACACTCCCACTGTACTCCGGTGATAACCGATGCTCAGGCGTTGCCAGCGTGTCAGGGAGACAAATCTCTCCACGTATCCACGCATACACCCTACCAAGGGTCCATCTGTAGCACGCCGTGGTTCACAAGCTACTCCATAACGTGTTCTATGGCTACAGTGTATGTTCTAGGAGGTTCACTGGTTTGTGGGTTTGTTTCTCCATCAGTTTTTGAAGCTTTTCTACTGCTCTGTATTTCCTCCAAGTATTCCACGAAGACGTAGGCGTTTATCAGACCCCCCTCCTGTCCCTGATGGACACATAGGCTATTTTCAGCTTTTCTCCCCAACACAAAATGCCACAGTGGGCGCTCTTGATAGTCTGTGGATATGTGACTGTTTCTTGAGCTATTACGAGTGCAATTGTTGCGGGGAGGGCTCACCCCTTTTAAAATGCAATAGACGCCGTCTCACAGACCGCCCTCCACATGCCAGCTCAGCCTTCACCCATGATTCTGCCCTGCATCTCACAGCTGGCCAAAAGCTGCTGTTATCAGATTCCCCAACACACATGATCTTAATTGGCTTTATGTTGAGTTTTGGCCATTTCTTAAAATCATATTTGTGTGTTTATTGGCTCTCTGCTTTTCTCTTTTGGTTCTCCCTATGTGATTTTTGCCCCGACAGTCTTCAAAGGGATGGACCAGTTCTCCTAGGGTCCCAGGCTAGCTAACAGCCTTGTGCCGTGATATCACCCAGCTGGGGGTCTTTGTGGGAGGTCCGAGAAGACGCAGGAAGCCCCTTAAGGAGAACGTTCTCAAGCGCTCACTATGTGTGAGGCATTTGGCAAAGTACTTTGCAGATGTGTGTGTTTTCAACCCAACAGCAGCCCAAGGTGAGACAGGCCATTGTCTTCTTAATGCAGGGAACACACAAAATGGAACCCCGGAGAAGTAAAATGACATGTCCAGGATCACAGACTTGGGGACAGCAGAAGCAGGATTAAAACCAGAGCTCTGCCATCAGCCAGCTGTCCCTAGTGTCCTCAGCCTCCTGGCTCAGACCAAGAGACGGGAAGCACACTGGCGACCAGGAACCCAGATGTTCCACAGAACTGTGGGCTTACGAGGCTGACACGCTTCCGACAGCCTGCCCAAAGTGACCCGACAGGCTGCCCAAAGTGACCCGCCCCTCGTGTGTCACGCCTCACTCCACAGTCCGCACACATTCCCAGTGGGTAATGGGCTGGTAGGGGTTCAGATAGTTTGAATGCTCTGACATCGCATGACTTTGAGCACCTTACCCGTCCCCCTGAGCCTGTCCTTGCGTGGATCACATGAAAATGGTATGTAAACTTACTGATTCTGGGTATTGGTGCAGATTTCCAAAAACAAAAGACAACCGTCCCCCGAAGCAGTTTACACAGCCTAACCAGCACCCACGTACTCGGTGCTCATAAAACAGAGCACGGTGATCGCGTGGCCACGGCAGTAGCCGGGACGTTTACGGAGCCCACGGGGCCGTGGGCAGAAGGTCGGGTCTGACTCTTGAGTGAAGCGAGGATGTAGGTTAGAAAGAAATGATCCAAACACTCAGATGTCACAAAAAAGAATGTGTCATTTCTGATCCATTTCAGCCCGAGCACCAAAATGTCATAAAATGTGAAGGCTCATTTTTATTCTTTGCCTCCACTAACCTCACTTCGGCTTCTCCTTAACACACCAGACAGGCTCCCCCATAAAAGGCAATCTTCTCGAAGTCAGTCGTGCTTGTCGCTCCGCAGACCCAGTCTGCCTCCTTCCCAGAAAACCCCCCACCCTCCATCTCCAAAGCCCCGGAGATGGTTCCTGGTCAATTCCTGTTGTTTTCCACCATCCCTCCCACAGCGGAATCACAAATCACTTCCCACTCCTTTGTCTCCTTTAGGGAAGGAGGGTTTGAAAGAAGCCTTTGGCGAAGTAGCAAACACCTTGATTCCTCCATGGGCAGGGCTCTCCCCTCCTCCTGGCTCCCGGCTCCCTTGGCATGGGGGTCTCTGCCTTTGTCTGGCTCTCTCATGAGCGTGTCTGTGCACGTGTGTTTGTCAAGACACAGAAAATGTTCTGGGCAAGTCCAGGAAATCATCTGGAGAGTGAAATTTGGGGGCAACACAACAGACAGGTTGGTAAAAAAGTACTTTAAATGCTTATTTACTTTATGGATTTCTAGAGTTTTCTTTTACAAAACTCGACTCCTTGCTTCATCGAAAGGGAAAATAAATAGTTTTGAAAACAATAATTGTGTGTTCTATGTGAGTACCCAGGACGTCTCTGAGCCATTGTTAACACCATGAGCCCAGAAAGACAGAGGCTAAGGTCAGCATTTACTGGCAGATTTAGGGTTGGAACCGTGAACATTACAGCACCATAACATCACTGAAACATTTTTCCCACAAAGAGGATGCTCCTGACAGCTCATACCTCCTATGTATTTTGTATATTCTGTGCTTTTCTATTTTTATAAATACTGTAATGCTCATAGAGCGAAAGGACTCATTTTGACAAGTGAAATTAACACGCGTGTGTCCCACGCCAACCCTGCCCAAATTTTAGCACCGCGCCCTTCGGAACACAGATCGTCAGCGCTGGCGGTTATGAGCAGGTGCATGTATGGATATCCCTGCATCGTGGGACACCCCTGCACATCGTTCTTACAGAAGGTGGCGTTTCTGAAACCGGCGGGAAACTTCCCCAGCTCCTGGAACCGGATCTCCCTGTTCCTCGTCTGCAGCCTCCACCCGGGTCTGCCCTGCCACCAGAGAATCTAGATTCCACCCCCGAGAAAGAGAAACGGAGGCTGCAGGAGAGAAGACCAGTGCCCTCGACACAGAAGGCCGGCACGATGGTGTCTCTTCCCCTTTGGGTCAGCAGCTCACCCAAGCACCACTTATGGGAAATCAGAGCTCCTTGGAAGCCCTTCAGGAAAGAAAGAGGGAGAAGGGCATAAGCACAATCATTATCTGAACAAGAACGCTAAGGGTGTGCATTTCAAATACGAACTGGTGCAAAGCCTTCTCGGATTCTTTTCTCTCGGCTCTGGAGGGAGGTGATTGGACGTGGTCAGCAAGATCCCGTGTGTTCACCTCCATTCTCTCCCCGTTCTACCAGTTCCTCGTGTGGTTCCTTTTGTTTTGTTTATTTCAACTAAGCTCCAAAGATAAAAGGTATTTTAGTTCAAAGGGATATGCAGTCTTTCTTTTAGTAAGTGGTGCGTCCGAATGGGCCTGTTCTCAGACACGTGCTATGGGAATGCACAGAAACCGTATCAGGCATCTCTTGTTTCTTTTCAAATCTCCATAAATCACCCTCTTTGGGCCCATTAGCCTTTGTGATCAGATCAAGTGACTTTTGCATGTATGGGGAAACCCATTGCCCAGGTATAGAGATGCAGAGCCTGCCTGCGGGCATATTGGGAGCTGATACGTCGACGTTGAATCAGCCAGAGCGTTACGTCTGACAGGTCCAGTCTGAAACATGGGTTTTGTCCCTGTGTGTTTCCTGGGTGCTGTTTGAGGGCCCCCTCCACCCCCCAGCACTGTATACAGCCAACATGACGCATTGGCCTCCCCATCAATACGACGGGATGGAAACCTGAAGACCACACTTGCTGGGCTGGGAGATACAGGAGGTGTCTTTTCTCTGTACTTTGCTGAACTGGAACGTGAGTCTTGGAGCCTGAGTCTGCCTGGGGGCTCACAGTTTGGTTTACAATGAAATGATCGTGTACCCTGGGGTCAGTCCCCACACACCCCTGCAAGAGCAAGGAGAAAGTGGGCTTTGGTGAGGGACAGCCTGGAATTCCATTCTGGCCTTGGCCTCTGGGCTCCGGGAGCTCACCCCACTGATCCCCCAATCTCTTACTGATATTTCTATGGTAACAGCTTCCCTTTGCTAGTGCTAGTGCACAGTAAACGGGGGTCAGGTCCACAGTCCTCGGCCCCAGGCCCATCCCTTACGTGCCCCAGCAACCACACCTGTTTTATGGCTGTGTCTGTAGGCTCATCATGACATTGGCACAGCTGAGCCCTTTATGAGGCATATTTGAAAAATCTCATGACATATGGCCCCCTGTAAGCCCCCATCTCACAGCCAAGCCATCCTGGGGTCCAAGCCCTTGATTTGTGAACAGTAGTGACATGTGCAGAGCTCATGCCCAGCTTTCCTGCTCTAAAGACCACATATACCCACTACCCCGGCTGCCTGGCGGATAGATGAAACCCAGTCTGCCCAGCCCACGGCACGCACCTATGCATGACGTGTTCAGAAGGAGGAACAGGGGAGAGGTGACTGGGAGAAGACTAGAAATAAATAGATTTCCTCAAGCCTTTACGTGGTCGTGGGGCCATCTTGCTTCCACTCCTCCTCTCTTAGATCTCACGCAGAGGCCACTTGTATGAGCCACAGAACGGTGACCCGGGGCCTCCAGGCGGGATGTGTATCCTTTGGTGCAAGCGACACAGCTCCACTTTTCATCAAAGAAGATCTCATTTAGACTCTGATGAGAGAAGACAGTACAATAATTTTTTTATCATTTATTGTTCATAATTATCATCTGCAAACCAATGTCCTCCTAGCATTTCTTAAAATGCGTAATTGACGGATGTTTCATTTAGAAACAGAGCAATGTTCACAATCGCTGGCTGAATCCAATTTATGTTCCCCGCGTGGTTTATCCGAGGCTTGTCCTCAAAGTCTGGCCGTGCTGTTGCAAATTGAATTTCTGAGCTTCAGACATCTTCCAATGCTCTGGAGACCTAAGAGAGGATTCCTAGCCTTGTGAAGCCTGTTACATCCAGCTTCCAGACATGTAGGAGAAAAGAAAACAGGTCAGAGCCGGGGCTGGCCCCTGTGTGCCCTGCATTCCAGGAGAGAGTGCAGTCATACCACCAAGGGGACACCCAATGGACATGGCACAAGTGGGGGAGGCTGATGACTGGTCGAGGAAAAGCAGAGTTGTGCAGACCCAGGAAGAAGGAGGAGCTGGGGCTCTTGGGGGTGGGGGCCAAGGCTGCACTTAGCAGATAGAGCACAGGGGACTGGAAACTCACACATGTCCTGTTCCAAGACAGCCAGTCTCGAGTAAGGGGTCACTTGCCAAACACACAGGATTGCTAAGGAAGGGACAGCCCTTGTGTGGCGGCCCCCTACTCTAGGTCTGCAAACTCAGTCCCCCATCTTACTCGTGCCACCTGCCCGGGCAGCGCTGGGGGCCACCCCCCAGTCTCCATGCCGACGTTTGCAACGTTAATCTGAGACACAACCATCTCTTCCATAGTCCTGGCCACAGCCTCCTGCCAGGCTGCCCGCCTCTACTCTGGAGTGTTCCAATCTTTCCTCCATGTGCTGGGAATGGCATGCCTTTTGGAATACAGCTTTTTCTAGAATAAGTGTGGGGGAAAGGGAGAGTCAGATAAAATAGCAAAACTCATGAACCCCATTCACCAGAAGGACCTGGGACAGCCACCCTCTCTGTGAAATATGTGTTGCTACATTGTAGTGAGAGTGATTTTGCTGCAACCAGAGAGTACCTCCAATTATGAGTTTTTAACAGGTCTTCGTTTTCTGGAATGTTTTCCCCCTGAAATAATCCAGTTCACGGGGTCAAGTTTGCTCAAGGATGATTAGATCGGCAGAGACCACACTTGGTTATTGACCCCGCCAGAGGCAGACACGCTTCCGTTATGAGGAGGTGTGGAAACCCTGTGAAGGGCCAAACGGGTCTCTGTCTTCGGACTCTGGGCCTTCCTCATTTCCAGGACGGATATGGTGTGACTCGGGGGACGCGAGTGATGGCAGCCTCCCCCTCCAGCCACGTGACTTGGGTCACTCATCCTGCATGGATATAAATTTTCCATTAACCCGGAGCAAAAGTAGGCAGGCCCTCGCCATTCTTTTCCAATGTAAAAGTTAGTTTGGTTATTGGAAAAGAGAAAAAGAAAGATGACACTTATAGGAAGGACTGCTCAGCGTAAGAAAGCAGTGTTTTTCTACGAGACTTTCATTTCTTCTAGTAGAAGGGACTTCTTTCCAATAGCCCTCAGAAGGGTGCACTATCAGAGATGTTGAAGAACTTTATGCCCTGTTGGTCTCTTAAGGACTAATTTCTGCTAACACTGAACAGTATACAGAACAGTAAACACAGAATACGCAAATAATCGCGGACGATAAATCTAGGTGGTTATTTTTTACAAACTGCGAAAAATCATCATAAAAATGTCAAACTGGGGTTGGAAACACAGCATCTGAGACACAGAGGGAAGGCATTCATGCTTGCTTATTGTTTAAGGGACTTTCTATGCGTGCGTTCCTATTCTGATTCATTTCCCTGGGCTGCAAGTTATTTCTAGGCTAAACTCTGCCTATTAATGTCTAACGGGGTCTGTTCTTGGTTTCGTTCACCAGATGCGCTTACCCTGAAGAAGCCTCGGTCAGACACAGCAGGAAGTCCCCTGCAACCTTCAGCATCCACAGAAAGCCCTACCTCCCCCAGAAAACTCATCCTCACACTGCCATCCCCGCCGAGAGCATCCTTGTGACTGTGGTACCCAGGCTGCTCCTGTGGGCTTTGTCCGTGCGGTGTAGACGAGGGCAGAAGCCCCAGACTGAGAAGGCACTGGCTGTCTCCATCCCAATGTGATGTTGATGACGCCGAAGACGCTGAAATGGTATGAGATATTATTAGTCATCTAGGAAACCGAATATGCTTGCTGAAGCAAAAGTCTTCTGTGACCCGAGTACCCAAGCTGGATTCTATATGGAGAAGGTCAAAGAGAAGGGTGATGGGACACAGCTGTCACCCATCAGCAGACAGACATGAGCAAGGAGCATTCATACCGAGGGTCAGAAAGGATGTAAAAGGGTCACATTTGGGGCTTCCGGGGACCCACGCTTGGGGGTCTCCTGACCTGCTGGGGGCAGTCGGTCAGGTTTGGCTCTCCTGGGTAGCAGGTTAGGGGGATCGGCTGAATTAGTGAGAATGCAGAGATCTGCACTTTTCGTCTGCTGTCCCGTTGATGCTCTGTGCCCAGAGTCACTGTTCCCTTGTCTAGAGCAAAATGTGAGTAAGAAAACTGTCCCATGGGGCGCCTGGGTGACTCAGTGGGTTAAGCCTCTGCCTTCGGCTCAGGTCATGATCCCAGGGTCCTGGGATCAAGCCCCGCATTGGGCTCTCTGCTCAGCAGGGAGCCTGCTTCCCCCCACCCCACCACCCCCGCCTGTCTCTCCACCTACTTGTGATCTCTCTCTGTGTCAAATAAATAAATAAAATCTTTAAAATGGGCTCTGAATCCTAATCCCATCATATATTGTTGGAGGATCTTGACCACGTGTCTGAGCCTCAGTTTCCCCTCCAGGACAACTGCTATAGGGTGCTGCCCCGATGAGGCCCCTAGAGCAGTCAGACGCCAAGATTCCTCTTTCTACCGAAAGACAAGAAGCAGGCAAACAGTGACATAGTACAGCGACGTCCCAGTGAGACAGAGAAAGGGGGCAGGGAGAGCCGCCGGGTGGGGAAGGGAAGATGCCCCAAGCTCCGGGCTGTGGACCCCAGGAAGGAAGGCGGGCCAGCGTGCCAGCGCTCACAGCCTCCGAGAGACCAAAGAAGTCTGCGGGTTTATGTGAAAGCTTCCATACAAAAATGCTGGCTTGAGCATGGCTAAAACACTCGCAGACTCAAACAAAACAGGACACACTTGGCACAAAGAGACGTACCCTCTTCCCTAGGGGCACGGACAAGAAATCATGTATTCAGCATCCCCGATGTTCACAGTGGACCACAAGTCCAGAGACGGGAGAGGCTTACCCAGAGGCAACTCACGATAAGCTTATACACAATCTCATGTCTTCATCCCAGGACTCACCCAAAGAGGAAGGAGAGGTCCAGGGACACAATGAGCAGGGCTCATTCCTGCATAGTGTGTAGACGGCCCTCACATGGACCAAATGCCCCCTGGGTACACTTTGGAAGTTAAACAAATACACACACACACACACACACACACACACACCTTGGATTTATTTTGTTGATAGCTCAATAATAATATCACGATGTATTTTATGGGGTTAAAACAGTATTTACAATGTCTTACCACTAGTTGCTATTCTATTTGGGATTTATCTGTTTTAAACAAGAACTCTTCTTCACCACGGTTGTGTTGTGGGTCTCTCTTGATCTAGGACCAAAGAATGTACCTTGGTGCTTACATTTTTTTTTTTTGTCTGTAAAATGGGGATGGTGAGAAGTGAACGTGTGGTGTGTTACTGTCAAACCCGCCACGTTCCCCGAGAGAGAATTCCTATTCCACACATTAAAAAAAAAAAAAAATTGATCATGTGCTCTCATCCAAAAAAAGAAAAATGGAAAATTGTTTTTTCTCCCACAGTGTGGGCTAATGCGTAAGACGTAACTGTCCTTGTTTTCTTCTCATAGGGGAATCATAGCCATAAAAAGAAAGTCATAATTCAATCCTATATGCTTAAAAGAATTAACTTCAATTGCTCATAATTGGTTTAAATGTTAATGTCTGCATAATGCATGATTTCTTTATTAAAAGGCCACGGTAGAACACACATTATCCCATTTCCAAAGAAGCCTCAGGAAAAATCTTTCCTGTAGCCTCGGATGATTTAAAATTGATCTCCTGTAGCTTGCCCTACTTTTATATTCTTAACAGCAGACAAAATAGTTCCTTTCAATTTTAAGTCAAACTGTTTTGAGGACACGGGGTTGAGTTATGTGCTATTTCCAGAGGGTACTCACGGGTTTATTTTATCTTGCTCTGGTAATCCTACTAGAGAGCGGATAAAAGGAAGCACCGTGCTTATTTCAGATTCATTTACGTGCTGGAAGCCTTCGTTTTTCCAGTGATCACACCTGTGTGTTTGCCGTGGTGCTCCCTTGTGCCTTTCTACCTGGAGCGCATCGCACCATAGAAAGGAACTCATGGTCATGAGGGAGACCAGGCAGATCTGTGCGGGGAGGGTTCCTGGAATCACCGCATCGGTCGGAAGAAAGTGCTTTTGCTTGCCCAGTACATCCTCTCCGAGCACCCACTGTTCATCCCTGTGCCAAAAACAGCGTGGAAATCAGAAACTAGCTAGACTACAGCCCTGCCCTCCCGGTGCTCGTCATCTGAGAGGAAGGACGTGCGTGGGAAGGAATAAGCATCGTCTGAGGCAGACACAGGGCACGGGGATGTGCGAGGGAAGAGTGGGCGGTCACTCGCCCGCTGGGGGAGCCTCAGCTGTCCCGTGGAAAACGCACGACTGGAGATTTGGAGCGGGTGTGTTTTGAGTTGGGTCGTAAAGGATGTTCTTGTCAAGAAGGAAATGAAGTTCTGTTTTGGTTGATGGGAAACGGGGAAGAGATGCTCCTTCAGTCCGATGCTTGACGGACAGGGAAGCATCCTTCACCAGGCACAGGAGGGGTCTTCTGGGGGGACTCTGGGGCCAGAGCAGCCTGGGAAGAGGGTGGCAGGAAAGGAAGGACCCAGTCCCACCACCTTGAGACCAGAGGTTACTGCCTGTAGTTCATCCTGAGTCAGGGAGTATTTTATGATGATGGACTTTGAGAAGTTCAGAACTTTTACTTAGGTTCAAGTACACTTGAAAACCCAAGAATCCAAATATCTGAGAGCTCTGAGCAGGGAGTACACCTGATAGATCCTGATGGGGGGACCTGGGCGGGGTGTTATAGGAACCATTGCCTGGATCACAGCCACAGAGGTGGCCAGCCGCTTTCAAACGGTTATAAGAATAGTTTTTTAAAAAGGTGAGCTTTTTTTTTTTTGGCCAACTTAAATATGTACAATTTTAGAGATAGAAATAGAAGAATCAATGTATGCATGTAATTGATTTACAATCATGTGTATTTTAAGAGTTTTTTTTAAGGACTTTATTTGAGAGAGAGAGTGCACATGAGCACGGGGAGCAGCAGAGGGAGAGGGAGAGAAGCAGACTCCAGGCTGAGTGGGGAGCCTGACACAGGGCTCGATCCCAGGACCCCAAGATCACGACCTGAGCTAAAGTCAGACGCTTCACCGACTGAACCACCCAGGTGCCCCAGCATCATATAGATTTTAAGAGCCACGTATCTAGCAATATTGAGTATTTTCACTCATGTTTCATGCGTCTATTTAACCCACATTCCCTCCAATTATCTTTGAAGTCAGTATCTTTTCCATTACTTTTGGACTCATCTAGATCGGGTGTTCAGAATAAATTACTCTTACACTTGGGTAATTTGTGGAAAAGCCCTCTGTGTACATCTGTTTGGGAAAGATCATTCACAGCCCCAGATAACCATCTTCATTACATTAAATTTTATCTTACCTTGAATAATTGTTCTTTTGAGGTCAAACTCCAAGGAATAATCACAAAATCCATTTGAATGACTCTGGCTTTTTTTTTTTTTTTTTTAACTGATAGAGTCAGGAGACCCACGTAAGCTTCTAAAAACACCCCTGAGTGAGGTCATTTTCAATTTATGCGTCTCCTCAACCACCGTAAGAAATGCGTTCTCAGGGACACCTTGGGGGAAACTGACCTTATGTTTTTCTTCATACAGGATGATCCCAGGACTGTCAGTCATGTCACAGCAGATGCTGACACAGGAGTGTGTTCCCAGATGGCAACCGAGAGGCTCAGATCTAAGCAACAAGCCAATTTCATCTCCGAGATCCCACAACCAAGCTGTGGATGTGGAAAGTTTACAGACGGGGGTCTCCGTGATCAGGGTGCTCTCTTCCAGTCTCCGTAAAGGCTGCACACTCGCAACCCAAGAGCCCTGTGGAGTTCTGGAACTCACGCTCATTTTCCTTCCTCCCCCTAGGCTTAGATGCCCATGGCAAACCTTGAACCCCCGAGGGCACATCTAACTCTTGCTTTGCACAAATGGGAAGAAGGGCTCACTTTTGATACTACCTATTAATGTTTTCCACTCCTCTGCACTCCCCATTGCCCTTCCAGTCCTGCCTCCCTGCCCCCACGCTCCCTCTCACCGCCAGTGCAATGGTGTCCATGATATATACTCAGTTGAAATGCTAACGTTTGCGCTCTGTGCTTCAAAGGGTTTGTGCTTAAGGGTGGAGGCTGGAATGAGGCAGAGGCCACCATGAATTCACTCTTCCCTCCCTGCAACCCCGAAGCCTTAGCCTCCTTACAGGGAATCCCCAGTGGCAAGGTACCCACAGCTTTTAGGTGCATTTCTCCATTCTACGGAGCCGTAAACTCCTGTCCCAGCCACCAAGCCCTACTCAAACCCTAATCAACCAGGTAAGCCTGCAGCATTAATCCCAGAAAGGGTTCTACAGACAGAAATCTGACTCAGACACCAGGGACCAAGGATAATGAGGGAGACTTTCCTTGTGCTCAAATAAAGGTGACATCATATTATTATTAATTAATGAAGGGGGGACTGAAAACCTGCTCTGTCATCAAGTTGAAGTGTCCTTAAAGTTTAAAATAGAGCATCACCACATTAACTACACGGGTCAATGCCAACAACAGCATTATTATAAAGGTAATTTTTTTTGTAGAATGTAGCTGCCCTCAGATTCAAGTGTGAGCTTAAGACAACACAATTTGAATTTTGGTGGATAATTGTACTCAGAATAGGAATTTCTTTTTAAAGTCTTATTTTCTTGTGGGTACAAGCAGATTCTTACTTGGAAGCAGGAGCAAGGTGGGAATGTGAAGTCTGAAATGATGTCCAGGTTCTTATTGATTTAAACCCAGGATAGGTGGTTGGTGGCTGCTTCTTTGGCATTGATCTTGGAGATGTTGTACGAACAGTATAAAATAATATAAAACAACTTTATGTTCACTGTCCACTTTGGGGAGAACAGTCATATAAATTTCCTATTCATGAATGGCCATATATAATACTTTTCATTTTCAAAACACAGAGGTCACTCGATCAAAGACAAAGTTAAAATATTGCCTCCCTGTACATGTAAAAATTCTGGGAGTAGGAAATTTTCTCATAATTCATTCATGAGACCAACTTGGTGTATATCATAACTTGCTATTGTATCCACACGTTCCAACTGTGGTTGAGGAGAATTCAACCTTTGTGTTTTGAAGAAAACTCAAGTCATGTGTTCAAGGACATATTTTATATTTATTTTGTATTTTTCTAAATGCTAGGATTCAAGCATTCATTTAAATAAAATACGTTTTGGAGTGTATGTTGGTCATTCAGTCCAAAGAAGAATTGGAAACCAAGAAATGTAGATAAGGTTCCGATTGACTTTGAGCTAGCTTTCATATAGGTTCTGATATGTTCTAAGTGGTGTGTAGCAACTTTGCAAGTGGCAGAGTTGAAATAAATACATGAAGGAAACAATGTTAAATGGAAGCTTAGCCGTTAAAGAAGACAGTAGAGTCTGCATTTTAATTGCCTGGGTCTGTTTCTAGCACAAAGCACAGATGTCATGCTTATTGTTGACTGAATGAATGAATGATAGAAACCAAGTTATATGGGTAAAAACAGATGAAACGGGAACAAAATTTGGACACAAATGAGAAGACAGCCCATGGTGGGTGAATATTGAGGACACAGCCTCCATCCCTGTTTTTGCCATTAACTGATTGCATGGTGTTGGCAAATGTCAGTCTGAGCCTCAGTTAAACCCTCTGTAAAACAAGGGAGCAGTCCGCGGGCAGTGTGAGGCCCTGGGTTATCATTCATGATCTGATGCTCCCGGGCAGTGATGGACACGTAAATACACAGAGAAGGGTCTGGGCTGACACTCTGAGTCAGGAACCTATTTTTAGCACAATTCTTTTTTTTTTTTTTTTAACCAAAAATTAGAACAAAGAGGGAGTAGGCTGCTCAACTAGATTTTGAGATTCCCACTGCTCATGGGATGGATAAGGACGCATCGATGGAGCACCATCGGTATACAGTAGACAACGGACACAGTCCCAGGGTTCAAGAGCAATACGGTGGTTGATGCTCATTGTTCAGGCTAAGGGTCGTATGAATGACCCTGGTTTCACGGAGGTAAGATTAGTGGTGATCAAGACCCATCCTTTCCTCGCTCACCTATCAATTCACACAAAAGATAATTCCCACTTTGCCTGGCATTGTGCTGGGCACTGGAGGGAAAGAAGGAAGGAAGGAGGGAGGGAGGACCTAGTGGAGAAGAGGGAAAGTAGAGTAGTTTCTGGTGCCGATAGCAAGAATTACTAGAGCGGGGAGCAGGAACAGTGACAGGAATGTGAGCACAGCAGGCTCCTAACTCACCTTGGCGAGGTGAGGGGCATAAGGACCATCACGAAACCTTCCTCAGATCCCGAGGACCAAAGAAAACTCTGATCTGGTTTTAGGCTGATGAAATCATAAAATGATTTTGCAGGAAAAATATCAGTACAAAGAGACCCACAAATAGTAAAAATGATGGCATTTTCATTAAGAGCATTAGAATAGCTTTAAATATCCTCAACATACTCAAAGATGTAAAGAAAAATATGAATGCAATGAGAAGAAAAAAAATGAAAAATGAAAATGAAAAAAATGAAAGATATATGCCAAATTGCTTTGTATTGCCCCAAAGTTGTGGCAGCTCTGTTTTTGCTGTTTTTGTTGTGGTTTGTCAGTTAAAAATATTTAAGCATTTTCTCTCTGGGCTCCATTTTTTTTTTTTTTTTCAAATCTTTCTCTTTGGGTCATGGGTGTCATTTTTTATTACTACTGAAAAATAACCCTCTTCCACAGTTTCTACACAGCTGCTAATCTCCTCCATTGAAATATTTGATTAGATATTATATACTTCATTTCCAAATGTGACTGGAGTCCAGAAAGAAGTGTACAGAGATGAGATCCAAAAATAATTGGAGACATAATAGCTGAAAATTTTCCAAATAGTATGAAAACTAGAAGGCACAGATCCCAAATGACAAATAAGTCCAAAGCAGAAGAAACAAAAAGAAAACTTACACTGGCCCTGGTTATTATAAAAGTTCTAGAAAAAACTGACAAAGAATGAATCTTAAAAGTAGCAACAACAGCAAAAAAAAATAAAAATAAAAATAAAACAAAACAAAACAAAAAAACCCACAACACATTGTGTCGTGTGGAAGAAACTGAAGAAACATTTTTCATCTGAAATCACATAGCCCAGAAGACCATAGATTAATGCCTTAAAAGTGCTGATCACTTTTTTAAAGAAAAAAAAAAAACTATTAACCTAGAATTATATGTACAGTGAAAATGTTTTTTGTTTTTGTTTTTGTTTTTGTTTTGTTTTCAAAAAATAAAGGCAAAACTGTGACTTTTCAGGCAAGCAAAGGCTGAGATCATCCGTGAGCAGCAGATGGGAACTATTTTAAAGGCGGTTTCTTTAGGCAGGAAGATCTACATAAAAGAATGAAATGTCCTAGAACAAGCAATTATGTGAGTAAATATAAGAGAAATATTTTTCTCATTCTTCAGTTAGAGTGTAAATAAGATTCATGTATTGTGAGGTTTCAGATCTGCGTAGAAATAAAATGTCTGGGAAAAACACAGGAGAAGCAGAGACATTTTCTAGGTCTGAAGGTTTGAAGGTAGGCGGAGACAAGTTACAATGCTCATTATAAATCTCACAACATTTTCTTTTTTCAAAATCATTTTTGTGCCTTTTATCTTCAGGCAGACAAGGAACACCACGGGTCAGGCTAACTCGTTACTGGGTTAATTGAGTCTCCCAGGAAGCAGGCGGAAGATGGGGGTAGGCGGGGTGAGAGGTGAGTTCGAAGGGGGAAATTCCTATAAAGAACAGAGAGATACAAGTGGACATAGACAGAGAGATGCTTCCTACCATGATACAGGTTTAATTCCTGGTACAGGTGTGAGGAAGGAGGGAATGTCTTGGAGGAAGAGCTTCCAACTGCAAAACAATTCTAAGAAATGTTCTCCTAGTTCTGTGGTGGCCTCAAGATGAAACGTCCTGTGATTGGAATCACGGGGCGGGGGGGGAAAGTCATCCAGCACTAGAATCCTCATCATGCTTATATATGGCTGAGGGGGCAGGCTGGGGGAAACGTGTCCCCAGTGCGATGGGGGATCAGGCGGGTCAGCTTCTGGAGAGGAGAGCTAAGCAGTGCATTTTGATGTCTGCCTCGAGCATGTACTACAGGATTGTGTTTGCAGGAAGCATCAGAGAAGGAAGGTTAATCTTTAGTGAAAGAAGAGGTTCTGTTAAGCTTCAGTGTTCACACCAGGGTAGCTGGAGCATAAGATCCATGCCAAAATGACCACGAGGAAGTGAGATCTCAGGAATGTGGAGGCACTGTGCCAGGGGCTGTGGACAGGCACGGGTCCTAAGACTGGCTGAGGGCCACCCTGACAGTTGGGCAGGTTGTGCACTGCAAAACTCCAGGAGGTGTCATTCACGTTCATGTTTTTTGTTTTCCATCCTAGAATTCTCCACTTGTCATGGCAACTTTCCTGCAGATTATAGCGAAGTGCCTTAAGGAAACAGTGGCTTTGTCTGATTCATACTTAAATGCACATGCTGGAAATGGGAAATCAAGTGAGATACACATTTGATAATAAAAATTATCAAAAATTCTATATATTTTAAAATCAATACCTTAAGGACAGGAAGTTTTGTTGTACAGAGTGGAGAATGGAAGAATATATTGGAAATGATTAACAGTGTCCCCCTGGCCCCCTGCAACCACCCTGCGAGTCCACTTTGGAGGGGCTGATCATTGGCAATTCTCATTTTATACACTTATGCATGAGGTATATATTACCTTTATAATGACAAAGTTAAAGTATCTGTACACTTTACAAATACTTACTTAACTGGGTTTTGTATTTGAAATGCACACTGTAGGCTAGAGCGTTTCAAAGACAGGAAGGCATCACGTAAGTGAGTTCATAAAATCATGTGAGGTTTTCGGGTTCTGCTGCTGTGTACCTTGTGAGGATCTCCAAATCCGGAGCAGATTTACTGTGACTTGCCTCTGCAAAGCCAAGCTAGGTGTTCCCTACTTAATGGGGACAAACCTCCTTGTCCACGTGCACCAAGGGGACGATGCCATCTTTTCTCCCGCTTCTTGTTTTCAGACGATGACTGTTTCCACCATGAATCCCAAGTCTTTGCAATTTTACATAAAGATATGCAGCTGTTAAGTGGAAGGGCGTCTAATGGTGAATGCTGCAACTTTCCACATCCAGATCCTCTCTGGCTTTTACTAGCTGCGAAAAAGGAAACCCGTCGTAAATCAAACGTGTGCTCAGATTTCCTATTACTATCTAACAAGTGAAATTCAGTTAAATGATATGTCACCAGGGTTCCTGCAAGGAAAAGTTTATGCTGCCTCTTGAAATTCATTCCGCAGCCCCTTCCAGAACCCACCTTAAAAGCAAGATAATGGAAACAAATGGTTTCAAGTCCAACTTCAGAAATGTAATTAAGGACAGCCTTGGGCAGCTGTGGCTTTCTGTGCGTGGCTCCAAGGCACTTTCAAACAAGGTTTGGAGTTGCTTGCCAAATCAATGAAACCTTTTTTTTTTTTTTTCCCTCCTAAAGAGCTTTTTGTTCAAACTCTTTGCCTTTTCAAAAAGGTTCTGAGTTAACTAGAGAGGAAGGAAACATGGATTTAGCTTTTATTATATGTGGGACTTTTTGTACTTTCAAGAAATGATTTTATTATGTTGGTGCGCATACCACGAGTACCTGCTTCTTACCTCTCGCAAATCAACAGGAACCGAAATAGAAATCTTTCTTCCATTAAGGAGATGGAGGATTTTTTTTAAAAATGCTTGAAATTGGGAAGAAAAAGCTATTGGCTACAATTTTTCTTCCACAGGAGAAATACGGAGAAAAAAATGTCTTCATTATCTTGAATAGTTCTCGAAGGTAGCTGTTGGACATCTTGCACAATGTCAGTCCGGCCAGGTGTGGCTGCGAGCCTACCTTATCAAACCCGTGCCACGCGGCTGAGTTTGTGATTAATTGCCTTCCGCCAAGTGATGGGCACTGAATCTATTATTCAGGCATTAAACACAGAGAACGGATTAATTACCGCGTTCCTGGCTTTGCACTGGACCCGAAGGCAGCTCTGGGTGAGGGACATGGTGAGGGGGGGCACTGATCCTCGGGCTTTGAAAGCACAGAATGTTTGAGGGTCACTTGGGAAGAAATGTACGTCCGAGGGTTGCCCGATGGTGACCTCTGGGCACAGGGAGCTAGAAGACCCCCCCGCCCCCGTCTTGAGTTCTGCAAATAAAACAAGGCAGGCTCATTCATTCAATGAGCATTTATGTAGAGCCAAGACCGAGGATGAATTTTCTGGTTCATCAACTATGGGAGAATAAAGACGATGTTAGGCATGGTTATAACACATGAAACACTCTGCTGTGATTTGAGTGGGTAGCACGGGAGCTCAAGGGAGCATGGCATGGCAGACCGCCGGGGACCTCCTCATTGTATCACGGTCAGCTTTAGACTCGAGGACGGTGCTCTGGATAATGCAAGCCCCGTCGGGACCTGCTTTGGGTCTGGGCAAGGGACAGGGGTTCTGGCGCAGAGGATGGCGGTGGTGGGGAGAAGCCAGCAGCATTGCACTGACACTAAGGACCCCACTGCATTCCTTTCGGCTTCCAGAACAGCATAAAAGAGAATGTCAAAGATGTTGCATGCTCAGGGAAAAAGTACAACTGGGGAAACACGCAGCACCTCCACCTGTCCTGCACGATAAGGGACTGACCAGCACTCTTTGGCCACTTTGCCCTGACGAGGAGCACATCAGCATGAGATGCTTCTGCATTTGTGAACGATTCCTTCCTGTTCGAGTTCCAGGAGGATCTCTTCTGCGGCTCATTGGATCCAGCCCCGCGGAATCGGGGTGATCAGGGCATGAACTCCTCTCCCGAGCTCCGCCCATCCTGTGGCTCCATCCCTGATTAGCAGCCACTTCCCGTCCAGGTGCCTCTTCGGGTAAGAAGTCCCCCGAGACGGTGGCCGTCCCCTCCCAGCAGCCGGAACTGGCTCAGGCCCCGCAGTGCCCACCCGAAGCTTCACTGGGTTGGCAGAAGCCCCCGCTGCCTGGTTCGCTCACCTCGCCAGGGCAGTGCCTCCCGCAGAAGCATGCTGCGGGCTTTGTCATTTGTCACTTTTCTCCAGGTCTCGGGGAAATTCCTGAACTAGCATGTTCTGCCTCTGTCCGCGAGGCCTCACGTGGGCTCGTCCTCCAAGGACACCGACGGCCTGCTAATGGGGCTTCCCGCCCACGGCCACAGCCTCCCCTCCTCCCCGTGCTTCTCCTTCAAGAAAAACAATGCCACGCAGCGTCCCTGCTTTCTCCTCACTGCCCATTCTTCCACCGCATCCTTCTTCCCAGTCTCGAAGAGGAGCTCTGGGGGAGACTCAGTCCCTCTTACTCTTAGATCTTCCCATCTAGCAAAATGATGCCCCCCACCGAAAATTCTCACCGGGTGACCCTGTGCTTTTCCCTTTTCTAAGCTAAGATATTCCAGGTACGCTAATTTTCCTGTTTTGCCCCCTTTCTGAATCTGCATCAGGACCAAACGGGGATTAAGAGCTCACGGACTCGGATGAAAAGCTCTGGTCAGCTCTTCCTTTTTTTCCCCCGAGCTGGAAACTGAGGCACAGAGATGCCCCTTGAGCGGCCCACGGTCACACTGTGACCTAGTGGCAGAGCGAGGACTGGAGTCAGGTCCATGGACTGCGGGTTGTGCGGATGGGGACAAGCCACCACCTTGTTTGCTGGGGGCCGCAGCTGTCCCAGGAGCTAGATGTTCCCTTACCCTGATCGGGATGGGGTTGGTTTGGTCACCCTCATTCTGCACAAGCCTGTGGGACGTCACTGTGCTGCTGCCTCCGAGCACAGGACCGTGAGCTTCCTGCCGGACACCACCGCCTTATCAAGTGGATGACCCCAGAAGAGTCTCATCACACGCCCTGCTAATGTCAAGGCTACAGCTTCTCTCTGCTCAGGCTAAGAGCCTGCCCACCATGTCCCATGCTGTCTGAGACATTGTCGTCACAACAGCGGTGTACCTGGAGTGGGGATGGCCCTCCCACATAGCACCCACTCACCTCCCGGGATATCCTCTCAATTGACCTTCAAGGAAATACCTCATCCCATCCCTTGGCTTAGGAGGTCTGGCTCCAGCTGCCTCCCACCATAGACCAGGGCTGGCCCCTGACTCAGGACCAGTCGATCAGAATATCCCATCTCTCTGGCTGTCGTGGTTGGCTTGGGCCTGGGGCACAGACGAAGCCAAGCTGGGCTTTGTGACCTTTGGTGTTCAAATCCCTGGGACAAGGAGCTGTCTCTCTCCTGGTGAGGCTATGTGTAGGACACGGGCAGTTGGGGGCCTCCGGGGTCCCCAGTGGTGAACATTTGCCTGGAAGCGAGGCCGATTCAGATGGAAACTGGGGTAAGTAGGAGTCGAGGAGTTCTCAGCTTGGTGGTATCTTTTGAGCCAGTTTCTGAAGCTCCAGGAGTTCTCAATAATAGGAATCAGTCGATCTCTGTTTCCATGTCCAATGGCTCATCCGTGGACCCGTCCGACTGCCCTCCTACGCCCAGCCCTGAGCCTGGGACGTGGTGGGGGATCCGCGTTCAGCTCACGCTGCAGAATGAACCCACACGCTGGCCGCCCACTCTCAGTTCTCATGAGCTCAAGCCTGTCGTCTCTGAGGAAGTAGGGTCCCATGAATTTCAGGGGGCTAACCTCGAAGTCCAAGCTAGGCTCTTTGGGATAAGCCTCTTGGAAAGCAGGGATGGTTGCCCCATTCTGCTCTGACCTGAATCCCATTCTGAGAATCGGGGGAATCCCAGTCGCTGGAAAAGACTTAGGACCCTCCACTTGGGGTCTCCCCAGCCCCCCGGCAATCAAGAAATGACAAGTGCACTGGTCCATTCATTTGTCCTAAACAAAATGATGGCTGATCTCTGGTCAACGTCCATAACGGCGTGCAGCCCAGAACCCCCGAAGAAACCAGGCAGGCTTCGGACACGGACTGTGGGGTTTAGTTTCAGTCAGTTGATTTTTCTTTTTCGGTTGATCTTTCTGCCGGCTTCACATGTCGGCAGGGTGATGGGACAGCCCCACCCAGACAGCCACACCCCAAAACATACTCTTGCGAACAGCCAATGTAATGCAGAGAAAATAAATGTATTATGTATCGTTTTGTAGCGACATTCTAGGCTTTGAACCTACGGTGCGTACATTTGAAGGTTTTTAATTCCAGTGCACAACGTAGTGATTTCATGCTTACATTATACATTCCTAGAGATGGCGTGAAGCCTGTCAGCTTCCACGGCGGCCCCTGCCCCGAGACGGAGAGCTCAACTCCACATGGGGCGGCTGCCATGGCAACGGGTCCTTTCCCCATCCTGCTTCTAGGCTGCCGGGGAGAGAAGTCCTCCAGCGCGGAAGGTCTGACGAGCCTCCGTCCATTACAATATGCGTTCTTCCAAAAGAAGCCCACGGACCTGTGCTGGGGACACCTCCCACTGGCAGATGGGGAAACTGAGGCTGCAAGGTGAAGACATCTAGCACGAGGTCATAGGGCTGGAAATAAAAGACAGAAGGTGTGTTACAAGGTCATGTCATGGCAGCTCAGCCCTCAGTGGAACCCCTCCTTTCTTACTGTCAAGCGGACCCCCGCTTTGGGGAAGAAGGTGGTGCAGAATTTTCCCTAACAGGTGCATTGTTTCCCTTACAGCAGTCACTGTTGGAAAAACAAAACCAAGAAGCATGTGGGGTGTGAGTGATCTACACCCCAGGATTTCACCAGTAAATCTTCCATTTCCACAATTAACTAAATCTAATGGAGTCCTTCCAGGAAGTTCTGGTTTAAAATGCTGATGTTTCCACTCACATTATGGAGAAGAGGGTCAGGAGAGGTCATGCTGGTCAGCCACACTGTGACATGGATTCTGAAAGGAGCCATCCGTGGTCATAAAAATTTACCTCCATCTGGTTAGCGGGAGGGGAAAATCATTATTGTCTTCCATCGTGGGTCTCTGTTATCAGAAATTTGAGAGGTGAAATGCAGTTGTTATTATGTTTTTAATTATGGTTCTCAACTCCCAAAAGAACAATTCAGAATCAACACAATGTGAAAAGCTGAGAAGGACTTATTTGTAAATCATGTCACGTTTGCAGGGAAATTAACATTTAGATTTTGAAAAAAAAAAAAAAAGCCTCAGATGTTTGGTATTGGGAGGCAATGTTCATAGTTCTTGAGACCAAAGTGTATTTATTACAATTCTCTTGATTTCAAAGGGAAGATGCAACTTTAATAAAATACGACTCAGAAAATGCTAAGGTAAGGGGAAAAAAAGCAGATGTCAGAACTTAATGGGTATGTGCACAGCTGACCCTTCCTCCTGCCTGAAATGCAGCCCTGGGAAGCCACGTAAGTACATGACGTTTCTACTTTGATCATCCGAGAAATGGGGATGTCGGGACCTCCTTGCAGGATGCTGCGAGCGCAATAGGAGGAGTAAGGAATGTGTCCTGGGAAAGAGGGCACAGGTGCTGGGGACCTGTGCTTTCAGCTTATTTGCCAGGAAATTATAAGACATGGGGGATGGGGGAACGGGAGTGGGGAACTCCTGTTCGCACCCCCGTACCAGATCCTGTTGTAAGCACGCTACAAATGTTCGCACGTTTCCATCCCATGGGTCTGGGTAGGGTGGCTTCTACGGATCAGCCTGTCTCGGTGGGTCCAGAAGAGAAGGCTGCCCTGAGCGAAATGAGGGACAGAATACAATACAAGAGACAGGGACGGGAATAAATCCTAGATGGCAGAGACAGGGACGTACATGTCCATTTTTTGCATCAATTAGGATGGAGACCACCCTTAACCCCCTCGGCCACCACCAGGAGCCAGTGCCTGGAACACCCCGCCACAGCTCCCAAGAGACCCAAACACATGGGAAGGAATTTGTTTTAAATGTTTACCTCAGTGGTGAAGGTGTTAGGGGTCCAAGAGCCCTGAGAAATGGCCTGGAACGAGCCTCGGACAAGAGCGCAAACACCCCATCCCCTTCCACGGCTGGGCTCTTGGGCCACACCGTCAGAATCCAGGCTCTGTCCTTATCATCTCATAGTGTCACACTTGCAGATGTGACTTCAGCTCCTGGAAACCCACCCCCTCTCCCATTGCCCAGAGCCAATCCTGGGAAATCGTTTGTGTTCCTGGATGCTCACGTCCGGTTGTGAGAGCTTTGGTCAAGAACCTGCTTGAGAAGACTCGTTATTCCAGATTAGTCAGCTCTGGCTGATTCCCTGGGAGCACTCCAGGAAGTGGGGACAGATGCAGTGAAAAGCATGCTTGGATGTACATGGAAACTCAAGGGCATAAGCCGTACAATGCACAAGTCAGTTACGACATTTTAGCATTAATGCTTGCAAAGTGAATATTACGCATTTTCTCCATCACTTTGAGCACAGCCCAGAGCCTGGGGCTCTCTTGTTTCCCTGTGGCTTTCGTCTTGGCCAAGTTGTTAGCACGGATTTTTCTTGTCGCCGGATGCTGATCATGGTGATGATGGCTTCATGCAAGACAATGTTGAGTTGACTTCCTGAAGAGGCCAAGCATTTTATCAAGTTTGAATTGAAAAGCGTTCATGGTAAATGGAGAAACATTTTTTCTCTTGGTGGCCAAACTGCTATGTCGTTTGACCGAGCCTGAGTCTCCTAGAGAGGGAAATGTCACGCTGACAGTGAACCTATGTCCCTATCAGTTTGGGAAGTTAAGTGACCCTTGGGTGATATTGGGACCCCACTGGACCATGCACCAGTGGGGTGGGCGAGGGTCTGAGCACCATGCACCTGCCTCGCTCATCTGCTCTGAGCAGATCTGCTCCTGAGCCCATCTGCACCTGAGGACAACAGGAGACGAGCTGGTGTGGATTTCCAGAGGCTCAGGGAGGTCTTCTTGTGTGGAGTCGTGTGTTGTGGAGGAGCTGGGATCAGAATGCCCAGCTCAAATGCAGCCTTTGGCTCTTCCCAGCTGGAAGATCTGAGGTTGAACCTTAAGTTCTGCACTTGGACGTCCTCACTGGGAAGACACAGACGATGATCATACCTACCTTGCTCGGTGAAGGGAAATTATCTGCGCAAGTCCACGTCAAGAATTCGAAAACAGCACGTAAGAAATTCTAGTGATCGTACTCTTTCCACATTGTAATTCACTCCTCTGAAGCTTTAACTCCACAGCGGTCTTTATCGCATGGGTATAGACTTGCAGGGTTGAGGAGGTTCTTGGACCCAAGTTCCTTTTTCCTTCTGCAGATGACCCATTTTGTTCTCCACATGCCCGCCGATCCTTGCCATCGGCAGTGCCATTCACCAACAGTTGGGTGGTCATTGCTACGGCATTTTCTAAGAATGTCTATAGGCTTGGACCTCGAGAGGGCGTTTGATCTCTTTGGGTACTGCCTTCCTTCCCTGGGGCTGCCGTAACCCGGTACCACAACGTGGGGGGCTTGAAACATCTGTCCTCTCTCAGTTCTGGAGGTTGGAGCTCCAAGTAGGGGTGTCGCCCGTGCTTCCCCTAGAGAGCTCTGGGAGAATTTGCTCCTCTTCCCGCTGGGCTGTGGCCAACTATCCTTGGTGCTCCGTGGCTCGGGTCCACGCCATTCCAACTTCCGCCTGTTTCCACCTGACCTTCTCCTGAGTGTCCTCCCATCTTATTCAGACCACAGTAGCTCATCTCAAGTAAGCACAGCAGCGAAGACCCCATTTCCAAATGAGGTCACATTCAGAGGGTCCAAGGAGACCTGGATTGGGGGGAAGGGAAACTCTCAACCCAGTAGGGCAAAAGGGTCTTCACCTGGCCATCGAGCATGGACCTTTTAGGGACAGGAAGCAATGTTTTTGTCATTGCCCAACCGGCTTCCCTTGTGATTAACAACCACCCTTGCAAGTGATGGAGGTTGAAGGATGCAAAGCCACGGACAAGAAAAACTAGTTGACGAACCTTAGCACCGCTCTTCTGAGGCTCTCTCTCTCCCACGGGTTGCAAACTGGAAGCCAACTGCCGTGTCCCCTGGAACACCTGGAGCTCATTACACAGCTGGGGGCTGGTGGCACTCAAGTAAATCATGCAGATGCTGGCGATAGTCTCTCCAGGGGTCCTCTACGTGGTCCCAGGCTGAGCACAACTGAAAACACATCTTAAAAGAGATCCCAGCTACATCCCGCCGCTGGCAGGTGAGGGGAGGAGCGCAGAGCTTAAAAGCAATGGCCAGAGCATCTTCAGAGCCAGAGGAAAGTGGTTTCCTCCTGACCCACCATCCTCGCAAAGGGGCCACACTGTGCCTGTTTCAGCACCTCGCCTTCCTCCTCCCTCCTCCGTCCTCCGTGGGCCTGGAACTTCCCCGGGCCACCCTGGTCCCCTCCTGGGGGGGGGCAAAATCTTTCTGCCCTGACGCTCGGAACCCTGTTCACTAAGGGTCTTCAGCTACCAGCACCTTCCTCCAAGGCGGCCACTGCTGCTGACAGCTGCCTTTCCCACGGTCATGCCTGCCCCGTGAAAATGCCCGGCCATCTCTGCCTCACCAGAGGTGCTCTTCTGGGCCATCTCATTCCATGCCTTGCCAATGGGTCAGTCAAGGAGTCCTCCTTCCCGTCCTTCCCCGGTGGAGAGTCCCAAGGGCAGGCTTAATAAACATCCTCTACGCTAAAGGCCGCTGGAGAGGCTTTTTCCGGGGGGTTGACCTGCAATTGTCATTGTGGCTGATGGGACCCCACATTAAGCTTCGGCTGTGGCCAGACGTGGTGCTAAGCCTGAGACCAGCATCCCCTCACCTCACAGCAAATCCGTGCATATGTGCTCCTGACGGCACCGAGACACGAGGACACGGAGCCTCGCGGGATCCAAGTGGATTCTTGGAGGCCCTTCGTGGTTGAGCTGGGACGCCAAACCCAGCTCTGAGGGTGTAAAACCCCCACTGTATGGAAATAACACACGTTTCTGCTTGCTGACATACACAACACCGGACACGTTCAAGGGCATGGCCACATGTAGTGTTAGACTACGGACCGTGTATGCCTGTGGGGCACGACAGGACGGCAGTTGGGTATTCCTGTCCATTCCAGACCTATTTGAATGACCTCAACCTTAAATGGAAGGAAGCCATTCAGAGCGGGTTACATACTGTGTGATGCCAGCTCTAGGACGTTCTGGAAAAGGCACAACTAAGGAAACTTTTATAAAAAGGTCAGTAGTTGCCAGGGGCAGGGGAGGAGAGGGATGAGCAATGGAACACGGGATTTTTAGGGCAAACTATTCTGTGATGCCATAATGACCACGATGGGGGGACACACGTCATTATACATTTGTGCAAACCCACACGATGTCCAACACCAAGAATGTCCAACCCGAATGTGAACTACGGACTCCAGGTGATGACGATGTGTCAGAGTGGGGTCACCATTGTAACAGACGTCCCCCCGGGCTGGGGGGGACATTGACAGGGCTGAGGCTGTCCACCTGTGGGGCTCCGGGGACCACAGGAAATCTCCATAGTTTCTTCCCATCATTGCCGCAAACCCAAAACTGCTCTGAAGAAATAAAGTCTTAATAAACTATCAGTCGGCTACACAGAATTGATAAAGAAGGGTATTATACATTTTACAGTTATTTACAAATTATGTGCTATACGGCCTTTACGTCAGGGTAATTTATAGTAAACTCTGGAGAGTCTGTTGTTGAATTATCAATTCACAACGAGTGAAGGTGTTATTTTGGGCATTTATAATCCAAATACCTGTATACAGGTTTATTTTAAAAATCCTGGTAGACAGGTGCCTGGGTAGCTCAGTGGGTTAAGCCTCTTTCTGCCTTCGGCTCAGGTCATGGTTTCAGGGTCCTGGGATCGAGCCCCGCATCCAGCTCTGCTCAGCAGGGAGCCTGCCTCCCCCTCTCTCTCTGCCTGCCGCTCTGCCTACTTGTGATCTCTGTCTGTCAAAATAAATGAATAAAATCTTAAAAAAAATAAATTAAAAAAACAAAAATCTTCGTAGAGCAAAAGCACTAGCACTCAGTTCGTATGTGTTCCCAACAAATATTTGAGGAATGAATTTATAAGTAAATGAAAAGCTAATTCCTTTGATCAGCCTGGGCACCAGAACCCTCTCAGCCACACAGCTCCCAGCTACGTGTCCTCGCCGTCCGCAAGGCCAAGTCACAGTTTTAGCCTGACGAGCTAGGCAGACAAAGAAATCAGTAGAGAGTCGTAGACTAAAGCCTCTTCTTCTGCGATAGAATTCTCTGGAATGCTTTGACGTGTCCCTGGTCCTTTCATGACTCAAGCCCAGATGGCTTTTATGTAAATGGTCCCCGTTCTTCTGAAAGGAAATATTCCCCAGTGCCATAAGAAGAGACCTCACACAGAAAGCTGTGGCTTCGTCCCTGCGGGGCTGCGGTCCGTCCTAGCCCAGGGCGTCCGGCGTCCGGAAGGGACTGGGTATCACTGAGTCCGGCCCAACCCAGGGGATGGAGGGAGATGTGGGTCACTCTTGGATGTGCTGTGAACCCCGTAGTGGAGGCTGTCGCCTTTCCAGTTATTTTAATCTTCTGGACCACACTCGGGGCGGCTGGCAGCCTGGAATGGATGCGTCCTGACTACCTCTCTCCGCCTCCGGGAACCTCCCTGCTCACGGAGGGCAGCTTCCAGCTTCAAGCCTTTCCCCAAGAGAGGGGCTGGGGTGTGTCTGGGAGGTCGCCTCGACTGGCCGTGGCTCATGGCAGAGGTGATGGCTCCCCTCCACGTGGCTCGTCTCACACCACCCTCTTTTTCAAAGCCTAGGGACTCTCCTGCCCTTGACCCTGGTAGCCCCCAGCCAGCCTCAGCCATGTCATTAGCACCCAATTCCTGAGCTGTTCCTGGGTCTTGCTGCCCCCACGGTGCTGGCATCCGTTCCTTTGGAAACGTGCTTCCTTCTGGTTCCCCTCAGTGGAGAATTCTGGTGGAGACCCTCGCTACCACCGCTGGGTATCACTTTAGGCTTGGTTTCCCCTTCCTTTGACCCTGTTAACAAACCTGGTATTTGTTCCCAAAGTTATTGGAGGAGACTTTCCTTATTTCAAGGAGGAATGCTTAGTTGACTCGCTGCAGTAACTTTTGCTCTGAAAATTGAATTACGGGGACTGCTCACAACGTACGCTGTTTAGGAACTATAGTCCAGTTACCGTGTAATTGTTACTTTGTCTGCCAAACGATGCCATGAAGCAGCACTATTATACAATTATATAATATAAAATGATGGGGAAAGACTGATATATATACCATTATAGGAATTATAATAACTACTCTCTCTATATTAGTAGCAATATATCTTGTACAGTGATATATAATAAATTATATATAAGACTAATATATAAGATAGTTGTGGTATATCTTTAATACTTATATTATATTTCATACTAATATAAAGGATGGTAGCGATATTATACGTGTGATATTTATACATGCACGTATGCATTAGCAAGCGCACCCTACCAGGTGCAACCTTAGCATTGAATGTCCATGCTAGAGAAAGCCACATCCAGCCCAGGGACAGTGGAGGGAGAGCCTGCCCTGGGCATCGCTGTCCTGAGGCTCAGAAGCTCAACAAGACTGATTATATCCTGCCCACCTGCCTGGCCCGCAAGGGTACACCGGCTCCCAACTGTTCCAGCTGGATATGGAAGGCAGGTGATGGACAGAGCAGCCTGAAGGAGACCCAGTCAGTGGTAGCCCAGCATCCTGGAGGTGGGGAACCTGCCACCACAGCTCACCACTTGGCCTGTCCTCCCCCTGCACGTGTTCTGTGCTGGTTAAAAGTCCCATGAAGGGCAGAGGGAATGCTTGTGAAGGTGGCGGGGACGGGGTGGGGGGGCGCTCTTTGTCATGAAAAGCCCCTTTAACAACCAGTGGTATCAAAGGACCAGGTCTAAGGCGTAATGGGGACGGGGAATACGGCTTCTGCACACAGGTGTATCACGTGAGGAAGTGGTATCAGGAGATCATGATCTGTTTGGAGATCCCTCCCCCTCCCCATTCTGAACTCTTTATAATAAAAATCACAGAAACCGGACCAGCGCAAGAACTAATTTGGGGTTTGGGTCTAAACTTGTCTTTGTGATAAAAGGGACTCTTTCAATAATCATAATAAAAAAGCAAGCCCATGTATGCACATGCGTGTGTACACATAATGAAAAATCCACTCAAAAAGGAGTGATTTCATGAAGCAGTTGTTCTTTCAATAAAAAGCTGACTTCAACATCTGAATTACGGCAGCGGGGGTTGGACTATTAGAATCAGGAATGTTTTGCTCCCTGGGAAAGAAGGGTCTAAGGGCTGTGAATTTTCCCCATTGGGGGCATGACTTCTAGCCAGCTGACTTCGGTGCAGTTCAAGTTCTCCAGGTGACCCCCCCTGTCCCCGGCACTCTCCTGGTGTTCTGGCTGTCTGTAGCTCATTCTCCAGGTGATGGCAGAGATGTTGGGACGGAAGGGACTGGAGGGACCCAGGGAGGACAGAGGGCCCTGGGAAGTTCACATGGCTGTGCTCAGGGGCCCCAGCCTCCTGAAACTCTGTCCCCAGCCAGGTGGAAGAAGGAAGCAACAGGGATCTCTCCCTCCTTCCCTCCCTCCCTGTGTTAGCAACTCCCACCCTGCTCTTCCTTCCTCTCAGGAGGGAGTTCCTTGTGATTGGAAAAGAGACAGCAAATCCATGCTCCACAAGGGCTCCACGTCAAGCAGCTGTCATTATGGATGGCTCGGGTTTCCACTGGTGCCACAAATGGTGGAAAGTGGCTCCCAAAGCAATTTGCAGTCTTGCTACTCTGGCACCCACAGATGGGGGAGGGACCCTGACCCACGGTGTGTATGGGTCCTGTGATCATGGAATGAGATCAAGAGTTTTTATCACACGGAAATAGGGGCTAAAGGCACAGGAAGCTGTAGATACTACGTTACCGCTGGACCAGAGGAGAGCGAGGGGGGTTGGTGAATCCATGGACCCCCAGTGAGGTGTCTTCCATGAAGGTAGGTCCGTTTCATGGGCGCAGTTGTCTCCTCAGAGGAGCGTAGCCCTCTCTCACTTCGGAGGCAAGATCTGCTACATGGGAGCTCACCCTCAAGAGAAGTTAGAACTGTCAGCGTCTCAAAATGGAAGGTGTTCCTGTAGGACGGTGGTCTTATCCAACACTCACTTTCCTTGATGGCTTGAACAAACAAGGGAATGGAAGATCAGAGGATTAATTGCTAAAGTTAACGAGGGGAGAGCCACTGTCCTTCATTCAACTTCAGACTTCTGTTCGGGGGAGAGAGCAATCACATTTTTAAAATGGAAAATTAAGTCTAATCTATAGACAGACCAGAAAATGAAGAAGTCCCATGTCTCTTCTGGTAATTATTGCCACGGCCCCGTGTTCGTCAGATGCCGATAAAAAGCACAGGTCCAGGAAATAGTTCCATTTAGAATCACAACTACCCAGGAATATGATCAATCTCCTTTTGAACCGGATGATTCCAGGGATTTTCACACCAACTATTTGGCCATTTTCAATAGGAAAGCTGTATCAGGTCGCAGATCGATCGAATCAGATTGGAATCCTACATCCCGGGAAGCCTCTATCTCCTATCTCCCACCAGACATATTATGAGGCATAGAATAAGCATCTGGTGGATCTCTATTTTATTTTAAAGATTTTATTCATTTATTTGACAGACTGAGATCACAAGTAGGCACAGAGAGACAGGGGGAAGCAGGCTCCCTGCTGAGCAGAGAGTCCGATGTGGGGCTCGATCCCAGGGTCCTGGGATCATGACCTGAGCCGAAGACAGAGGCTTAACCCACTGAGACACCCAGGTGCCCCAGATCTCTATCTATTTTGCAGAAAGACAACTGGGGTCTTAGATGAAATCATTCAAATCAAAATTTGAATTTGTTCATTTGTTTAACCTTCTTGTTTTGTTTTTTAAGTCAAGTGTCAAGAGGTCTAGGTCACTGCCCACCTTCACATCCTCCTCGACTGGAGGGACCACCCCAGCTCTATCTTGCAATCCTTTCCCTCATTATAATTCCCAGCCCCATCACCTCCTCCCCATCTGAGGCCCCTTTCTGATGGATTTTTCAGGAATACCTTCCACTGTCTACTTGGAGAGAATGCAGTGATGCTGTTTAGGTAGTGTTCACCCCATGTCATGTTGTGATTCCATTTTCATACTCAGGACTCTGTTCTGAAGAGCCCCCCAGACTCCTATCAGCTCCTTGAATTCATTTCTTTTGCCTGTTTCAACTGATGAGTCCTGGCCTACCAAATGTGTCCCCACCCAAACAACACAAAATGCCTGGTCTTTTGTTAATGGTTCAGGACACTGAGTTTCTGATGCTATAAAGGTTTCCTCCATGCAGAGGGAAGACTATGCATAGCTACTTGTTTCATTTTTGTTCTTTTTAATATTCTACTTATTAAAGTAAACATGGCAAAAACTGTATTTTTGCAAAAGCCTTGAAGTTCAACTGGAAATTTTTAATATCCTATTTATAAATCTCTAGTATCTTATAACATTTTAAGAGGAAGTTTTAATAAGTTAGTAAATTAAATTCCTTTAAATATTTCAAAATATGTTCATAAATTTAAGGTAGTTGGTTTCTTTTTAAGCAACGTATATGCCTCATTAATATGGAAAGCTCTCTTAAATACTTAAACAGCCCCAGTAAATCTAATAAATAAACTTACAGAGAAAGCTCAAGTTCTCTTAGACAGTCCAATCTTGTCTGTGCTTAGGTAAATTATCTTATACTTTTCAACTTAAAATTGCAATTCTAAAATTAATTTTAAACTCCTTGTTTTAGTTGGAATCACAAGGCTAACCTCTTATATAATGTGACAAGTTATCTTAAATATCGTAAGCACTTTGCATACAAAATAATTCTCATTAATATTTACCCTGAACACAAAAGTATTAGTAAACAGGCCCAATTTCCTTTATCACCACTATTTTTAATATTAACCTTTCTGGATTTTACTCTCTCCTGCAAATTGAGGTTACAGTCCCAAATAAATGGAGTTTTATCTTCTCATAATAATTAGGATTTTCTCCCCAGTGGGCCAAAATTGCTTGTTGGCAAATATTTTGGCTGGCACAGTAGGTGTGGAGCCCCCAAAACACCTGGCTGATTGCTCTGACCACCCAGACGACCTTGTCCAGGATTTGTCTAGAATATCCATGAGAGTGAGGGTCTCCACGTCTGCCCTCCCCCTCAAACAGAGGTCTTCTCTTATTCCATATGAGTCTGAGCACTCCGTCCAGGTTGATTCATGATGCTGATTGAATCCAACTGATGTATTTATTCTTCAACCTGTTCTGAATTCTTGCCTTATTCTCCCTGTTCTAATATCGAGTTGCTTCCCACTTGGATTCTGCTGCTTCTCCCATTCCTCCATGTTTCATCTCTCCTTAAATGTCAGAGGCAATCCCAAATACATGTGTGCTTGAAGCTTCTTCCACCCATGCCTACCTCCCCGGGGACCAAGATGTTCTTATGCAATGTCCCCCTTTACAAACCGTATTTGTTATTCCTCAACATAGGTGCCACCTCTGGATGGGAAGGGTGTCCAAAGATTTGTGGACTCAGCTTCCACCGGCCCAGTTGTGATCATCTCAAGCACTGCAGGGGTTCAGAATGAGTGGACCCAAGATGGGCCACTTTGGCATGTAGATTATTTGGAACTGAAAACAATCAAGGTCCCAAAGACTCAGGAAGAAACGTTGACCTTTCCCTCTCACCGCCTAAAAGAATTTTGAGAGAGAACCTGCTCCAGAAAAAGAGCTAGTACCAGTATACTTGATGTAGAATATGAACCAGGGAGGAACTTAGCAAAGTCCGTTAAAATTCCTCTCTATCTCATTATCTCTGAACGGCAAGCAAATGTTTATTTACCAAGCACGTAATCTTTCTCATCTTCCTGCAAATTGTTTTCCTTTCTTTTCCTTTGAAAACCCAGGCCTGTACTGTCTTCTCCTTAGTTTAGGATGACACATGTATCTCATTTTGCCTGACTGTTTTTGGAACCTCTCATGTATATGGGATTCCTGTAGGTATGTATTTAAATTTGATTTTTCCTCTTAATCTGTCTCCTGTCAGTTTAATCCTTAGACTAGGCAGAAGAAACTTGAAAAATAGAGGAAATTTTTTCTTCCCTGGCACTCCTAATGGTTTCATCTGCCATAACTCTAGTACCACTTCAAACCAGGAACTGACAGAAGTCTAACAGGTGTACCTCATTGCAGTCCATTTCTGGGTTAAATTTTCTGTCCTCGAAACATAGTCTATACTGAGAACTAACAGAGGAAGATGCTCTCTGTTGCTCATTCTAATCCCCTGCTCCCTGGAATTCCCACCCACGCCAAGCCTATTGCTCTCCCTTCACCTGAATCTGTCTGAGCACAGCTGTACCCAGCTGAAGTTGGGCCCCTCCTTTGCATTTCCATGGCACCCTGAGTATATTTTATCCTGTCCTCACACACTGTGCGATCACTATGTCCCTGTGTCTCTGTAATGTAATGCATGGTAATATAATATTAGTGTAATGTGTGGGCATGGGTTGGCTCCTATTCACCTCTGAGCCCTTATCTCCTACCTGACATACTATGTATCATAGAATAAGCATCTGGCAGATCTCTATTTATTTTTCAGAGAGACAACTGGGGTCTTAGATGAAATCATTCAAATCAAAATATCCCCCTTAATAGGCTTTGAAGGAACAGCATCCTTAACTAGATATAGAGCTTGGGAGAAAAGGCTGTGTTCTTGAATAAAATCTCCCACAAATAGCTAGCCTTTCAGCAACTGGTGTGTTTAGGTCAAAGGGACCAAGAAAAAGAATACATTATTTTATATTTGCCAAAAACCAAGGGGGGGGGTGTTTCACATATCATGGCAATAAGCATTTAGGATTCAGAACTGATTCAGAAGACTACACTAGGCTCTCTTTTCAGACATGATTAGTTATTCATCCCAAGTGATATTTATTCTCTAGCTGCCTAGACATTTAGAATGATATTTTTGACAAGTAGAAAAATATGTTCCATCTTTCCTTCCAAATAGGCAAAATATCAACTTGAAAGAAATTATTTGTTTATACAACCCAAGGGGAACAGAAAACAGGAATGAGAAGGCTGTGAAGACAGAAATTCCATCTGGCTCTGCCAAGTTACCTGCCTCTCTGTGGCTTAAACAAAGAAAAGGAGAAAGAAGGAGAGCCTGTTGGAAGGAAAGAAGGAAGGAAGGAGGGAGGGAAGGGAGGGCGGGGGAAAGGAGGAAGCTAAAGAAGAAAAATTCTTTGGATGATCTATTAAGGGACTATTTTAGTGTTTTTAGCAGAGAGTAAAGATAAAAGCAACAAACGACTTTCTCCTGGGTATAGCAATTATATGGAACTCATCGTCTTTAATCAATGCCACTAAAATTAGAAATAGACCAGGAGGGGTCTAGATAAATATGTGGATAATAGCCAGGAAATTTAAATTACTTTAAATTAAATCAAAGGTATTTCATGGGAGCTTCTTTAATACTTTCAAGTTCAAGGGTGTTGAAGACCCTTGAAGACACCCTACAAGAGCCTCTTGCTGGGGCCAGGGCTGTGACTCTGCATTATGTCATCAGTGTGCTGAGCAGAGCAGGGCTCCCCCAACATTCACACCTCTGGGGATGTCAGAATGGGAGCCTGCTGGGAAACAGGGTCTTTGCTGATGCAAGGAATGAACCTGAGGTCATACTGGGTTCTGTGGGGGTCTAGATCCAGTGCTGGGGTCGTTGTAAGAAAAGGAGAAGATGCACAGGTGCAGACCTAGAGGGAGGACGGGCGTGTGATGGTGGAGGCAGAGGCTGGAGGAATGTGGCCACCAATCAGGGAACGACGGGGCCACGAGAGGCTGGAAAAGAAGGATTCTTCTCTAGATCCGTCAGAGAGAGTGTGGCCTACCAGAATCTTGATTCGGGACTTTTGGTCTCCAGAACCAGGAGAGAGCACAGTTCTGTCGCTTTCAACCCCCCAGTTTGTGGTGGCCCCGGGAAGCTAACACAGGTGGATCGAGAGGTTTGCTAGAACATCTGAAGTGGGGCCATCATATTTAAATATCAATTAATATCTAACGGTCATGCCATCGGACACTGACTAGATGGAGAGAAGTTCTTTATCTTCCAAGAACGCAGAGGGAGTTGCCCTCTTTCTGTCTTGAAAAGCATCGATCCCCGAGGGCACCCGGGTTCTCAGCATCATTAGCTTCTTTGCTCTGGCTCTGCCTGCATTCGCGGAGAAGTTGGGTGGGACATGGGAGAAGGTGTTAGGGAGCCAGGTTTCCCTTCTCCTCACCCCTGACCACCTTTCCAGCCACAGAAGCCCAGAGCCCAGAGATCCCCAACCCCAGGGAGGAGCAGCATCTCCTCGGCCAGCCAGGAGCCTGGTGGGACTGAAGCCACCATAGCTCACTCCTCCCAGGTCTGTGGGCCCATATTTACAGGACGGTTCAAGGTGTGCACCGACCAGGTAGACATGGGGGGTCAGGGGGACCACCAGAGCCCAGACATGAGTGAGTCTCTCATTGAAGCCGTAACAGAAAACAGAAGAGAAGAGGAAGGAGAAGGTGCTGGGTGAGGTCCTAGGGCAGCAGTGACAAAGATGGTCTGAAAAACGTACACCTATTCTCTCTCCTGTGTGAAAACCCAGAATTAGAGCCTCAAGGCTTCCCTGAGGGGGGTGGGGGGGAAGGAGAAGTCCCAGACCGCCCTGCTGGCTTCTAGGAATTCACTTGCTAGTGACAGCTGAATCCCATCTTCCCACAGGCCTCTCCTGGGGATGCACCTGTCCCTGCACCCCAACTCCCCTTCTTACAAGGACACCAGTCGTCCTGGGTAAGGTCCACCCTAACGACTCCATCTCAACTTGACCATCCACAGTCACTCTCTTCCCACATCAGGTCACTCACTTTCAGAGGCAATGGGGATTAGGACTTCAACACCTTTTTCTGGGGCGGGGGTGGAGGGAGGTGGGGGTGGGGAGGGACACGATTCATCCCCTTAGGCATATATCTCTTCTCTGCAAAGTTTTTTCTCTAGGCAATCTTGAACATACAGCTTCAGGGCATCAAGTTCAGTTACTTAAATAAGGGATTATGCTAATTAAAATTTTGGAATTTAGGAACACTCCAAAAAATCTGAATATGCAGAATGAGAGATCTGATTGGGTTGAGTTGTTTTAGACCTTGGCTCCACCACTTAAGATTCATGTGGCCTCGGGCAACTCAATCAACCTCAACCTCCCTTCCCTGGCTTGCAAAATGGAGATAAGGGGGCCATTTCAGGCAGCTGCGAAGATTAAAAGGAATAATATGTTTAAGAACATCCGTGACATGGAAAACCTCCACAAGGCACCCCTACCGGTTGCAATAGATTAATAAAATATTCCTAATAGTTTTGATATTCCTAATAAGAATGGAACTAATACCAGGGAGGGCTGATCCTTTGAGCTCTGTGATGAAGGCATTGATCGCCACCTGGTGGCAGCGTACTGTACCATGGGTGTTTGCTCTCTCCAAGGGAAACCAGCCTCATCATTGCTTCATCCCCAATTATGAACTTAAGAGAGAGAGAGAGAGAGAGTCAGTTAATCGTCCTAGCACTCCACAATGAAAGTATTTATTTCATGAAAGGAAGGTCTGGATTCTCGGGCTAAGTGCCTAAGCTCAGAAGACCTCAAGGAGGGAATTTGACTTCTTCTTCCCTAAACCATCCCTCCAGATGCCCATGGGAGGCAAAACCCGGGACAAGGTAGCCTCAGTCTGAATAAATTGCCTTTTCTACCTCCTCTTCCTTACAGGGCTTGGGAATATGGTGAATGTTTAATAAACGATGGTTGAGTGAAATCGTAAAGGGTTTCCTATTAATAATAAAAATGCCTTATATTTACCCTACCTGTTCTAATTGGGTTAGGTGTCTCTGTGGGTTCGCTCAGCTGTCATGGGAACTGTGGCACGTCATGAGGAGTGCTGCTGCTCAGAATATTTGTAGAAGCGTAGGAGCAACGAGTCAGGACTGAAGAGTCAGCAGTGGGGTCACCATGGGCCCTGCTGGCTTCTTTAGATGCCTAATTACCGCGTTGAGAAGGGGACTCCCCTAAAACAGGGGTAGCTGGTGAGAATGGCAAACAATTTATAAACACAATTCAGGAGCGGAGCTTATCAAGCACACAAGACATTTACATTCTGGGTGAATTAGAGATACTATAACCCGTGGCCTCAAAAACGAAATCCCCAGGGGCACCTGGGTGGCTCAGTGGGTTAAAGCCTCTGCCTTCAGCTCAGGTCATGATCTCAGAGTCCTGGGATTGAGCCCCGAATCGAATCGGGCTCTCTGCTCAGCAGGGAGCCTGCTTCCTCCTCTCTCTCTCTGCCTGCCTCTCTGCCTACTTGTGATCTCTGTCTGTCAAATAAATAAATAAAATCTTTAAAAAAAAATGAAATCTCCAGATTCCACATCTCCAAGCTAACCACAATCTTGCCCCAACTGCCTTCTCCACCCCTTTCTTCTGCTGCTCCGACTTTCTGGTGTTGATGGACTGAAATTTCTTCCAAACGTTGAGCTTCCCTTAGGGACACTGTGCCACTGGTCTCTTTCCCGCCGTCTGACTCTCCCTCCATACTCTAGCCTTCACGAAGAGCCCAAGAATCCTTCAACATTGAGGGCTCTCATCAACCTCTATGAAACTGCCAGTCTCCGGACTTGTTCTCTCCCAAGCCCCAGGTAATACCTATTGCCTTTGCATGCTGTCCCCTCCCCAAAAGATGAGATATTGTTTCTTGCAATTCTGTTTGCAAAAATACATCTTGTCTTGCATATATATTCCTTGAGACTTGGAGATAATATAGACTCGTCCTGAAACCCATTACTAACGACAAGTGGGAAAATACCCTCTGCAGGAACTTCAAGAGAGCCTCCCAAGTCCTGGAGGAAGAAGGGACCAGACTTGTCTCCCATCACCCAGGAAGCAGATCAGGCTCCAACCTTGCCTTTGGACTGATCTGGGAATGTGTGAGACTTTCAGAACGTGGCGTCCTTGTGCAGAATAAAAGTGTGTGTGTGTGTGTGTGTTTCCCACTTTGCCTCTAGGCCCACTTCCTTGCTTCTGTTCTTGGCACTGGAAGGTTCTGGTGGGTTTGTCCTGCTTGGACACCCCAAGAGCACCCACACATCACTGTCCTGTTGGGCTTCCTTGCTTTGATCGGCATCTAAAGCACCAGAACATTTGGCACATCATGGGGCTTCTGTGGAGCCGGAGAGCTTGTCGGTACCATGAACGAAGCCCCCTCCTCACCCCTGCCCATGAGCTTTGCTCAAAGAGAAGGCACAAGGAGGGAACATGCCTGCGAACGGAAAATGCGGCAGGGCAGAGGGAAGAAAAGAGAAGAACAGACGAAAGGAGCTGCTATTTTTAAGTAGAACTTTCTTTTCTCCTTAGAAACCACGTGTTGAATTGGGACAGAGGCAAACGCGTGCTGAAAATGGATTTTTATTGACAGTAAAGTACTTGTAAATGGGAATCTATTTTTGACTAGAGCTAAAAACAAAGTCCTGCTTTGGGGAAATAAGCCATGATTGGCATCGCGCTTTGTTTATCTGCTGCCATTGTCTCCGGCAGAACAAGAAGCATGTTGGTTTTGTTTATTTAATCAGGCAATTCTCTCCCTCCTTCCCTTTGCAGGATTCGAGATTCAAACTTCAGCAGCATCCTCCGAACGATGATGGGAATGAGACGCAGTCCTCGCTCTCAGAGCTCTGTGCTGGGTTCATCCAGCAGGTCCACCTTTCGGGACAGGGTCTGGAAGGTCATTGTTAACTATTACGAGTCACGGTTGAGCTCTTGGCTGTCGTAGGACACAGTGGGATGGTCCAGACCAGAGGGGGTGAAACCTTTGAATCGGTTTGGTTACATGGAGGGTGGGACTTAGGACTCCCCAGGAGGGATTAAGGTTTCTGAAGAGCTGACTTTACCCTATGGAGATCACCCTGTCTGCCCCCAACGGTGGACATGGGTCCACCAGTGTCCTCAAGCGGAAAAGAGAGCCAAGAGATGGGCTAGCAGGGAGGCATGCCTATGGGAGAAAGGCACAGAGGTGGGCAAGTGCTCGCTTTGAGACGGAGGAAGGGGCCACAAGGAATGTGAGCTACACTTGGCAGATGGAGCGGGGACCCCGTGATCAAGAGCGCGTCCCTGTCCCACGTCCCCAGCTCCACCTTCCCCGAAGCAGGTGCAGGACTTCAAGCCCTACTGGGAGGCGCATCACTGACAATCCACGAAAGGGACATAAAGGCAGGAAATCTCTCCCATTTAGGGAGTCAGGCAGATACAAGACATTACACATATGGTAACTGTCTTTATCTGAAGGAAATGTACAGCCACTGGGATTTTTGCAGGATTCGCCCCCCGTGAAGTCTCCCACGGATAGGGGGAGATGGAGAGGCCACAACCAACCTCCCTGACATTCACATTCCCAAGGGATGACTCCTAGAAGGACATTCCCGGGAGGAAAACCCAGCAAGAGACTTGTTGAGAAGATTTGCTTCCAAATCTTTTTAAAGGGTTTATGCAAGTCTCGGGAAGACGGGGAAAGGATGGACAAATCCAAGCTTTCTGAGGGAAATACAGAAAGGGGGTGTGCCCTTTCCCTTCCAGCATCAGGGGAGAGTTCGTACTATTTTGTTCATATTTACCCCGCCAGCAGCTAAAGCTACGGCATGCCAGGAGCTGCTGGCGGAAAGGGATTCAGCAAAGAGGCACGCACTGTGGGAGCCCTTAGCAAAGATGAACCAGCCATCATCACTCGTCCCCGGCTCCCGTGCTGGACAAGCTCTGTGTGGTCCCAGAAGGTGGGGACTCAGGGTGCCTCCAACCCCACCACCACCACCAAACAGAGGAGTCAGCCAAGGAGAGAGGGGGCATCTGTCTAAAAACCCATGGGTCCACCAAAGGGTGGCTCATTAAAAATAACAATAATTCTGTAAACTTGGTAGTCTTTCCAGAGTCATCTATGCAGCATTTGGGGACGAGGTGTCCAGAACTGGAGGAGATGGGATCAGAAGCAGAAGGCTCTCCTGCCCCTGCGGGTATGCACGGGGGACAGAGGATGGGGTCCACAGCGGGGTGAGGGAACCTGGACAAAGGGAGGGTGAAGGCGATGGCCAGCTCAGGCTGGCTGGGTCAGCTATAGCCTCCCTTCCTGCTCCGTGCACAGCAGCCCCGCGGGAGGTCTGACAATGCATCTCGGTGCTCAGACTCCCTCCCTTGGCAGACCAAGGTTTCATTCACAGCTAAGGTGGTCACGGGACCTAAGGGGACGGACCGCAAATTCTGCCAGGTGGCTTTGGGGAAAAACCCGACCACAGGAAAGTCTATGTTTTTCTTCTTCTCACTGCTCCGTCTTGTTTGTGACACACTTGTGGGGACGTGGTGGGCGGGGACCCACATGCATCAGCCCCGAGGATGAGGAACCAACACACAAAACACAGGAGAGTGGCCAAAAGCGAGAAGAATTGGAAGGGATAATACCCGCAGAGTTTCCTCCTCTGTTTTAACCAAATAATTCATGCTTGTTGCCAAACCACTGAAAAACACAAAAACAAAGGGAGAATAAAACAATTCGTCATGAGCAACCTGGGGACGGGATGTTTTCTTTGTTTTGCTTTTGAACTTTCAGAGTTTGCATCTAACTTCCTTTCCTAGGGCAGAGCTCCAGAGGGCCTGAGTTTTTGGGGTCTCTCTCCCCCGACCCCTCCAGGTCTCCAGCCCCAATTTAGAGAAATCAAACACTCGCAGTGACCTCAGATGCTTAACATCCCAAGTGACCTTCCGGGGGCTTGGCGGGTCTTGTGGTGCTGTGTTCCTGGGGGTCCTGGGTTGTGAGCTCCAGCCGCTGCAGGCATGATGAGCCAGCAGGTGCCTCCGGATGGAGCTGTGGTCAGAAGCCCCGCGTGCCCCCTTCCCTAACACTCACATAGCCGCTCGCTTGTTTACTGCCCGAGTCCCCAGCACAGCCTCTCTGGAGGGTGCACAGGCTGCGGCGACAGCGGTTTAACACTGAGATAATCCAGCCACAATGACAAGAAAACCCTTGGACGGAAATGATTGTGCACGCCGCCGAGCATGGGGTCTGAATGGTGCTGAACGCCCGGGCAGGAGCCTTTTCAGGGACCCTCCCCGCCGCACAAAGAAAGCAGCCTCCGTGCTGATAAGGGAGACTTTCCAGTCCGTGCGGCTGGTAATTAAGTGGCCTTGTTGGAAGGTTTCCACGTTTACTGATGCAGTGGGAAGATTCGACTGAGGCAAATAAATGCGGAGAGCAAGAGAGTATGAAGAATTGCCTTTAAAACTCCTTTGATGTCAACAAACTTAAAAACGCACAGCTAAAGCAGGGCCTGCTCCTTCACTGAAAGCAGCATTATACAAATGTGGCTGAGCCTGACGAAAGCCTGAAGGCTACTTTTGTGAGCATTCCAATGCTTCTGTATGTGCATTGTTGAATTTTTAGGTATGTAAATCTGGGCTTAGCCAAGAGGGAAGCTGCTTATTCAGCAAACGCACAGACAGAGCTCTGATGCCCTCGGAACGCAGAGATCCTGGCCTGGCCAGGATGCTTCCAGGTCCCTAGCAAAAGCTCTCTGCCAGGAGTAGGCTGGCCACTGATGGATGAACAGAGCGGGCGCCCACCCATCGCCCTCGCCCATACCATAAAGTTAGGGGCAGTGCAGCGGCGAGGAGCTAAGATTTCAGCGCAGAACCACCTGGGTTCCGATCCTAGCTAGCTGGGCAGCTCCTAGCTTCAAAAACAGGGACACCTGTATTCCTCTGCCTCTGTTCTATCTGCCCCCCAACCAGGGATGACAAGCGAGAGGCAGAACTGAAAAACAGACAACTGTGAGACCGCAGATGCCGGCAGAGCTCCGGCCCGTCCTCCCTGCAATGACTAGACCAGGACCCCGAACCCAGCTGGCGTAGCCGTCAGCCTGGGACCATCAGGACCAGGGCCATGAGGATCAGCCTCTCTTTTTTTCAATCCCTACATTCTGGGTGGCACTTTCAGGATACAGAGGACACCCCGCTTCGCCCAGCAACAGCGTCCCCTCCAATCTGATCACTCCAGAGTCTCCCTTTTCTCCACAACAAAGCGTCCCACTTGCCAGCCTGCCTCTGAGTCTCTAGCCTATGTGAAGGGCAGCCACCGACACCCTGGGTAGAGAAAGCTCCTGGCTTATAGGCTGTGGTTGTCCCACCTGAAGGGGTCTCATGTACCCTCACATAATAATAGTACGTAATCATCAGGTTGGTTTGCGGATCTGGAGAGTTATAAAGTCAGGAGAGCTGTGCCCACATGCTCTACGGCAAGGCTCAGAGCCTCTAACAGAAGCCAGTAAGAACTAGTCACCCCGAGTTCCTCTCTGCCCCACACTGTCCGAGGCAATGAACGGAGGACTGTCTCAGCTTGACATGGGTGCGGGTAAAGAGAAAACAAAACAAACGGAAACCTCAGAGTACTGTTTCCATCACTCACGACAAAGCCGCCTGAGGACGTGTCCACCCTCCGTGCGCACATCACCAAACTGCTTTTTTAGTTACGGAAACAGGGGAACATGTTCCTGTTGGGGGTGTGTGTAGAGGGAGTGGGCAGCCTGGGGGCGGCCCTTTCACTGTGGTCCAGCGACCTTCCTCTCCAATCAGCCGTGCTCAGGAGCCAGTCTGCGTGCACAGAAAGAAATTTCCCCAAAGGGATTTTTTGGCCCAAGAGTTGATACCTTGTATCGCTCCCTTTGGTGCAAAATCAGAAATTGAAACAGATGAAGCAATTCTTGAGAAAAGTCCCTGCAAATGAGTCCAGATGTCTTGAGGTGCGTCTGGGGGCTCTTCTGTGTGGGGGGTGCGGGGAGGGGAGATGTGTCCTCGGTTCTTACAACAGAAGCAATGCTGGGCTTTGTATGTCTACGGGGTTGAAGCAGACATGGGGCGTTTCTTCCTAATACCATCCGGATCACCTAATCCTGCCGTTTTCACTCATCGGCCGGCCCTTTGATTACAGTCTATCTTGCAACTGCGGTGAGACGTGATTAATCAAGCTTGTTCCACAGATGCCCTAACAGTAAGAGAAGGAAGACCTCTTCCTTAGGGAACACATCAAAAACTATTCTCAAAGGGTTGATGAGCCGTTCCTGGACAATGTAGGTGCCCGATCACTTTTTGATGAGAATCCTGTCGAAATGCCAGGGTGACACGGACGGAATAGCCCCGCGAGGTAGCTCCCACTCACGCCAACACGGTTCAATCTGTACGCAGGGTCCGTAGCTGACACGGACCAAGGTCTCCAGTGGTCGTGGTGTCCCTTAAAGATATGGAATCACCTCTTTCTCTGGTTACTTGTTTCTCAGAATTGGTAGAAAGTGGGAACAAGTGATTGATGTGCTAGGTAAAAAACAAAAACAAACAAACAAACAAAAAAACCAGTCAGCGCCTGCTCTCAAGGACCCTTCAACGCTGAGGACAAGGCTTGGTTGCCATTGTCTGCGCTTGGGGTCTTTCTAAAATCTAAGGCAAAATTTGACACTGTAGCCCACACCCCTGACTTGTATACACAACATGTACACAGTAGTACAGATGTGTACGAAACACAATATACAGGGACCTCTGTTGTTTTGAGAATTATGAGCCTGGTCACGCCCATACCCTAGGCCACTCTGTTTACATCACTCTGGCTTTGAGCAGCTCTTCCAGCCAGAAAGCAGGTGCCTCTTGCCTTTCTGGGGGTAATGGCTGATCAGTTCAGGGACATGAGCTTCTGTCCTGTCCCTGTTGTCCACGTTGGTTCCCCAGAGCGAGGGCTGTGGGTGACCATGGGGAGGTCACCCTGCTGGGCTGGACTGGGACCCAGTTTTTCCCTCCCAGGGCCGGGAGCCTCCTGCAAGCCGTAGCTATATCCACCCTCAACCCAACATGGGCTTCTGCAATGAGCGGTCAGCAGTCCCTCGGGTGACGGGTGTGATCAGACAGCAGCCAGGCAAACAGGAAGGCACAGAGCATGTGGCCACATGGACACGGACTGACTGAGGGACCAGGCTTTGCTGGTGACAAATGTCACTTCCGCAGTTTCTTCCTGAATTAAAGGAACCCATTTGTCCGACTGATCACTGGGCAGAGATGTGACGACAGGTTCTGGGGCCCCGTCTAGTATGGTGCACCTGGACACAACCAGGGACACTATCGGGGGATGCATTTCCCCAGTCAGAGCTTTCTTTCCCCAGAGTTGGGTCCGTAATTTTTCTATTAATGAGTTTCCTTACTTTTGAATTGAGAAATTGTAATCTATTTAGAAATCCAAATGCAACTCATACAGAAAATTTCCCCACCTTATAATTTGTCAGAGGTCACGAGTACAAGTACCCCCAGGCGTGAGGGGATGATGTTGCATGTGAAGGGGAAGAAGCAAGGCCTGGAGCTCCTGGGGTCCAAGACTGTCCTAGGGGCCATCTCAGGCTGGCAGGGGCCCTGCAGGGAAGTGGACCCGAGGGGTCTGGTCCCCTGTCTTGAAGGACAGGGCTGAACTATTGGAGCGTCCTCCCTGCATCCCTCCTGTCTGCCCGGCAAGGTGCTGGGTTTTGGGGGGCCACCAACAAGGCCTGTCTGCACTGACATTGGAGCTCACCCACGTGCACAGTCATGGTGGCCCACCAGGTCTATTCCCAGCCCTTCTCCTCACTTCCAAGTCCTT
>NW_022631053.1:0-1685 GCF_010015895.1 Lontra canadensis
GTGCTACCTCTTTTCTACTTCTTTCATCTTCCTTCTCTTCCTTCCCTATTTCATTTCCCCCTCTCTGAATGCTTATTCACTTTATTTTGCATTTTACTGTTATTCTCTTCCTGTTTTCAGAACTATAACCAGAAGAAACACTGAATTTGTTTAATTCTTTTTCAAGTTAGTTTTACTATGCAATCAGATAAATTTAATATTGGCATAGGAGATGATAAAAGTGAAGAAATGAAGAGTTGGAATGGAGACAAAAGCCACTACACTGATTTGTAGGAATAAAAAATCAGATAGGACCAAGAAAGTGTGCTCTTTAGCTGAGTAGATGTGGCACAGGCCAACCCTGGAAGAGCTACAGTTGTTATACTGAATTGCTTTCAGGATGATCTTATACCTAAAGCTGGATTTCTATTTCAACCACCTTAAACATTCATACATCATTTTGTTTCTCTGTTGCACACATGGTCAGTTCCTTGAGACAATGATATTTATATAGTCATCAGGCTGAGTATAAGTATGATGACATTTTAGTCCTTACATACTGAGAAAAGAGGAAATAATTTTTTTCATATGCCTGTTCATTTCTTCACCTCATTACCATAAATGTAAGCTACACTATAAAGATGATTTATAAGATGGGTTTTTATTTCATCAGATTTGTAGAAAATATTTGTCTTTCTTCAAAAGCAATGTAACAGCTTTTGTTAGAGTTTATCTTACATTAATCATTAGTATGTATAACCAATAGCAATTACTAATATTTTGACAATGTTATCTTCATATTTTATCTTTGGTACCTGTACATATTTTTTTCTCAATATTTTTACCAGAGCAAAAGTATATCAGGAGGTCAAGATGGAAAACCGTACAACTGTGACAGTATTTATCTTAGCAGGATTGACACAGGACCCCAAATTGAAGATTGTGTTATTTATCTTCCTATTCCTCACCTACTTGTTAAGCATCTCAGGAAACTTAGTTATCATTACTCTCACTTTGCTGGATTCTCATCTCAAGACCCCTATGTATTTTTTTCTTCGAAATTTTTCTTTCTTAGAAATTTCTTATACGACAGTCTGCATCCCCAAATTGCTTGTGAGCATGGCAACCGGTGACAAAACGATTTCCTATAACTGTTGCGCAACTCAGTTATTTTTTGCCTTCCTTCTCGGTGCATCTGAATTTTATCTCCTGGCTGTCATGTCCTATGATCGTTATGTTGCCATCTGTAAGCCCTTGCATTATACGACCATTATGAACAGCAAAATTTGTATCCAGTTAGTCCTTAGCTCTTGGATCACCGGTTTCCTCAATCATCTTTCCAGGACTCATTTTAGGCTTAAGCCTGGACTTCTGTGACTCCAATATCATTGATCATTTCTACTGTGACACTGCTCCCCTCTTGCAAATCTCCTGCACTGATACGCGTGTGTTGGAAATGATGAGTTTCGTCTTAGCGTTGGTGACTCTGCTGGTCACTTTGGCATTAGTGATTCTATCATACACATGCATTGCCTTGACAATTTTAAAAATTCCTTCTGCCAACCAGAGAAAAAAGGCTTTCTCCACATGTTCTTCTCACATGATTGTCATCTCCCTCTCATATGGCAGCTGCATCTTCATGTACATTAAACCCTCAGTCAAACAGAGGATATCCTTAATGAAGGGAGTGGCAATTCTCAATACTT